>NC_135993.1:12789852-13093185 GCF_053455715.1 Rhinoraja longicauda
TTTTCTATTAAAAATTTCAAATTGTGGAGTACAGAGGCAAATAAATAAATGATGGGTCTTTGTCCCAAACATTATGGAGAGCACTGTAGATGATAAACATCATTGTACCCATAATCGACATGTGATTTGATGTTTGGCTAAGTGTTGCATTCATTTAGGAATGAATGAAAACTAGATTCCAGGCAAAGTTCTCCACAGATGCTAAAGAAGCAGATAGTACAGAGTATAGAACTTTATTGTCATTCGGTACAGATACCGAACGAAATTAAAGCAGTCACAGAATACAACAAAAAAGAAAAGAACACAGGACACACGACCCCAACACAAACATCCATCACAGTGACTCCAAACACCCCCTCACTGTGATGGATGTTTGTGTTGGGGTCGTGTGTCCTGTGTTCTTTTCTTTTTTGTTGTATTCTGTGACTGCTTTAATTTCGTTCGGTATCTGTACCGAATGACAATAAAGTGGATGGAAGGCCCCGCGGCCGAGCCGCACCGGGCACTGAAACGTCCCGCGGCCGAGCCGCGCCGGCGATGTTGAGTCCAGCGGCCGAGCCATGCCGGGCAATGGAAGGCCCCGCGGCCGAGAAGCACCGGGTGCTGCCAAGTCCTGCGGCCGAGCCGCGCCGCGCCGGCGATGTTAAGTCCAGCGTTAAGTCCAGCGGCCGAGCCGCGCCGGGCGATGGAAGGCCCCGCGGCCGGGCGCTGAACCGTTCCGCAGCCGCGCCGGGCGATGGAAGGCCCCGCGGCCGAGCCACACCGAGCGCTGAAACGTCCCGCAGCCGTACCGGGCGATGGAAGGCCCCGCGGCAGAGCCGCGCCGGGCACTGTTAGGTCCCGCGGCCGAGCCGGCGATGGAAGGCCCCGCGGGCGATGGAAGGCTCCGCGGCCGAGCTGCGCCCCGGGGAAGAGATCTAATAAAAGAAAGGTTTCTCCCACCCACACATACACAGCCAAAAACAGAAACAGTGGCTCTCTATTTGCCGCTGAGCACTGTTTAAATTATCCACAAGACCAGTTCCAAAAACATTTAACACAACGCAATCTATTACACTGACATTCTGATGAAACACTATTTTTTTCACTGTAGTCTAGCGTGGAGGTAATGCCTGCAATGTATGCCATGTGCTAACTCTTCAAACCTTGCTCCATAATGTGAGGATAGCCCTCAGCATAGTTCTATTGCTTGTGTTCTCTAAAGGGCCTGTCCCACTTACGCGTTTTTTTAGGCGACTGCCGTAGTCGTAGCAGGTCGCCGAAAAAACGGCGTCTGGACCCCCCTACAACAATGTCTATGACAAGCTGCAACAACCAACCACCTCGTCGACGTCAAGCTATGGCAAGCTACCGGCGACCCAATCTTAGGACGTCCACCTACGACAATCGAAGTCAACTTACGTCTACCTACGACAAGCTCCGACCCTGAAGGCAACTGAAGACAATTCATGTTTTACCCAGTTTCCCTATAAAAGGGGGTGTATGGTAGGGTTTCCAATCATTCTGCATCATGACTATTTGAACGTGATGCCATGAGAAACTACTCTGAAATACAATTACATAAATTTTCCATCAAAATGTCCAGAATTTCCTTTAATGATATTGAAACAAACAATTAAAAAAAGGTTGATAAGGACATACAACAGTCCATACAAAAATATTGTAATAAGCTTCAATAAATTTAAACAGATACAAGTACAAAAACATACAAAACCAAACATCATTTATGGATACATTACACTGATGGGTGATCAGATCAAGTCCGCACTTGGAATTCACCGAAGTCAGCACTGGCGACGACCTACGTCAGGATACGTCAAGCTACGCTCATTGGCGTCAAACCCACTGTTGCTGAAAATGTTTCAACATTCTGAAAATCCAGCGGCGACCAGAAAGACGCTACGACTCTTTGGAGACTACACACAACCATACAGGCGACACCCCGACGACCATGTGGCAACAGCCTGATCGCCTGTAGTCGCCTAAAAAATCACCAAAGTGGGACAGGCCCTTAATATCCATATTTGGAAAACAACATCATGAATAGGAAATATATTTGCTTTGTGTGTGTTGCTTGATCAGTATTCTGGAATTAGGTAGAAATATTTAATCACAGATATTGTCAAGAATGTGGCTCCCTGCTATACGCAATGGAAGAACTGTACCCATCTGCAGGTGACAGCAATTCAAGGGAAACCTGAATCCTCTTATTGAAGGATTTCTTTAGTCTGTCTCCTGCTGTTACTGATCTTTCTCACGAATCATAAGCTTAAACCAAGCAAACCAAATGCCAATATATTTTTATGCATCCAGTCAAGACCTAACCATGACTTTTTTCATTGCATTTCCTAAGCATCTATCTTCCACGGACCTTTTCTTGCCACTCTGTTAATGTGCTGTACTCCCGTTGGGACTGCAGCCAGGCAAGTGAATGATATTGCTTTTTAACAGTGTACATTGTAGATAGACAATAGACAATAGCCAATAGGTGCAGGAGTAGGCCATTCGTTGTGATCATGGCTGATCATCCACAATCAGTAACCCGTGCCTGCCTTCTCCCCGTATTCCTTGATTCCGCTAGCCCCAAGAACTCTCTTTTAAATTCATCTAGTGAATTGGCCTCTACTGCCTACCGTGGCAGAGAATTCCACAAATTCACAACTCTCTGGGTGAAAAAGTACTTTCTCATCTCAGTTTTAAACGGTTTCTCCTTTATTGTTAGACTGTAGCCCCTGGTTCAGGAATCCCCCAACATTGGGACCATTTTTCCTGCATCTAGCTTGTCCAGTTCTTTTATAATGTTACATCATTCTATAATTAATTTCTATAAGATCCCCTGTCATCCTTCTAAATTCCAGTGAATACAAGCCCAGTCTTTCCAATCTTTCCTCGTATGACAGTCCCACCATCCCGGAAATTACCCTCGTGAACCTTTGCTGCACTGCCTCCATAGCAAGGATGTTCTTCCTCAAATTAGGAGACCAAAACTGCACACAATACTCCAGATGTGGTCTCACCAGGGCCTTGTACAACTGCAGAACGACCTCTTTACTCCTATACTCAAATCCTCTCGTTATGAAGGCCAACATGCCATTAACTTTCTTCACTGCCTGCTGTACCTGCATGTTTACTTTCAGTGATTGGTGTACAAGGACACCCAGGTCTCGTTGCACTTCCCTTTTTCATAATCTGACACCATTGAGATAATAATCTGCCACCTTGTTCTTGCCTCCAAAGTGGATAACCTCACATTTATCTACATTATACTGCATCTGCCATGCCTTTGCCCATTCACTCAACCTGTTCAAGTCACCCAGCAACCTCCTAGCATCCTCTTCGCAGTTCACACTGCCACCCAGCTTTGTGTCATCTGCAAATTTGTCAGTGTTACTTTTAATCCCATCATCTTAATCATTAATATATATTGTAAATAGTTGCGGCCCCAACACCGAGCACTCCACTCGCCACTGCCTGCCTGCTCTGTTTCCTGTCTGCCAACCAATTCTCTATCTATGTCAATACCCTACCCCCAATACTGTGTGCTGTAATTTTGCCCACTAATCTCCTGTGTGGGACCTTATCAAAGGCTTTCTGAAAGTCCAGTTACACTACATCCACTGGCTGTCCTTCATCCATTTTACTTGTCACATCCTCAAAAAATCCAGAAGATTAGTTAAGCATGATTTCCCTTTCATAAATCCATGCTGACTTGGACTTTTATTGCTATCCAAATGCACCGGTATTCTTCTTAGGCCCTCTCGGTCATGGCTGACCATGGGTGATGCATCCTAGTTGGCTGCTTGCTCCACACCTCGGCTAGAGCAGCGTCGCCTGTGGCTGAAGAGACCAATGCGGGAGTGACAGTCTCTGTCACAAAGGTCACATTTGTGCGTGGTCTCTGGTCTGTTGAAGTTGCTGCGCTCCTTTCTGCGTGCCCGCTTTTCTGCCGCTGTGTTCATCAGTTTCTCTTCCCCCGTTTTGAGATGTTGGTTCAGGGTACCTCTCCACTTTGTTACGGTCAGCTGCAAGGCTCTCCCAGGACTCCACATCGATGTCGAGCACCTTCAAATCTCTCTTGCAGACATCCTTGTAAAGTAGCTGGGGGCGGCCGATGGTTCTCCTCCCAGATGTCAGCTCTCCATAGAGGATGTTTTTTGGAATACGGCCATCCTCCATGCGGTGGACATGGCCCAGCCACCGCAGCCTGCGCTGCCTGAGTAGAGTGTACATACTCGGAAGGCCAGCGCGAGACAGAATCTCGGTGTTGGACACTCTGTCTTGCCAGGATATACCCAGGATACGGCAGATGCTACTGAGGTGGAAGGTGTTGAGTCTTCTCTCCAGTCTGGCATATGTAGTCCATGTCTCACTGCCGTACAGCAGCGTGCTGTTGACACAAGCATTGTAGACTGCTATCTTTGTCTTCACTGTCAGCTTTGGATTGGTCCACACGCGAGTTGTGAGGCAAGCGAGAGTTGTAGCTGCCTTCCCGATCCTCTTGTCAATCTCTGTGTCCAAGGAGAGGTTGTCGGTGATGGTGGAGCCGAGGTACGTGAACTGATGGAAGGCATCGAGTTCGTACTCGTCGATGGTGATGACAGGTGGTGCCTCTGTATCCTGTCCCAGGACGTTCGTCTTCTTCAGGCTGATGGTCAGCCCAAAGTCCTTGCAAGCCCGATAGAAGCGGTCCATCAATGACTGTAGTTCCTGCTGGGTGTGGGACACAACTGCTGCGTCATCGGCGAACAACATGTCTCTGATGAGAGCTTCACGTACTATTGTCTTGGCTCGGAGGCGGGTGAGGTTGAAGAGCTTGCCATCTGATCTAGTACGCAGGTAGATCCCCTCTGTTGCGGTGCCGAAGGCATGTTTCAGGAGCAGAGCGATGAAAATCCCAAAGAGTGTGGGAGCGAGGATGCAGCCTTGTTTGACGCCACTGCGGATGTCGAAGGGCTTCGAGAAACTGCCATTGAACTGCACTGTCCCCTTCGTGTTGATGTGGAAGGATTCCATCATGCTCTGCAGTTTTGGGGGCAGCCGATTTTTGGGAGAGCCTTGACTAGGCTATCTCTGCTGTCGAAGTCAAACGCCTTGGTGAGGTCAATGAAAGTAATATATTCAAATGCACCGTTATTACCTCTTTAATAATTTATTCCAGCATCTTTCCCATCTCCGAAGTCAGGCTAACTGGTCTGTAATTCCCCGTTTTCTCTCTCTCGCTCCTTTCTTGAAAAGTGGGATAACATGAGCTATCCTCCAATCCACAGGAACTGATCCTGAATCTTTTGAACATTGCAAAATGATCCACTTTGAGCCACCTCCCTGAGGACCTTGGGATGCGGACCTTCGGGCCCAGGGGATTTATCATCCTTCATCCCATTAGTCTACCCAATACTATTTCTCGCCTAATGAAAAAAAAAATCAGTTCCTCTACCCCCCCCTAGAATCTCTGTCCTCTAGTACATCTGGGAGATTGTTTGTGTCTTCCTTAGTGAAGACATATCCGAAGTACCTGTTCAACTCTTCTGCCATTTCCTTGTTACCCATAATAATTTCACCCGTGTCTGCCTTCAAGGGACCCACATTTGACTTTGCTACTCATTTTCTCTTAACATATTTAAAGAAGCTTTTACTGTCCTTTATATTCTTGGCCAGCTTCCCATCGTAGTTCATCTTTTGCCTGTTTTGTTACCTTCTGTTGTCCTATGAAAGTTTCCCAATCCTCTGGCTTCCACTTTGCTGTGTTATACACCTTTTCCTTTAGTTTTATTCCATCCATAATTTCCCTTGTCAGCCATGGTTGCCTCCTATTCCCCTTAGAATCTTTCTTCCTTTTGGAATGAAATGATCCTGCGACTTCTGGATTATGCCCACAAATTCCTGCCATTGCTGTTCCACCATCATTCCTGCTAGGATCCCTTTCCAGTCAACCTTGGCCAGCTCCTCTCTCATGCCTTCATAGTCCCCTTTGTTCAACTGCAACACTGACACTTCTTCTCAAATTGCAGATTAAAACTAATCATATTATGATCACTACCTCCAAGCGGTTCGTTTACCTCGAGTTCTCATCAAATCTGGTTCATTGGACACCACTAAATCAAGAATTGCCTTTTCTCTGGCTCCATTACAAGCTGCTCGAAGAATCCATCTTGGAGGCACTCTACAATCTCTCTTTCTTGGGGTCCAGAACCAACCTGATTTTC
Source organism: Rhinoraja longicauda (assembly GCF_053455715.1). Classification (NCBI taxonomy): domain Eukaryota; kingdom Metazoa; phylum Chordata; class Chondrichthyes; order Rajiformes; family Arhynchobatidae; genus Rhinoraja; species Rhinoraja longicauda. The sequence goes on from NC_135993.1 coordinate 12,796,056, forward strand.
CCAGTCTACCTGCATATTGAAATCCCCCATCACCACAGAAGCATTACCTTTCTTACATGCCAGTTTTAACTCCTGCTGCATCTTACACCCTACATCCGGGCTACTATTTGGGGGTCTGTGGATAACACCAATTAGTGTCTTCTTGCCTTTATAATTCCTCAACTCAATCCACAGTGACTCTACCTCGTCAGTCCCTATGTCGCCCCTCGCAAGGGACTGAATTTCATCCCTCACCAACAGAGCTACCCCACCGCCTGTGCCCACCTGGCTGTCCTTTCTATAGGATGTATAACCCTGAATATTAAGTTCCCAGGCCCGATCCTCCTGCAGCCACGTCTCTGTAATCCCCACAATGTCATATCTACCAGCCTCAAGCTCATTTACTTCACCGCTTATACTTCGCGCATTCCTATACAATACTTTAAATTCCTTACTCATCTCACCCTTCACATCGATCCCTATTACACTTGGCCATACTCTCCTATCCCTTTGTGAGCTTTCTTTCCCATTAATTCTGGGGTCAGCCACACATTCAGGTCCTGTATATCCCTGTTCCTGCTGTCGCCAGCACGAGGAACTGGAAGCAAACCGGAGATAACCACCCTGGAGGTCCTGCTTTTCAGCATTTATCTGAGCTCTCTAAAGTCACGCTGCAGAATATTCATCCTCTTCTTTCCGACATCGTTTGTGCCGACATGCACCACCACTTCCGGCTGTTCACCTTCGCCCTTGAGGATTTTCTGCACTCTGTCCGTGACATCCTGGCACCAGGGAGGCAGCACACCATCCTTGAATCCCGCCTGTTGCCGCAGAAACCCCTGTCCGTACCTCTCACAATGGAGTCTCCTACTACCACGGCGTTGCCTGACGTCGGCCTCTTTGGTTTTGGCTCAACAGCACTTTTTGCTTCGCAAACCAGTCTGCCGCTCAGTGTGGTAGCGTCTTCTTCCCCGACAGCTTCCAAGTGGGTGAACCTGTTCTCAAGAGGTACAACACCCGGGGACATTTGCACTCCAAGTTTCCTTCCCTTTCTCACCGTCACCCACCTTCTCTCTTCCAGTACCTTTGGTGTAACAATCTCACTGTAGGACTTGTCGAGCAATGACTCAGTTTCTCGGATGAACCTGAGGTCATCCACTTGCTTCTCCAATTCCCCAACACAGTCCTTCAGGAGCTGAACCTGGATACACATCTCACACTTGTAGGAGCCAGAGGCACCAGCAGTGTCCCTGACCTCCCATATCCTGCAAGCATCACACGGAATCAGCTTGCTTGACATTTCCTTCTTTCGTCTCACCCTCTCCAGCTTTTGGTGTGGCGTCCTCCCTCATCCTCCTTGCCGAAGACTCGCAGCCATAGTCTCGCACTTTTCTCACAAGACTCGTAGCCAAAGACTCGCACTTCCCTCAACAGGTGCGCACCCCTTGAGCAGGCCTTGCTTATATCAGTTGCTAAATTGACTAATTGCCCAATTTACCAATCATCCAATCTAATTGTTCAGCCAATCCCCACACTCACTCCTAACCTTCCTTCCTCTGATGAGCTTGAAGGTATGTGCTTTGCCTGACCTGCACTCAAAGACTGCTAACCTGCTCTTTGCTCTCTTTTTAAACCTGCACTCAAGACTCACCACGCTGCTGCTTTGCCCGACCTGCGCTCAAAGACTTAATGATTTAGCTGATGGGATTAAAAGTAACACTAGCAAATTTGCAGATGACACAAAAGTGGGTGGCATTGTGAACTGCAAAGAGGATGCCAGGAGGTTTCAGGGTGACTTGGACAGGTTGAGTGAGTGGGCAAATGCATGGGAAATGCAGGATAATGTAGATAAATGTGAGGTTTGTAGCGAGTCCAAATCGAGCGATGTTATCAGCCTTTATTCTTGGTAAAAACCGTGACAAAACGCAACGCACTTAGTTTTGGACACGCACTAACTTAACTTGCTAATCTCTCGAGTTTGGCGCCAGACTGACGAATACCCCGCGCTCCCGCACCACGTGACCCGTTAGCCAATCCGAGGATTCGAGACCCCCTGCCCAATCCGTATGTCCCTACATGACCCCCCCCCAGAACCCTCGAAACCATACCTCATGGGCGCCCGAACCTCCCGCCCGGAACACGTACGGAGGGGGGAAACTGATACCGCCAGCGTGACAGGAGGCGGGGAGGACGCCGCCGCTAGAGGCGATGGAGGGGCCACGGGAGTGGAGGGTGTAGGTGACGGGGAGCGCTTGATCGGCAACGGCGGCCTGGGCCCAGCCGTAGGCGGCGGGGGGCCGAGAGGTGGAAAACAGGGCGCCGCTGGCGGAACCAGTGGGGCGGCCACAGGCCAACCCCGACGTGGAGGCTGGGCCACCGACACGGGGAGGTCTTGGTCCAAATGGGCCGGCTTGAGCCGGGATACCGAAACGAGCTCCTGGCGATTTCCCACCTGCAAGGTGAAGGTGACAGTCCCTCTTTTCAACACCTGGAATGGGCCCTGGTAAACCGGCCGAAGAGGGGGGCGGTGGGAATCTTTTCGAAGGAACACAAAATCACAGTCCCGCAAGTCCGATGGAACGTGGACTGCTGTGCTTCCGTGACTGGAGGTCGGGACTGGAGCCAGAGAACCCACCCGAGCCCGGAGGGAACCCAAAACCGATGTGACGGACGGCGGCAAGGCGGAAGTGGAAGGGAGAATGTCACCCGGCACCCGCAGGGGCGAACCGTAGACGAGCTCGGCCGAGGATGTACCCAGCTCAGCCTTCGGGGCCGTATGAATGCCGAGGAGGACCCAAGGCAGCTGGTCAGCCCAATCGTGGCAGGTCAGGCGGGCACAGAGGGACGCCTTCAGCTGCCGATGGAAGCGCTCAACCATCCCGTTGGCTTGGGGACGATAGGCGGTGGTCTGCTGTAAGCGAGACCCATACAACTGTGCCAGCGCGGCCCAGAGGGACGAGGTGAACTGGGCCCCCCGATCTGTGGTGATGATAGCCGGTACGCCGAAACGGACCACCCAATGCAATGCCAGGGCCCGTGCACAGGAGGCCGCCGAGGTGTCCGACAACAGGAGCGCCTCCGGCCAACGTGTGAACCGATCAACCACCGTCAGCAGATGAGTATAACCCCTGGAATAGGGCAATGGACCAACCAAATCCACATGGATATGGAAAAAATGGACGGGGGGAATCTCGAATCTCTGGTACGGGGGCTGGACATGGCGATGAACTTTGGAGGTCTGGCACGGAATGCAGGCACACGCCCAAGCTGCCACCTGCTTCCGCAGGCCGTGCCAGACAAATCGGGCGGCCACCATGGCTGAAGTCGCCCTGATGGACGGATGTGCCAGGCCATGAATGGCCTCAAAAACCTTACGCCGCAGGGCGGTCGGCACCACCGGGCGTGGAAGGGAAACGTCGCACCACAACTTGGTACCTGTGGGGCCACACGCCACCTGTTCCAAACGCAGTCCCGAGGCTGTGGAGGCGTACACCGCGGCAGTTCCTTCCAGGCGCTGAGCCTCCGCTAGCTCCTGGAAATCCACCTGTCCGCATACCGCGGCTACGGAGGGAATATCCGGCCGGGACAGGGCATCGGCAACGGCGTTAAGCCTACCCGCAATGTGACGGACATCGGTGGTGAACTCCAAAATCAGGGTGAGGTGCCGCTGCTGGCGAGCCGACCACGGATCAGAAACCTTAGCAAAAGCGAATGTCAGAGGTTTGTGATCCGTGTAGGCCACAAAAGAGCGGCCCTCCAAAAAATAACGGAAGTGGCAGACCACTAAATAGAGGGCCAGGATCTCCCTATCGAATGCACTATATTTGAGCTCAGCTCGAGAGAGCTGCCGGCTGAAAAACGCCAGGGGCTGCCAGTGACCGTCGACCTGCTGCTCCAAAATCCCACCCACCACCACGTCTGAGGCGTCCACCGTCAGAGCCGTGGGGGCGGAGGAGCGCGGGTGTACTAGCATGGTGGCGTTGGCGAGGGCCTGTTTGACCGCGACAAAAGCCGTCTCTGCAGCTGCGGACCATACCAACTCAGCGGGGTTACCCGCGAGGCATTGAAAAAGGGGGCGCATGACCCGAGCTGCTGCAGGCACGAACCGGTGATAAAAGTTCACCATGCCCACGAATTCCTGCAGGCCCTTGATGGTAGTAGGGCGTGGAAAAGAGCAGACCGCGTCCACCTTAGCTGGCAAAGGAGTGGCACCGGCCGGTGTAACCCGGTGACCCAAAAAATCTACCGCCGACAGGCCGAATTGGCATTTGGACGGATGGAGAATCAGGCCGTGGTCTTGCAGCCTCTGGAACACCGTGCGGAGGTGGACTAAGTGCTCCTGGACCGAACGGCTGGCAATCAAAATGTCATCGAGGTAAATAAACACGAACGGCAACCCTCGACCCACACGGTCCATCAGACGCTGGAATGCCTCAGCTGCGTTTTTAAGGCCGAAAGGCATGCGCAACCACTCAAATAACCCGAACGGAGTAATAGTAGCCGTCTTTGGAATGTCCGGCGGGTGGACCGGGATCTGATGATAACCCTGCACTAAATCGATCTTAGAAAAAATTGTCGCCCCCTCCAGGCTGGCTGAGAAGTCCTGTATGTGCGGAATCGGGTAGCGGTCCGGCCGTGTTGCCGCGTTAAGTCGTCGGAAATCCCCACATGGTCTCCACCCCCCAGATGCCTTGGAAACCATATGCAAGGGGGAGGCCCATGGACTACTCGAAGGCCGCACAATTTCCAGCCTCTCCAAGTTTAGGAACTCCTCTCGAGCCATGGCCAGCTTGTTGGGTGGGAGGCGCCGTGCCCAGGCAAAAACCGGCGGTCCCTCGGTCGGGATGAAATGAACGACCCCATGCTTCTCGGAAGGTGCATCGAACCGCTGAACGAGGAGCTGCGGGAAGTCTGCTAGGACCGCATCGAACTGACTGGGGGCCGTGGTACTGGCCTGGATAGCTGGGCTGGGTGGGGCGGCGCTTGGAGGGTCCGCAGGCCCCGTACCTCGGGGCCGTACGCTAGCCGAGGGTTGCAGGCCCCTCCCGCGGACGTCTACGACCAACGAAAACGCCCATAGGAAATCCGCGCCCAAAATGGCCTGGCCCACATCCGCAACGATGAAATTCCAACGGTAGGTCCTGGACTCGAAGGACAGGGACATGGTCCTTTTACCGTAAGTGCGGATGGCACTACCGTTCACCGCAATGAGGGGCGGGCCCTTCCACCCCGCTCGAACTTCACAGTCGTAGGGGGGCACAATGCTCACAACCGCTCCCGTATCCACCAGAAAGACGATCCCGGTACCTTGGTCCGTAGCGTAGAGGCGGCAGTTACGGCCAATCGAGACTGCCTCTACATTCGATCGGCAAAGGCATTTCCCGGAAACGAACACGGGGCTCTGCAGCTTTGGGCCTCACTGCCCCACCGCTGATGGAAGAAACACCAGCCGCGCCTATTCGGCCCTGTTGCTCGAGCCCGCTGCCAATAAGCAGGCACCGCAGCCCCTTCTTGGCGGGCTGACTGCGAAATAGCGGCCGATGCGTCGCTCTCTCGGCCGCTCCACCGACTGCCGCTGGGCCTCGAAACCCGGTTAACCGAGTCGTCTCGGGTGTGTCGCTCCCTGACGAGCGCGTCGGCTTTCTCGGCGAACGCTACCGGATCTTCAAACGAGACGTCCGCCAACACTAACCTGACGTCCCTGGGTAGCTTCTCCCGAAAAGCCGCTTCGAAAACCATGCACGGCTGATGGTCGCCCATCAATGTCAGCATCTTGGTCATCATCTCCGACGGTAGCTGCTGCCCCAGCTCCGGTAAATGGAGGAGCTTCAGAGCCCGCTGGTTCTGGCCCCAGCCGAAAGTCCTCAGTAGGAGCCTCTTGAGCCCCACATACTGCTCTGTTTGGGGTGGGCTGGTCAGGTACTGACCCACCCGTGCGGCCACCTCCGGCTGTAGACAGCTCACCAGGTGGTGGAACTTCTCCTGGTCTTCCTCCACCCTCTTAAGATGGAACTGGGATTCCGCCTGCACGAACCACAGGTGCGGCTGATGGGCCCAGAACGGCGGTAGGTGAACCTCGCCCGCGCTCGCTCCCACCTGCGACATGCTGCTGTGCTCTTCAAATCTTACGTTCGGGGTCACCAATGTAGCGAGTCCAAATTGAGTGATGTTATCAAAGCCTTTATTCTTGGTAAAAACCGTGACAAAACGCAACGCACTTAGTTTTGGACACGCACTAACAACTTGCTAATCTCTCGAGTTTGGCGCCAGACTGACGAATACCCCGCGTTCCCGCACCACGTGACCCGTTAGCCAATCCGAGGGTTCGAGCCCCCCTGGCCAATCCGTATGTTCCTACAGGTTATCCATTGTGGTTGCAAGAACAAGGAGGCAGATTATTATCTCAATGGTGTCAGATTAGGAAAAAGGGAAGTACAACTTGGGTGTCCTTGTACATCAGTCACTGAAAGTAAACATGCAGGTACAGCAGGCAGTGAAGAAAGCTAATGTCATGTTGGCCTTCATAACGAGAGGATTTGAGTATAGGAGTAAAGGGATCCTTCTGCTGTTGTGCAGGGCCCTGGTGAGACCTCATCTGGAGTATTATGTGCAGTTTTGGTCTCCTAATTTGAGGAAGGACACCCTTGCTATTGAGGCAGTGCTGCGTAGGTTCACAAGGTTAATCCCTGGGACGGCGGAACTGTCATATGAGGAAAAATTGGAAAGACTGGGCTTGTATACACTGGAATTTACAAGGATGAGAGAGGATCTTGTAGAAACATATAAAATTATAAAAGGACTGGACAAGCTAGATGCAGGAAAAATGTTCCCAATGTTGGGGGGAGTCCAGAACCAGGGGACACAGTCTAAGAATAATGGGGAGGCCATTTAAAACTGAGATGAGAAAAAACTTTTTCACCCAGAGAGAGTTGTGAATTTGTGGAATTCTCTGCCACAGAAGGCAGTCGAGGCCAATTCACTGGATGAATTTAAAAGAGAGTTAGATAGAGCTCTAGAGGCTAGCAGAATCAAGGGATATGGGGAGAAGGCAGGCACGGGTTACTGATTGTGGATAATCAGCCATGATCACAATGAATGGCGATGTTGGCTCTAAGGACCAAAATGGTCTCCTCCTGCACCTATTTTCTATGTTACCCTTAATACTTCAATCACTCGCCCTTCCCAATTTCCTAAGAGTAGGTCAAGTTTTTCCCACTCCCTTGGAGGACCCTCTACATATTGGCAAAGGAAACTTTCACATTTGACAAATTCCATCCCGTCTAAGCCCTTATACTCGGTTTTTGTAATGACTATAATATCCCAGCTGCATGTACCTACTATCCATGCCCTGAGTTAATCTGTTTTATGCATCAGGCCTGTCGCATTGAAATTAATCCAACCCTCTATCCTTGCCCCCTGCTGTGCTCCTGCCTATCCTGTCTACTTGGTTTCTTTGACTTCTAGTCTTTCACGTGCCTGACACCTGCTTTGGATCATGTCCCCCTGCCAGTCTAGTTTAAACCTTCCCGTGTGGCACTCACAAACCTGCCCCCCAGGATATTGGTTATCCTGCAGTTCAGACCTGTCTCTCTTGTTACAGGTCACCTCTGCCCCAGAAGAGATTCCAATGGTCTGAAAATCCTAACCATGCCCACTGTACCAACTCCTCAGCCACGCATCGACCTTGTTTATATTCCTGTTCTTACCCTCACAAACAAGTGACTTCGGGAGCAATCCTGAGATTACTTCCCTTAAGCTCCATCTTTAACCTTTTGCCTAACTCCTTGTATTCACTTCGCAGGACCTCTTCCCTTTTCCTGCCTATGTCATCAATGACAATATTCACAATGACGTCCGGCTGCTCATCTTCCCCCTTGAGAATGTTCTGCAGCTGCTCAACACACAAAATGTCCTGCCTGTCCTCCTAACTATTGAGTCTCCTATCACTATCGCTGTGCCTGACTTCACTCTTCCTCGCTGTGCTTCAGAGTCAGACCCAGTGGCACAATGCCACTGTTGCTCTGCCCTAGCTGGTCACCCCCCCCCCCCCCCCCGCCCAAAGGAACATACCTGTTGTCGAGGGGAATGGCCACAGGATTCCAGCACCCTCTGCCTACTCCCTTTCCTGGGTAGTCACCCATTTACTTTCTGCCTCTACCCTAGGCATGACCACCTCACTATAACTCCTGTCTGTGACCTCAGTCTCTCAGTGATCCTGAGGTTGTCCAACTGCTGGTCCAGTTCACTAACACGGTCTTTTAGCAGCTGCAGCTGGACGTACCTGTTGCAGGTAGGGTCCTCAGGGACACTGGAAGTCTCCACTACTTCCCACATTCTGCAGGAAGAGCATATAATTGCCCTAACTGGATCTAGGATGCTTTACAAAAGGAAGGAGAAAATAGACTGTACCTTTTTCCACCGTCAGCTGTTACGCCAAAACCTCACACTCTCCACATGGCACTTCGGACCCATAGCCTTGTACTTGCATCTCCACAGGGCTGCACCCAACGAGCTGGTAGAAAAATAAAATGGATTAAACATTGTTGGTGAAATAACAAATACGGACGATTATCAGACATAAGTATTAGTATACTAAATAACCCTAACTAAAAATTGTGTAAATCCTTGAGAAAATTACCCATCTTTCTGTGCCATGTTAGCTGTTTTAATTATGTACTTTTTCATAGAGTGGTATCCTTTTTATATTTTACAGGTTTGTTCATTATGAAGGTGGTGCAGTGTGCAGCCATGCCAGGTCCTTATGGCGATTGGAGCCATTACGCATCAGGTAGGGATTGCTCCTTCTTGGAGTAAATATCTAAGTTGCATTCGTTTATTAGATTAACAAGGGAAAAGTAGAAGGATGGCAGTAATAATTAATGGGAACTGTGCCTTCACTAATCTTTTTCCTGAAGTATTCCAGAAAATATGAGCTAAATTAATCAAGGAAACATGTTAAATGGATATCAAATAAATACATGTATTACATGTAATTATAAACCACTGAAACCACAACTAGAATATATTGTACAGGCCTCTTTATTGAAGAATAGGAAGCAAATGAAAGCCACTGGCTGGGATGGATTTGGAGTCTCAAAGTAAAGGACGGAGATAAGAAATTCCTTTGCTCAGAGAATAGTGAAATGTTGCACTTCTCTGCTCGAGAGTTGAAGAGGCTTAGTTGCTGAATATATTAAAATCAGAAAATTATAGATTTTTGGACTTTATCGTTGGGTTTTAAGCTACCGAAACGGAATATGAGGTGCTGTTCCTCCAGTTTGAGGGGTGTTTCTCTCTAGCAGTGGAGGATGCCCAGGTCAGAAAGGTCAGTGTGGGAATGGGAGGGAGAGTTAAACTTATTAGCAACCGGGAGATCCAGCAGGCCTTGGCGAACCAGGCACAAGTGTTTGGAATGGACAATGCTATGAACATTGAATTTTTCAATATTAGGTAACGAACCTACAACCAACCCCTCCTTTTTTCTCCCTGCTCTTCCATGGATACAGGCCCATTTCTCCCTTTTCTCTCGCCCCTTTCCCCTTCCACCCATAAGCCTTCCTCTGACTTCCCATTTCATACATCTCTCCTTATCTCACAGCCTTTTATCTTTTCATCTCTGGCCTTTAACCACCCATCTGTCAATTAAAATCTCTCAGCCATATCCACCTATCACGTCCAGGCATTGTCCAGCGCACAACCCTCTTCCAGCTTTCTCCTGCCTACTACAATTAGTCTGAAGAGGAGCCCCAACTCAATATTTCACTAATCCATGTACTCCATCCATTTACGAATCCATGGCTCATTGTGTGTAGTTCCCAGGCTTTTCGTGCAGCCCTTCTAGAGGCACAACATTTGCCACCCTCCAGTCTTCCGGCTCCGTACCTATATTTAAAGACGGCTCGTAAATATCAGCCAGGTCACCTGCAATTTCCTCTCGAGCTTCCCACAGTGTCCTCAGATATATCTGATCAGGTCTGGGAGATTTGACTACCTACATATGCGTCAGGACCTTCAGCCCCTCTTCGACCATAACAAAACACTTCCATTGACTGCCCTAAGTTCCCCAGTCCTCATGTATTTCTCTACAGTAAAAACAGAGGAGAAATATGTTGAGGACATATGTTGGCTCCACGCAGAGTTGACCACTTTGCTGAAGAAGAGCCTTGGCCCGAAACGTCACCCATTTCTTCTCTCCAGAGATGCTACCTGTCCCGCTGAGTTACTTCAGGATTTTGAGTCTATGATCACTTTGATTCCCACTCTCTCTGGTTACCCTTTTTCCCTTTATGTACATAAAATCTCTTGGGATTATCTTTACTGCTATCTGTTAGAGCTATGTCCTATCCCATTTTTGTCCTTTTTTTGCTTGCTCCTTTGTAAATTTCACATTGATTTCATCTTTACAGTTTTCTATGTAGTATTGGGTGGCACAGTGGTGTAGCTGGTAGAACTGCTGCCTCACAGCGTCAGTGACCAGAGTTCGATCCTGACCTCAGGTGCTGTCGGTGTGGAGTCTGCACATTCTCCTGTGCCCACGTGCTCCCGTTTCCTCCCACATCCCTAAGATGTGTGGGTTTGTAGGTTAATTGGTTTCTGTAAATTGCCCCAAGCGTGTAGAGAGTGGATGAAAAAACAGGATGACAGAACTAGTGTGTACGGACGATTGATGGTCGGCATGAACTCGGTGTGCCAAAAGGCCTGTTTCCATGCTGTATCTCTAAACTAAGTATACTAAAGACTTATATAGATGATTATGAGCAGGAGAGTTTTATTTAATTTTAGTCAATTTTATTTAATTTTATTCATAGAAATGTGAGTTGCCATCTGTTTTCTAAAGGATTGATGTTGTTCCAACAGCTGGAGTGGTAGCCACCTGAAATGGGGTCAGCCTTTCCGTATTCGCCATGTTACCACAGGCAAATATTTGGGCCTGGATGAAGAGAAAGGGCTTTTACTCTTTGAGCAAGAGAAATCAAACACCAAAATCACTTCATTTTGTTTCCGAATCTCAAAGGTGAGAGAAAATTGAGAAATAAAGGAATTAGTTTTCAGATACAAATTTATGTCAAGCTTCACATACGTTTTTCGTCTAGACAGAGATCATTATTCATTCTTGGTTTTGAGTTAGTTGATTGTGGGTGACAATATTTGTATGCTGCTCTGTTCAGAATGAATGATTTAACCTGGATATTCATTTTTGTTGTTACACATCACTTGCATGCTTTGGAGGATGAGGACCCTCTTTCATAATAATGAGAAGTACAAAGAACTCTCCCTGTTGAGAGAGTGTGAATGGGCGATTGAGGATGCTTGTGGTACAAACTCAGATCATGCTCCACTTGATTTTAGATCACTGGATCAGGAGGAAGCTTGATTAAAGTTTGATTAAAGCTTGATTAAAGTTAATTTGATATAATCAAGCATAAGATAGATCTTGAATAAAGTACCAGATCTAAATTTTTTGGCCTACTTGCCCAAGTATTGTAGATTCTGGCCCATTCCTTTTCAATGCTTGGCACTCCCTCTTAAATCAAATTTCACTGTACCTTAATTGGTACATGTGACAATAAATTGATCTTGAATCTTATCCTTTGGCTTTCATTCCAAACTTATATTCACTAAATTAACCTCTCATAGTTGTGTCCAATTTTGTTTTCTGGCTTAGATTATACCATTCCCTGATGGTTCACAGTTTCATTTCTCTTTAAGTGCCATGGCCTATATATGTCAGACATTTCCCCTCGTATTTTTAAGAGGGCTTTAGTAGATAGGGCAGAATTGATGATCCTTAAGCTATCTTGAGTCTGTCTGTATGTGAGAGTACTGTTGCTCATTTAAAAACATGGTGTGCCTGCTCTCCTTTCATGATTCCAATTTTTATTTTCTCTATCCTGTTGGTTTCTAAGCTTTTAGAATCTATGGTAATTTCAGGAAAAGGAATGTGTGTTACTTGCATAATTATTCTTTTGATTGATTCTGTATCTAGTTGGATAATTCTCTAAGGGTTATTTTCCACATGATTCAGACCCTATTTCTTCAAGTTTAATGTTCATTCTCCCGAGTGCAAAATGAGTTGTGACATAATGTGCTAGTGTAACTCAGCGGGTCAGACAGGAAAAGCCTGGCAAATGATAGGTGGATATGGGTGAGGGGAAGATTTTGATAAGCAGATAGTTGGACAAAGGGTATAGATGAATATACAATAGGTGTGAAATAAGGATAGTAGAGTTGTGAATTGTGAAGGCAGGGGAAAAGATTTGGGTGGAATGGGAGAGAGAAGCGACAAACGGGTGTGAGTCCAAGTAGCACACAGATGCTCATATTCATAGAAACATAGAAAATAGGTGCAGGAGGCCATTTGGCCCTTCGAGCCAGCACCGCCATTCATTGTGATCATCCGGAATCTTGGAATCATCCTTGATCAAACCCTCTCCTTCGACAAACACATCAAACACATCACAAAGACAGCCTTCTTCCACCTCAAAAACATTGCCCGTCTCCGTCCATCCCTCTCCTCCACAGCTGCAGAAACCCTCATCCACGCCTTCATCACCTCCCGTCTGGACTACTGCAACAGCCTCCTCCTCTATGGCGCACCCTCAAAAATCATCAATAAACTTCAATACATTCAAAACTCCGCTGCCCGTCTACTCACACACACCTCGATCCGTGACAATATCACCCCCGTACTTTATAAACTCCACTGGCTCCCCATCCCCCAGAGAATCCAGTACAAAATCCTCCTCATAACCTACAAAGCCCTCCATAACCTGGCCCCATCCTACCTGACCGACCTCCTCCACAGGCACACTCCCACCTGCACCCTCCGCTCTGCCGCTGCCAATCTCCTATCCCCCCACATCCGGACCAAACTCAGATCCTGGGGGGACAGGGCTTTCTCCATCGCTGCTCCCACCCTATGGAACTCACTACCCCAAACCGTTAGTGACTCCTCCACACTCACCACATTCAAAACATCGCTGAAGTCTCACCTGTTCAGTACTGCCTTCAACCACTGAAGGTCACCTCACTTTCTGTCTCCTTTCTCTGTTCATTTATTTATTTACTTATTTATCTATTTATTCATTTCCCTATGTTCTCAAAATCTCTGTAAAGCGTCTTTGAGTATATGAAAAGCGCTATATAAATAAAATGCATTATTATTATTATTATTATGGCTGATCATCCACAATCAGTAATCCGTGCCTGCCTTCTCCCCATATCCCTTCATTCCACTAGCCCCTAGAGGTCTAACTCTCTTTAAAATTCATCCAATAGGCCTCTACTACCTTCTGTGGCAGAGAATTCCACAAATTCACAACTCTCTGGGAAAAAAAGTTTCTTCTCATCTCAGTTTTAAATGGCCTCCCCTTTATTCTTAGACTGTGACCCTAAGTTCTGGACTCCCTCAACATTGGGAACATTTTTCCTGCATCTAGCTTGTCCAGTCCTTTTATAATTTTATACGTTTCTATAAGATTGCCTCTCATCCTTGTAAATTCCAGTGAATACAAGCCCAGTCTTTCCAATCTTTCCTCATATGATAGTCCCTCCATCCTTGTGACCCTATGCTGCACTGCCTCAATAGCAAGGATGTCCTTCCTCAAATTAGGAGACCAAAACTGCACACAATACTCCAAATGTGGTCTCACCAGTACAACTGCAGAAGGACCTCTTTAATACCTCTACTCAAATCCTCTCGTTATGAAGGCCAACATGACAATAGTTCACTGCCTGCTGTATCTGCATGTTTACTTTCACTGACTGGTGTACAAGGACACCCAGGTCTCGTTGCACTTCCCTTTTTCCTCATCTGACACCATTGAGAGAATAATCTGCCTCCTTGTTTTTCCACCAAAGTGGATAACCTCACATTTATCTATATTATTATACTGCATTTGCCCACTCACTCAACCTGTCCAAGTCACCCTGCAACCTCCTAGCATCCTCTTTGCAGTTCACACTGCCACCCAGCTATTTACAAACTATCAGTTGTAAATTTGCTAGTGTTACTTTTAATCCTATCATCTAAATCATTAATATATATTGTAAATAGTTGCGGCCCCAGCACAGAGCCTTGCAGCGCTCCACTCGCCACTGCCTGCCATTCTGACAGGAACCCGTTTATTCCTACTCTTTATTTCCTGTCTGCCAACCAATTCTCTATCCATGTCAATACCCTACACCCAATACCATGTGCTCTAATTTTGCCCACTAATCTTTTGTGTGGGACCTGATCAAAGGCTTTCTGAAAGTGCAGTTGCTCTCCTTCATCCATTTTACTTGTCACATCCTCAAAAAATTCCAGAAGATTAGCTAAGCAGGATTTCCCCTTCATAAATCCATGCTGACTTGGGCCAATTCTTTTACTGCTATCCAAATGCGCCGTTATTACTTTGTTAATAATTGACTCCAGCCTCTTCCCTGATGTCAGGCTAACTGGTCTATAATTCCCCGTTTTCTCGTTCACTCCTTTCTTGGAAAGTGGGATAACATTAGCTACCCTCCAATCCACAGGAACTGAGCCTGAATCTATAGAATATTGGGAAATGATCACCAATGCATCCACGATTTCTCGTGCCACCTCCTTGAGTACCCTGGGATGCAGACCATCAAGCCCTGGGGATTTATCAGCCTTCAGGCCCATCAGTTGACCCAATACTATTTCTCGCCTAATGCAAATTTATTTCAGTTCTTCTGCCTCCCTAGATCCTCTACCTCTAATACATCTGTCGGATTGTTTGTGTCTTCCTTAGTGAAGTCAGAACCAAAGTACCTGTGTCTGCCTTCAAGGGACCCACATTTGACTTTACTAATCTTTTTCTCTTAACATACCTAAAGAAGCTTTTACTATCCTCCTTTATATTCTTGGCCAGCTTACCCTCGTATTGCCCTTTTTGTTATCTTCTGTTCACCCCGTATTGCGCTTTTTGTTATCTTCTGTTGTCCTTTGAAAGTTGCCCAATCCTCTGGCTTCCCGCTACTCTTTGCTATGTTATACATCTTTTCTTTTAGTTTTATTCCTTCCTTAACTTCCCTTGTCAGCCATGGTTGTGTCTTACTCCCCTTAGAATCTTTCTTCCTCTTTGGAATGAAATGATCCTGCATCTTCTGGATTATGCCCAGAAAATCGTGCCATTGCTGTTCCACCGTCATTCCTGCTAGGATCTTTTTCCGGTCGACCTTGGCCAGCTCCTCTCTCATGCATTTATAGTCCCCTTTGTTCAACTGCAACACTGACACTTCTGATTTAACCTTCTCCCTCTCAAATTGCAGATTAAAACGAATCATATTAAGGTCACTACCTCCAAGCGGTTCCTTTACCTCGAGCTCCCTTATTAAATCTGGTTCTTTGGACAACAATAAATCCATAATTGCCTACTCTTTGGTAGGCTCCAGTACAAACTGCTCTAAGAATCCATCTCGTAGGCAGTTTACGAACTCCCTTTCTTGGGGCCCAAAACCAACCTGATTTCCCAGTCTATCTGCATATTGAAATCTCCCATAACCACAGTGGCATGCCACTGTTACATGCCAATTTTAACTTTTGCTGCAACTTGCACCCGATATCCAGGCTACTGTTTGGGGGCCTGCAGATAACTCCCATTAGTGTCTTCTTACCTTTACAATTCCTCAATTCTATCCATAGCGACTCCACATCGTCAGTCCCTATGTCACCCCTCGCAAGGGATTGAATTTCATCCCTCACCAACAGAGCTACCCCCCTTCTCTGCCCACCTGCCTGTCCTTTCTAAAGGATGTATAACCCTGAATATTCAATTCCGAGTCCCGATCCTCCTGCAGCCATGTTTCTGTAATCCGCACAATGTCATATCTACCAAACTCTATCTAAGCCTCAAGCTCATCCACTTTACTTCTTATACTTTGCGCATTCATATATAATACTTTTAATTCCTTACTCATCTCATTTTTCACATCAATTCCTATTTCACTTGACAATGGCGGGCATCAAAGCTTTGATCAGCCTGTCATTTGGTGGAGCCATTGGACTGATGTTTCTGATGCTTGGATGTGCCCTTCCGGAGTACAAGTAAACAATGTGTACCACGTTTTCATCACTAATTCAGGGAGATGTTTGTCAATTACTCCCTTTAATTGAAAATTGTTTTTATATAATGGAAGTTTAATTGGTTTTGATTTCAGTAGGAGATTAAAAAAAGAATTACAGGGTTTAAAACGAGGTTCAAAAGAAAGATGATTTGCTCTTTGGGGTCCATCTCCTCAGAGAAATGTAGAAAGGGGAGCAGGAATAAGTAATTTGGCCCTTTGAGCCTGCTCAGCCATTCAGTGCAATCGCGGTTGATCTTGATCAATACCATGTTCCCACTCTCTCTCTCCCTCCCTCTGCCCCCCCCCCCTCCCGTTTCCCCCTGCCTCTTGATGACATTTGTGTATCAAAATCGACCTTTTCATTTGTCGACATCACTATCCGGTAATATTTATCTACATCAACACAATCCTGATTTGCACATTCAGCTAATGTTCACACTAATTTGTTGTGTGATTTTTTTAGCTGAACGTTTAATGTGGTGATTGTATGGATGTTTGGGACAGGGGTCAGGAATGCTTTATGTTTGCTGCTATCGGCATTTTTGCTTTGTTTATTTAACAGTATCTCTTGATTTTTGTTTGATTGCTTAAATGAGATAGAATGTAAGAGAGGATGTAAAAAAAAAAACGGATTAATTGGGATGGGACCAGAAAATTAAACATTAAATTAGAGTGGGAGGGGACCAGAGGATACTCCAGTGACTAATTGAGCTGAGTAGCTGTATGTTTGATGACGTGTGGCCACTTTAAGCCACGGTGTAGACAGTTTCTGTAGAATGGCTCAGAGGATCATTGCAACTAAAATTATTTGGCGGCACGGTAGCGCAGCGGTAGAGTTGCTGCTTTACAGCGAATGCAGCGCCGGAGACTCAGGTTCGATCCAGACTACGGGTGCTGCACTGTAAGGAGTTTGCACGTTCTCCCCGTGACCTGCGTGGGTTTTCTCCGAGATCTTCGGTTTCCTCCCACACTCCAAAGACGTACAGGTATGTAGGTTAATTGGCTGGGTAAATGTAAAAATTGTCCCTAGTGGGTGTAGGATAGTGTTAATGTACGGGGATCGCTGGGCGGCACGGACTTGGAGGGCCGAAAAGGCCTTTTCCGGCTGTATATATATATGATATATGATATGATATGATATGATAATACAATACAATACAATACAATATATCTTTATTGTCATTGTACCCAGGGGTACAACCATACTCTCCTATCCCTTCGTGAGCTTTCTGTCCCGTTAACTCTGGTGTCTTTCTTAACTTTTCCTATACTCTCTTTCCCTTTAACTCCATCCTTGTCTTTCCAATTAGTCTCCCCCCACCCCCCACTATTTAGCTTAAACCACCTGTGTAGCAGTGGCAAACCTGCCTGCCAGAATGCTGTTCCCCTGCTTGTTGAGGTGCAACCCATCCCCTTACCCCAAAACAGATCCCAGTGGTCTAAGAATTTAAATCCCTGCCCCCTGCACCAGCTCCTCGGCCACACATTCAGATCCCCATCTCCCTGTTCCTGCACTTCACCAGCACGACGAAACTGGAAGCAACCAGAGATAACCACCCTGGAGGTCCTGCTTTTCAGCCTTCTTCCGAACTCTCTAAAGTCACGCTGCAGAATCTCTTTCCCCTTCTTCCCGACGTCATTTGTGCCGACATGCACTATTTCTGGCTGCTCACCTTCACCCTTGAGGATGCCCTGCAATCAGTCCGTGACGTCCTGGATCCTGACACCAGGGAGGCAACACACCATCCTTGAATTCCGCCTGTTGCCCCTGTCTGTACCTCTCACGATGGAGTCCCCGACTACCACAGCTCTTCCGCTTTGCCTCAGCGCCACGTTTTGCCTCTCTGACCTGCGTGCCGCTCAGACTGGCAGTGTCTTCTGTCCCGACAGCTTCCAAGAGGGTGAGCCTGTTTTCAAGGGGTACATCCCCCAGGTTCTCCTGTACTCCAAGCTTCCTTCCCTTCCACGGGTAGTTTGCAATCTAACGCTACGAACATTAAATTCTCGAATTTTATGTCACTAATCTTTACCCCCACCCCCCCAACCTTCTAACCACACCCCTCACTGCGCGTGCACCCATTTCTCCCCTCCCCCTCTCCTTCCATCTTCATTCCTCCTTCTGGCTTCACAATTCACAACTCTTCTACCCTTATCTCACACCTGTTGTCTTTTCATCTCTAACCTTTGTCCAACCATCTGTCTATCAAAAACTTCCTTCACCTGTATCCATCTATCATTTGCCATGCCTCTTCCCTTCCAGCTTTCTGCCCAGTCCACCACAATCAGTCTCAAGAAGAGCGCCAACCCAAAATGTCACCTATCCATGTTCTCCTGAGTTATCATATCATATCATATATATACAGCCGGAAACAGGCCTTTTCGGCCCACCAAGTCCATGCCGCCCAGCGATCCCCGTACATTAACACTATCCTACACCCACTAGGGACAATTTTTACATTTACCCAGCCAATTAACCTACATACCTGTACGTCTTTGGAGTGTGGGAGGAAACCGAAGATCTCGGAGAAAACCCACGCAGGTCACGGGGAGAACGTACAAACTCCTTACAGTGCAGCACCCGTAGTCAGGATCGAACCTGAGTCTCCGGCGCTGCATTCGCTGTAAAGCAGCAACTCTACCGCTGCGCTACCGTGCCGCCCTTTTGCTGCATGTTCCGCTGAGTTTTATCCAGCGTTGAGTATTTTTTTAATAAACCAGCATCTGTAGTTCCTTTTTTCTCCTCTAGTTCTGATATGCGTGGTTGGTGCCGCTAATTATTGCTCATTCAAATTGTAAAAGTATTTTGCCATAGATAGTCACAAAAACCTGGAGTAACTTAGCAGGCCAGGCAGCATCTCTGGAGAGAAGGAATGGGTGATGTTTCGGGTCGAGACCCTTCTTCAGACTAGTCACCCATTCCTTCTCTCCAGTGATGCTGCTTGTCCCGCTGAGTTGCTCCAGCTTTTTGTGTCTATCTACGGTTTAAACCAGCATCTGCAGTTCCTTCCGACATATTCCTAAGTATTTTGCCATTCTAAATGGAGAAAAGGGACCATCCAAAGTAATGGCCATTATCAAGAATATAAATGCAAGAACAATTATAAACTCATACTAGTGAACAAATGATTCTCATACAAATCACAACATGCTGTACATTGAAATGGGACTGAAACTAATTTTGCGCTTTCTTAGGATAAAATCGATATTGCTCATAAAAGGGATGTAGAGGGCATGGGAATCCCAGAGATCAAGTACGGTGAGTCGATGTGCTTTGTGCAACATGTGAACAGTGGACTTTGGTTGACGTATGCAGCAGCTGATACCAAAACAGTCCGCTTGGGACCTTTGAAGAGAAAAGTAAGTACATCTTCTAGCCAATTACACTTTTAAGGCTGAAATAAAATTATAAAGCTTGTAACCCATTATTTAGCCAAAAGATTCTCCCTTGGAAAGTGACCATTTTGTTAGTTTATGGTTTAAATTTAATTAGAAAGTGTGTTTAACATCAGTCTCAAGGCCTTCCACTGGTCCAAAATGCTAAGGCCCTTGGGATCCCGTGCAAGTTGGCAAAATGCCTTGGCAATAGGAGACTGTGGGTCAGGTGGAAGATCGTTTTTGTGATTGGATACCTGTGACTAGTGGTGCTCCATTGGGATCGGTGCTGGGGCCCTTGCTTATACGTGAATGATTTAATGTAGATGCAGAAGACATGATCAGCATGTATGCAGATGACATGAAGATTGGTGGAATTATTGAGGAATACTAATGAGTCTCGGACATACATCATGAATGGTTAGGTTGGGGGGAATATTACGGAACGGAGTGACTTCGGTGTGGTAGTTCCAGGACTTTGACCAGAATTACTTTAGCCAATTTTGTAAGTGACATTATATTGTCCAAAATGATTATCAAAGTGATTTACTTTAGGTTAATGAGAAGCAAATAACTGCAGATAGTGGAAATGTGAAAAACAAAATGCTGGAGGTACCCAGTGGGTCTTGTTCATTCATTTTGTTGATTATGATCACTAATTTGAAATGTTTAGTCCATTTCTCTCCAAATGCTGCCGGACCTGCATTGTATTGCCAGCATTTTCTGTTTTTATTCCATGTTACATTGACTTTGGATTACTTGTCATTGAAAAAACCTGCGCTCTGTGAAATATGCAAATATGCAAATCTCCCCCGTTGCATGTTTGAGTGTGTATACAACCACTCTGAATATGAAAATCTGTGACATTTGAGCATTGACTACTTGGATTAGGTACGAGCACCTAGCAAAAGGTTTTAAGTCCTATTAAAAAAAATAAGGAGAGACAGAAAAAAAAATCTACCTTTGCAAAGTAGATCTTTCAGCCTTAAATAAATAACCATTTAAAGAATTTTTGTTTTAGGCTATACTACACCAAGAAGGACACATGGATGATGCACTTTCACTATCACGTTCGCAACAAGAGGAATCCCAGGCTTCCCGAATGATTTATAGCACAGGCGGCCTTTTCAACCAATTCATTAAGTAGGTTCATTTTTGTCAATTTTTGAATGAAAGAAAGAACATTTTGGAAGCACACTCTCGGGCAGTCCAAATCAGTATAGAGTTTCTTTAAATGTTTGGGTGGATTTAAATAGTTTATTCTCTAAACAAATAATGATTGACATATGGCAGGCTTACAAAATGTTGTCATCTTATAATACTGTTTGACATAGCCAAATGAAGCACTTTTTAAACTTCTGTTGGATAATTCTACATGATTGTATTATATTACAAATGACTGAAATTCAAAACAATCTTTTGTCTCATCAAAATGTATTTATTTTACACATTAGCAGGATTCTGATTGAATATTCACTACTTTAATGATAATAAATTAAAAATATTTGTAGAAATGGCCAAATATTTTCATTGGGGCCCAAAGTTGGCTGTGGAATATTTAGAACAGTCGTTTTCAGAATTGATCTTCTATGTTTATTGTACTTTGTATTTTGTTTTCAATAAAGAGGTCTAGATATGCTAAGTGGAAAGAATAAGTCTTCAGCTCCAGTATCCTTACCTATTGATACAATAGTGCTGAGCCTTCAGGATCTGATCAACTACTTCCAACATCCCGAAGAGGAGCTGGCTCATGAAGAGAAGCAGACCAAATTACGCTCACTCAAAAATAGACAGAATTTATTCCAGGAAGAGGTAAGAAAACAACATTTTGGAATAGGAATGTGTGAAATTGTGTGGTTTCGGAAGTATTGCAAAGAAATAACTGGCAAACATGGCTTATGCCCCTCAATTTCATTTCCAGAATAGTGATTTCAACTCTAATATTTACCTATCCGTGAAGTAAATGATAATGCACTACCTTATTTAAATTCGGGACCGCCATTTACAGTAATGGGCACAATTAATGTAAATTCAAATTAAATTATCCATCATGCACTGCTACTTTAAAGAAGTCCTCCATGTACCCACTTGGGTGCCAGTTTACCCAGAGAAGCAAGTTAGATGTATAGGGTAGTGTGGTGTATCAGGAAGAAAATAGCTGGTACTATGTTTGCAGTGCGATTGTACACTAACTAAACGTAATTTACTTTCAACTATTTCATTTTCATCTCCACCAAGTCAATCTCCACCACCACACACTCTACACTGACAAACTGCATCACTGAAATAAAATCTTGGCTTCAATCAAATTTCCTGAAACTCAACTGCAACAAATCCGAAATCATCATCATTGGTCCAAAAACGCTCACCAAATCCACCCAAAACTTCATCCTCAATATTGATGGTCTCCCAGTATCCACCTCCCCTCACATCCGGAATCTTGGAATCATCTTTGATCAAACCCTCTCCTTCGACAAACACATCAAACACATCACCAAGACAGCCTTCTTCCACCTCAAAAACATCACCCGTCTCTGTCCATCCCTCTCCTCCACAGCTGCAGAAACCCTCATCCACGCCTTCATCACCTCCCGTCTGGACTACTGCAACAGCCTCCTCTATGGCTCACCCTCAAAAATCATCAGTAAACTTCAATACATTCAAAACTCCGCTGCCCGTCTACTCACCCACTCCCCGATCCGTGACCATATCACCCCCGTCCTTTACAAGCTCCACTGGCTCCCCATCCCCCAGAGAATCCAGTACAACATCCTCCTCATGACCTACAAAGCCCTCCATAACCTGGCCCCATCCTACCTGACTGACCTCCTCCACAGACACACTCCCACCTGCACCCTCCGCTCTGCTGCTGCCAACCTCCTGTCCCCCCCCATCCGGACCAAACTCAGATCCTGGGGGGACAGGGCTTTCTCCATCGCTGCTCCCACCCTCTGGAACTCACTACCCCAAACTGTCAGAGACTCCTCCTCACTCACCACATTCAAAACATCACTGAAGTCTCACCTGTTCAGCACTGCCTTCAACCACTGACCGTCACCTCACCTTCTGTCTCCTTTTTCTGTTCGTTTACTTATTTATCTATTTATTTTCTTCTCTATGTTCTAGTAATCCCTGTAAAGCGTCTTTGAGTGTTTGAAAAGCGCTATATAAATGTAATGCATTATTATTATTATTATTATTATGTAATTCAGTACTGATTATATTTGAACAAAGATGTTGGGTGAACTGGTGAGAGTAGAAAAGGAACACGGGGGAGTGGGTTACCTGAAATTAGAAAATCTAATTTTCATCTGAACATTGCAGTGAAATTGGATACACAATGTGGTCCAACCCATCATCCATAAAGCTACCAAGAGACATGATGGTGGCTTCACATAGAGTTTAAATGGTGTTTGATAAACTCAATCAATTTCTTGGAAATTCGGTGGTAGCCCCAAAAGGCACAAATCCACAACCAGAATTGTATCATGATGTAATTGTTGGTTGTACATTTTGTTATATTGTAGGGCATGATTCAACTGGTGTTGGATTCCATTGACAGAATGAACATGTATAACAGCGCAGCTCATTTCTCAGAGTTTGCGGGAGAAGAAGCAGCTGAATCTTGGAAGGAAATTGTTAACCTTCTTTATGAACTGTTAGGTGAGGAATATAAAAACAATACGGTGATGTTTTCAGTCTCCATCATGACAGTTAGGAACGGTAGTCTTATAGTTAAGTTACTGAACTAGCAGCCAGTGATCTCAAAGGCATTCTGAGTCCTACTGAAAAGCTCGGGTAACATATTCAGCTATTTGAACAAATCTGGAACTAAAGCCAGCCCTGGTAACGATAAACATAAAATTCCTAGATTATCAATAACCTATAAGCACGAGGGAAGGAAATGCACCTTCCTTATCTGATCCAGGCTATATGTGACTCCAGGCCCACCATGCGATTGACTCTTAACTGGTTCCTTAGTTCAGAGACAATTAGGGATTAAATGCCAGTGATGTCCAAATCCTCTGAACAATTTTGTTTCAAAAAAATTCACAGAATGTATAGTGATGATCATTGGTGTTTGGTAGAAATCTCTGATATAGTTGTATTTTCCTTTTTGGTTATTTGTCTCTTAATATATTGTAGAACCTATTTGTATTTGATAGATAACAAAAAGGATTTCAATAAATCCTGCATTGTTTACGTTAATTTAGCTTGCTATCGTTATTTATCAGACTATTTTCACAAAAGTAGATTGTCTTCTTATTTATCTCTGCTGTTTGAGGGAATATGCTGTGTACAAATTACCTTTAATTCTTTGTAATATTATAAAGCTATATACATTTTAAAACTATACCTTGGTCATGATGTCTTTTGCAGTATTCTGCGATCATGCTAGGTGCTACATAAATGCAAGCCTGTTCTCGATCATTTTCATGATCCACTGCTCTTCCACTTTCCCCAAACACTTGCTTGTTCAATTATCCATCCTTAAAAAACTTTTAAAATTTAATTAATCATGTATTTTCCCTTTTTTATAGCTTCTCTCATCCGTGGAAATCGCAGAAATTGTGCTCTCTTTTCTGATAACCTTGACTGGTTGGTCAGTAAACTGGATCGACTGGAAGCTTCTTCAGGTACCTTACTGCAATAATTGTTATACTGGAGGCTCACCTTAGCCAGTACTTGTCAGCAAAGAATGTTTTGGTTTTGCTATTGTACAAAGTTTGTGACAACTATTTCAGCAAGGAAGACAGACACCAATTGCTGGAGTAACTCAACGGGCCAGACAGCATCTCTGGAGAGAAGGAATGGATGACGTTTCGGGTCGAGACCCTTTCTTCAGGGTCTCGACCCAAAAAGTCACCCATTCCTTCTCTGCAGAGATGCTGCCTATCCTGCTGAGTTACTACAGCATTTTGTGTCTATCTATGGCGTTTAAGAAAATGAGCCTTTAAAGTTTTTAAATTCATAATTAAAGGTCTATCATTTAGAATTCATTGATAACATCCCACTTAAATTTGTATGTAAAGTGTGAGAACAGATGAAGTCAACCTCTTGTGTATAAAGACAGTTATACGTTACTACCTTTAAAGCCATTCTGTTACAAAACATTCATATGCATTTTTTCCCTTTCTTATCTCGAGAGATTTGAAGTCGGGTCTTTGCTTCTCAGATGCTTCTTTCTTTCAAAAGTCTTTATCATATCATCATATCATATATCTACAGCCGGAAACAGGCCTTTTCGGCCCTCCAAGTCCGTGCCGCCCAGTGATCCCCGTACATTAACACTATCCTACACCCACTAGGGACAATTTTTACATTTACCCAGCCAATTAACCTACATACCTGTACGTCTTTGGAGTGTGGGAGGAAACCGAAGATCTCGGAGAAAACCCACGCAGGTCACGGGGAGAACGTACAAACTCCTTACAGTGCAGTACCCGTAGTCAGGATCGAACCTGTGTCTCCGGTGCTGCATTCGCTGTAAAGCAGCAACTCTACCGCTGCGCTACCGTGCCGCCCAAACTCTTGCATCATTTAACCTTACTCACTTTCAAGAAATTCCTTAAAGTAGACTTTGTTGATTCAGCATTCAGTCATCTTTCTTAAAAGCTTATTTGTTGCAAGTGTTTTCTTATGGCACCATGAAAATCTAATTGAAAATCGTTTTCATGTCTTGTGGTGCTATAGGTATCCTAGAAGTCCTGTACTGTGTTTTGATTGAAAGCCCTGAGGTTCTGAACATCATAACAGAAAACCATATCAAATCAATTATCTCTCTTTTGGACAAACATGGACGAAATCATAAGGTAAAAAATGGGGGGAAATTGATTAAACTGGTTTTAAACAAAGAATGTGTGTGTGCTGCTTTTAATTTAGGAGTCTGTCTCAACTGTTAAATAAAGTGAATACAGTTAGTTTGGGGAAAGGAGGCTGATATAGCTGGATCACATGCATTGGCAGTAGAATGTTTCCCATTAATAACTGTTGCAAGTTACAACCTACTTTTCCCTCCTTACCCGAACCGTCCACCCACATATCAAAACTCTAAAACACTTTTACTAGGTGCCTGTCACCTGACCAGATTATTCCAGATTTGAGCACCCCTGGTCCGTTCATTTCCCTCCATAGATGTTGCCAGATCCGCTGAGTTCTTCTTTGTTTTTTGCTCGAGATTCTAGCATCTACAATCTTTTGTCACCATTCCCTCTTCTCTTGCACCCATTAAATCGGTTTCTTTTCTAAGGTTAATATCTCCGACATCCATTTCACACTCCCCTGACCAATTTGAACAATTGACCACCCAACCTCTCTTTGTAAATACTATGATAACACTTCACCTTTCTTGGATACTGACTCATTTTCCTTCATCTCCTCAGAAAACCTATCTTGGTCCCTTCAGCCCCGCAAGCTGAGTCCCTTCTTCCTGTCGCGTCAAATCACTCTTTCCTCTTCAAAATATTTGGGCATAGTCACTTTGCAACCAAGTTTTACCCTTGATCCTGTATTCAAAAGTTTGTCATAAGGTTGATATAATATCTTGCATACTTGACAAAGACAACTATCTCCTCTTCCTTATTGTCCTATAACTCTGAATTTAAAAAAAACCTCTTCCCATTCCACCACTGTTGCTTTGGATCCATCCCCCAAATTCTGTTTTACCCCTCCTGCTGCTCAGCACCATCTACAATTTTCCAGATGTCTGCTAATACACCTTGTTCTCCCTCTCCACAATCTTTCTAATAATTCCTTCAATAATTCTAATTGTTCAGACTGCTTGGCTGATGTAGAATAATTGAAGAGTGGTAATTTACTCTAATGAAATGTTGAAAGACAGATGGAATTATATTCTGAATCCACTGAACAATTTGCTTGCCAGAAATTAATCCAATGAATGTTCACTGTACCCACTCGAAGGTAACAACATTGTGTGACTGGTGGC
Source organism: Rhinoraja longicauda (assembly GCF_053455715.1). NCBI lineage: Eukaryota > Metazoa > Chordata > Chondrichthyes > Rajiformes > Arhynchobatidae > Rhinoraja > Rhinoraja longicauda. Next base: position 12,822,424 of record NC_135993.1, read on the forward strand.
CATCAGAGCGCTAATGGATGGGTAAAGCTTGGGTGCAAGTTGGAACATGACGAGTGGAGTATGTGTTGAGTTTATTTGACTGAGAAGACATCCTCAGGCATTCTTTACCTTGTTCAGGCCGATAGTTAACAACCTTGTGAGTTATTATTTCAGCCGTAGATGAACTAGGGCTGATGTAGACAGGGACAATATTTTTAAAAGGGAAAGAACAGTCTTATTGGTTCTATGGATATATAGCCAAGAGCTTATTTTCAGTTTGTATATGCTCAGATCGGTCTCGTATTGTTACGAGGGAGAAAGATAAAGTAATTGGTTGGGAAATATACTTTTTGATGGGCACTGAATATAATTATATCTGTTCTGACATTGAAACCAGTTTTAAAGTTATTTTTTTGATCCATAAATGCCACAGCCATTTAAAAAGTACCAAACAAAAGTCAAGTTGAATTGTTCTTATTTTATAGGTGATGGATGTTTTGCGCTCTCTCTGTGTCTGCAATGGCGTGGCTGTACGATCCAATCAAAACCTTATTACGGAGAATCTACTTCCTGGTCGTGATCTGCTGCTCCAAACAAACATGATTAACTATGTCACCAGGTATAACAGACAAAACTTTCAACGACCTTCTACCAAATCTTATTGTAGCCACGACTTCAAGCTTAATACATTCATTACAGCTGTGAGCTCAGAATTAGAGGCATGCGAATGCACACTCATTCTCTGCTGATGCTACATTCTCTTTCATTATTGGAGTGGGAATCTGTCAGATTTCTTGCCCATTGAGAAAAGAAAATGTAATGCTCTCTGGGGCAGGGCATCCTCATTGTCCTGGTTCATTGCATGGTACTGTTGCCAGAAATGCCATCAGAAACTTCCTAACAGGACGAATGAAACTTGTGGAAACTTCCAGAAACAGTGGCAGTTTGTGTAGCGTCTAAATTGGAGGCAAGAAAGCTAATTGCAGAAAGAATAAGTGCCCTTTAATAATCCCCCTTGCTTCATCATGTAAGGGGGGGGGGGGGGAAGGTGGGGTGGACACGAGTATGGGGACTTCCAATAATTTAGCTTAGTTTAGAGATACAGCGTGGAATCAGGCCCTTCAGCCCACTGGGTCCACGCCAACCAACGATCACCTGAACACTAGTTCCATCCTACACACTAGGGACAATTTACAGAAGCCAATTAACCTACGAACCTGCATTTCTTTGGAATGTGGGAGGAAACCAGAGCACCCAGAGGAAATCCATGGTCACAGGGAGAACGTACAAACTACTTATAGACATCACACATAGTCAGGATTGAACCTGGATCTCTTGTGCTGTAAGGCAGCAAATCTACCACTGTGACACAAGATGTGTGAGGAGAGTATCATTGGAATGAATCCAAATCTGTTTCCATTTACTTTTTCTTTCTTTTCCAATGAATGTGATAAGTGTACTTAATGGATTAATGTCTCACAGTAGCAACAAAAATCAATTTAACTCGAGCAGACATAAGAAATAGTTTTTTTCATAAGTGTGTTGATTATATTTTTTTGTAAGCTCACTTATATAAAATAACAAAACAGATTAAAAAATATATAATTGTGCTCAAATGCTGCCAATTTGCTCTTCTTATTCCAGCATGAGGCCAAATATTTTTGTGGGTACATACGAAGGTTCTACACAATATAAGAAGTGGTACTTTGAACTGATTGTGGACTATGTTGAACCATATGTAACACCACAATCTACTCATCTACGAGTAGGTTGGGCTTTAACAGAGGGTTATAGCCCTTATCCAGGCGGAGGTGAGGGCTGGGGGAGCAATGGAGTTGGAGACGACTTATATTCCTATGGTTTTGATGGACTTCACCTGTGGTCAGGTCAGATATTTTGTTCTTTCTATTGTTTTGTTATTTACTAATTTAAACAAACTCTGAGGCTGAATCTATTTTAGAATGTGCAATGATGATACTGTTGACCTTCACAATGAATTTACCTGGTTCTGGTGTTGAGGGGAGTCAAAGCATCACTTGACAGCCAGGTCTGTTCCAATCATTAAAGGTGTCTTGATTTATATTGGTGGACATTGTTCAAATTTTTCATTGAACAAAGGCAATTGGACACCTTTTATACATTTGCTTATCGGCCAACTTTGATATAAATTGATTATGTACATTGATCCAATAAAATTGGCAGACCAATAATGATATAATTTTGTATACATTAAACCAATCAAGTTAGTAATTAGGCTTCCTGAGGCTGCAGTCGCATAGGAATGTGGTCAAATTCCATAATGCCTCTCACTCAGTCCACAGTTCTCCATTTTATAACACAATACAGTCTGGGTTACAGCAAACCTGATTTATGGAAAACCGACCATACAAATTCTTGCATAAATGTTAAAATATTTTTTCAAGATCAGCAAGTTAGTTACAGCAGTGTGAATATCTTCAGGATATATGAAATAGGGGTAGCAGCTCGTTTATTCAAAATAAACCAGTCTTTAAAAAAAGTGTTTACATGTAACTTTCCGTACTTTGGGCAAACCCTAATTTATGGAGGGATAACTACAAACTCCGCACCATGATTTTCCCTTGCGCAAGGGATGTTACGAAATATTTTTTTTCTCCTTCAACAGTAATGATAATGCTGCAACTACTTATCTTGTTGGGAGTGGGGGGTGGGTTAAAGATTGCCTTGTCAGTTTTCAAAAACAAATCTCTTAGGTGGCCATTAGCTGCAGCAAGCGCCACAGCTTTAGCTATTGCACTTTTCTTTTTCCAGTATTCAACCTTTGCAAAATATTATTCTTATAGTTACTTGCGATCTCCCAACATATTTGTTCCTCCAGTTCCTGCTGGGAAGTGGGGGTGGGGGTGTATTCTAATGTGATCATTTCCTCCTTATTTCTAAATTTCTCCCATGTAGCCTCAGTCCGCCAAGAATCTTAAGTACTGCTGTGATATTCTCCCTGATCAAACACGCTCCTACCCCTCCTCTCTTACCTCTACCCCTATCATGCCTGTAACATCTGTGCCATGGAAAATTGAGCTCCCAGTCCTGCACCTGTTGTATTTCTTAGGATTTTCGTATACCTTGCCTGCCAGATCCATTTAATGGTTTCTTTTTTATCCTGATTTTATCCTGATTGTTGTCTTAAGTGTACTCCTACATGTCTTGTACCTACCGAGGGATCTGCTTGATCCTGACTGTCTAATGTGTGGCTTCTACTTTTTGTTGACCTGTGGCTCTATCTCTCATGTTATCCAGGGTTCCCTAAACTTCGCAGCCTTGCCCTTCACCCTAATGGGAACATGCCAGCCCTGTACTCTTGCTACCTCATTTTTAAAAGCCTTGCCGGCAGTCCCCTTACCTGTGATTGTACTTAGCCAATCGACCGCTGCAAGTTCCCTCTTTAGGCCTCCAAATTTAACCTTGACCCAGTCAGTCTTATCTTGCTCCATAACTACTTTAAAACTAATAGAATTATGGTGACTGATCCCAAAATACTCCTCCACTGACACTTCAGTAACCTGCCTTACGTCATTCCCTCAGAGGTCAGAGAGAGAAAGAGAGTCATAGGGAGTGATACAGCATGGAAACAGGCCCTTCGACCCAACTTGCTGCGCTGGTCCCATCTGCCCGCTTTTGGTCCATAACCCTCCAAACCCGTCCTATCCATGTACCTGCCTAACTGTTTCTTAAATGTTGGGATAGTGTTGCACCTTCATAGTTTAGTTTCGAGGTACAGCATAGAAACAGACCCTTCGCACCACTGAGTCCGAGTTGACCATCAACAAATTCTATCCCGCCCAAGCCCTTTACACTAGTTGAGACCCAAGAAATCTCTCATCAATACCCTATTCTTCAGAAGGTTATCTGCAATCACCGAACACATCCGATCCTCAAATGTCCCGTTGACTATTGGTGAAGCCCCTATAATACAGTCCCATCAAAGTGATCATTCCCTTCTTGTTTGTAAGTTCTACCATATAGCCTCGCTGAACGACCCGATCCTCCAAAAATATTCTCTTTGATCACTGTGATTATGTTTCCTTCATCAAAAAGCCCCCCCTCCTCTCTTGCATCTCTGTCATATTTGTCGCATCTGCACCTGGAACATGTTGTGCCTGACATATTGAGCTTCTTATATTGAAATCAATGCAGTTTAAATGATTCACCTTTCCTCGCTCTTTGCTGACAAGGTAGACCGACGAGCATGTATGACTCTGACTCCTTAACAGCCTGTATGTGGCTAAAGTTAGTTGCCCTGCCACATTCAACCCCTAAACTGATAACAGCAGAGTATTGTGTTATTTACTGATGAATGGACAAGGCGGGATGTGATTAGTTTGGGGACAAGGTTTGTTTAAAATTTATTTGCTGAAATATGAAGATTCATTGACATGATTAATATTATTGGGAAGAAAATTAACTTTTGGCTTGGCTGTGCAATCAAATACATGTTTCTAAAATACAAAATAATATGCTTCTGTCCCGACCCTGTCGTTCAATTTGTTTTAAGATAACACTTCAGAGACTACCAGCTCCTAACTTAGATTCGAGTCTAAGCTGAGTTAGCCTGGATGATGCAATTGTTCGATGGTATACATGGTCTTATGACCCATGGATTAAAAAGGGAAATATCAACTAGAATATTTTTAGATTTGTCATCTGTTGATCCCTGCCATAAAGGATATGTAGTTAAGAGCAGGGTCTAGATTCAGTCCAGAGGTTCTCTTTCCCAAGTCCCTACTGACATTTGAAACGATCAGTCTGAAGAAGCCATGGGTCTCGACCCGAAATGTCACCCATTTCTCTCCGGAGATTCTGCCTGTCTCGCTGAGTTACTTCTGCTTTTTGTGTCTATATTTGAAACTATATGATATAATACAATAGAACTTTATTTATCCCAGGAGGGAAATTGATCTGCCAACAGTCATAAAACACAAGATACATGAAACATTAAATTAAAGTGATGAATGGAAAGCATTGGGGATGTGCAAAGATTTGGGGATGGGTGGGGGGGGGGGGGGGGTAAGGGAAGTCAGTCCACCCCACGACAGAAGGGGAAGAGTTGTACAGTTTGTTAACCACAGGGAAGAAGGATCTCCTGTGGCATTCTGTACAGCATCTTGGCGGAACCAATCTGTTGCCGAAGGTGAGCTGTATTGTCCAAGATGCTCCACAGTTTGAGGAGCATCCTCCCCTCCAAGACCACCTCCCATGAATCCAACTCTGCCCCCAGGACAGAGCCAGCCTTCCCGATGAGTTTGTTAATCCTATTGGCGTTCATGCTTGGCCATCGCCCTGCTGCCCCAGCACACTACAGCAAAGAAAATGGCGCCGGCAACCACCGATTGGTACAACATCTGTAGCATCTTACTGAAGGAGCAGAGCCTTCTCAAAAAGTACAGCTGGCTCTGTCCCTTCTTGTACTGGGCCTCAGCATTCCTGGACCAGTCCGGTTTAATGTCCAGGTACACTCCAAGGTATTTGTACTCCCTGGTAAACTGCACATTCACACCATTGATAGAGACAGGGGACAGGGTTGTTCCTCTCCTAATGTTCAACACTAACTGCTTAGTCTTGTCAGTGTTGAGCTGCAGGTGATTCGGTCTACACCACTCAACAAAGTCGTTGACTACACCTCTGTATTCAGCTTCACTCCCCTCACAGATGCAGCCCACAATTGCAGAGTCATCTGAAAACTTCTGCAGAAGTGGTGTTAGGTAAATTAAATGGATTAAAGGCAGATAAATCCCCAGGGCCAGATAGGCTGCATCCCAGAGTGCTTAAGGAAGTAGCCTCAGAAATAGTGGATGCATTAGTGATAATTTTTCAAAACTCTTTAGATTCTGGAGTAGTTCCTGAGGACTGGAGGGTAGCTAATGTAACCCCACTTTTTAAAAAGGGAGGGAGAGAGAAAACGGGGAATTATAGACCAGTTAGCCTAACATCGGTAGTGGGGAAAATGCTAGAGTCAGTTATTAAAGATGTGATAGCATTACATTTGGAAAGTGGTGAAATCATCGGACAAAGTCAGCATGGATTTACCAAAGGCAAATCATGTCTGACGAATCTTATAGAATTTTTCGAGGATGTAACTAGTAGAGTGGATAAGGGAGAACCAGTCGATGTGTTATATCTGGACTTTCAGAAGGCCTTCGACAAGGTCCCACATAGGAGATTGGTGTACAAACTTAAAGCACACGGTATTGAGGGTTCAGTGTTGAGGTGGATAGAAAATTGGTTGGCGGACAGGAAGCAAAGAGTAGGAATAAACGGGTCCTTTTCGGAATGGCAGGCAGTGACTAGTGGGGTACCGCAAGGCTCAGTGCTGGGACCCCAGTTATTTACAGTGTATATTAATGATTTGGACGAGGGAATTGAATGCAACATCTCTAAGTTTGCGGATGACACGAAGCTGGGTGGCAGTGTTAGCTGCGAGGAGGATGCTAGGAGGCTGCAGACTGACTTGAATAGATTAGGCGAGTGGGCAAATGCATGGCAGATGCAATATAATGTGGATAAATGTGAGGTTATCCACTTTGGCGGCAAGAACAGGAAAGCAGAGTATTACCTGAATGGTGACCGATTGGGAGAAGGGGAGATGCAACGTGACCTGGGTGTCATGGTGCACCAGTCATTGAAAGCAAGCATGCAGGTGCAGCAGGCAGTGAAGAAAGCGAATGGTATGTTGGCATTCATAGCAAGAGGATTTGAGTTTAGGAGCAGGGAGGTTCTGCTGCAGTTGTACAGGGCCTTGGTGAGACCGCACCTGGAGTATTGTGTGCAGTTTTGGTCTCCTAACCTGAGGAAAGACGTTCTTGCCTTAGAGGGAGTACAGAGAAGGTTCACCAGATTGATCCCTGGGATGGCGGGACTTACATATGAGGAAAGACTAGATAGACTGGGCTTGTACTCGCTGGAATTTAGAAGACTGAGGGGGGATCTTATAGAAACATATAAAATTCTTAAGGGGTTGGAGAGGCTAGATGCGGGAAGATTGTTCCCGATGTTGGGGGAGTCCAGAACCAGGGGTCACAGCTTAAGGATAAGGGGGAAGTCTTTTAGGACCGAGATGAGAAAACATTTCTTCACACAGAGAGTGGTGAGTCTGTGGAATTCTCTGCCACAGTAGGTAGTTGAGGCCAGTTCATTGGCTATATTTAAGAGGGAGTTAGATGTGGCCCTTTTTGCTAAAGGGATCAGGGGGTATGGAGAGAAGGCAGGTACAGGCTACTGAGCTGAATGATCAGCCATGATCATATTGAATGGCGGTGCAGGCTCGAAGGGCCGAATGACCTACTCCTGCACCTATTTTCTATGTTTCTATGTTTCTAGATGGCAGGAGTCCGAGTTATATCTGAGGTCCGAGGTGTAGAGGATGAACAGGGACAGAGGACCGTCCCTATGTGTTGCTCACTACCATGTCCGAGACACAGTTCTGCAGCCTGACATATTGTGGCCATCCAGTCAGATAGTTGGTGATCTAGGACACCAATGGAGCATCCACCTGCATCTTCGTCAGTTTGCTCCTTAGCAGTGCAGACCAGATGGTGTTAAAAGCACTGGAGAAGTAAAAAAACAAGACTCTCGCAGTGCTTCCCGGATTATCCAGGATTATCCAGCTCACCAGAGGAACGATGAAGCAGGTGGATGATGAAAACATAGAAACATTGAAAAGTACTGCAAGGAACGTGTCATTCAGCCCATTATGTCTACGCTCACCATCATGTGAAATTAAAGTAATTTCATCTGGCTGCACGTGATCCAAGTCCTCTCATCAGTGTCTGTTCATATGCTGGTCTAAATGTCTCTTAAACATTGCTATAATATTAGTTCAGGCCACATCCACTGACAGCTCATTACATAAATCTTAACTGTGTAAACAAAAAAAGTTGCCTTGCAAATCTCCTTTAAACTTTCTCCTCTGACCATTAAGCTACATTCTCTATTATTTGATAGTATTTGGAAAAAGACTGCCTATCGACTCTATCTATGCCCCTCATAATTTTAAATACTTACATCAGGACCACCCACGGCCTCTGATGCTCCAGCAAAAACAATTCCGGTTTGCTCAAACTGTCCTTATGAACTCACATCCATGTAACATCCTGCATCCTCACCAAAGTCTTCAGAGTCTTCCTTTGATGTAGTGACCAGAATGGCACATAGTACTCCAAATGTGGCCGAACCAAAGTGTTATACAGCTACAACATGACTTTTCAACTTTTATACTTCAGTCGCTTAACCAGTGATGCAAGTGTGCTCTAGGCCTTCCTTCTTCATTACTTTTTGTACATCTGTGATCAATTTCTGGGAGCTATGGACTTGCACCCTTAGATATCTCTTCACCATTGATCCTAAGGGTCCTGCTTTTTACTGTATACTTTCTCTTTGCTCCAAAAATATAGCATTGCACACGTCTTGATTACATTTCATCTGCCATTTCTCTGCCCAAATGTCCAACTGATCCATATCCTTCTGTATTCTTTGACCAATCTTCTTTGCTATCCACAACTCCAGCAATTTTCATGTCATCTGCAAACCTGCTAATCAAATCATCTACGTTTTCATTCACATCATTATTATTACAAGCAACAGACGTCCCCGTGCTGGTTGTTGCGAGACGCTGCTGGTCACAGACCAGTTAGAGTAATACCCTGCTACTACTATCCTCTGTCTTCTAAGCCAATTTTGTCTCCAATTTACTAAATAGCTGTATTGAAGAATTGCCATTTGATTAAGATATCAAGGACTAACAGTTGTGCACTTTGTCTGTTTCATCCAGCAATTGCATGTTTTTGTATAACAAATTAAAACTGAAGAGAGAATGCGAGAACTATTATGAGTAGCACCAGTGAAAATAAACTAAAGGAAAGCAGGAAAACAATGTTTGAGGTGGCAGCTGTAAGCCGGTGAGGATTGTCAGTGTTTGATGACAAAGATGATCGTTGTTCAATGACAACTCATCGTGCCTTTACTTTGCAAAAGGCTTTTCCTTTTGAACCAAATTGAAGAATATAGAATGAGCTGACCTGTATTATCATGAATGGCAGGGATGCTAAAGGTAGCAACAAAGCTATCTTTGCTGTACCTTTTGAGCTGACGAGAATTTTTAAATTATCACATCAGAAGTACTCTCTAATGTACAAAATGTAACGGCTGCATTCTAGTCATGTTCTTTTAAATCGTGCAAAATTCACCACCCTCATTGTGAAGCATTGCCCCTACGGTCCAACTCGCCCACACTGGCCAACAATGTCCCAGCTGCCCTATGGTTTGATCCTATTTCTTCTGAGTGAACTTTTCTGGGAAAATAGGCAGATTCTGCTGGAGCAGGTTCAAGTCAGACCAATTTCGAATAAAAACTTTTTAAACACAAGAACACAAGAAAATAAGAGCAGGAGTAGGCCAACCGGCCCATCGAGCCCGCTCCGCCATTCAATATGATCATGGCTGATCCTACCCCAACCCCCTTCCCATTATCGCCCTTCTTCCCACCCAAAAGAACCGTGTGATCTCCTGGACACCAAATATGGACACCAAAACTGCACACAGTATTCCAAATGCGGTCTTACCAATACTGTATACAGCTGCAGCAACACCTCCCTACTTTTATACTCTATCCCCCTGGCAATAAAGGCCAAGACTCCATTGGCCTTCCTAATCACTTGCTGCACCTGCATACTAACTTTTTGTGATTCCTGAACTAGTACCCCCAGGTCCCTTTGTGTTGCATTACCACGCAGCTCCTCCCCATTTAGAAAATAACTTTCTTTATGATTTTTTCTCTCCAAAATGCATAACTTCACATTTATCAATATTAAATTTCATCTGCCAAGTCGCTGCCCACTCTCCTAGCTTATCTATATCCTTTTGCAGGCTTTTTCTATCCTCCTCACTCCCTGCTTTACCTCCCATTTTTGTGTCATCTACGAACTTGGATATATTACACTTGGTCCCCTCCTCTAAGTCATTTATATAAATTGTAAACAGCTGGGGTCCCAGCACCGACCCCTGCGGAACCCCACTAGTCACCGATTGCCATCCCGAGTATGATCCATTTATCCCAACTCTCTGCTTCCTGTTTGAAAGCCAATCTTCTACCCATGCTAATATATTACCCCCAATCCCATGATTTTTTATCTTAAGTAATAGTCTTTTATGTGGCACCTTATCAAAAGCCTTTTGGAAGTCCAAGTATACCACATCCACCGGTTCCCCTTTATCCACCCGAGATGTTACTTCCTCAAAGAATTCAAGCAAATTAGTCAAACATGACTTCCTCTTCGTAAAACCATGCTGACTCTGTCCAATTAAGTTATGTTTATCCAAATACCCCGTCAGTATTTCTTTAATAATGGTCTCCAAAATTTTACCCACCACAGATGTTAGACTAACCAGTCTATAATTACCAGCCTTCTGTCTACCTCCCTTTTTAAATATAGGTGTTACATTAGCCATTTTCCAATCCACCGGGACCCTTCCTGACTCCAGGGAGCTTTGGTCAATAGATCAATTCAGATATCAGATATATTGCCTATTACAGATTGTCTGAGAAGTATCTGTTACACATTGCCAATACAATAATTTTAATTTAGGTTTTTAAAATACATCTGAAATGAAATCTGGATTAAAACTATATGCAAGGGAATCAGTAGAATGTTTTTAAAACAGAAAATCTGATGACCTTTTGTTTTGGGTGAACAGGACATATTGCCAAGGCTGTCGCTGCTCCTGATGCACACATGCTTGCTGCTGATGATGTTGTTAGTTGCTGCCTTGACTTGAGTGTTCCAAGTATCTCTCTCCGGATCAATGGCCATCCTGTGCAAGGCATGTTTGAAAATTTCAATGTGGATGGCCTCTTTTTCCCTGTGGTTAGCTTTTCTGCAGGAGTCAGGTAAGTTTTCCTATTGTTAAGTTTGTCTTATGAATAATTCTCTTATGATTTAAAGGTGCAATAAATATATGAAGATCATGTGAAATAAAGGTTTCTTGACACATTGAAATATTACTACTGTAAACTTAGACATTTAGAATGTTTAATTCAGAAATCAACATCTTGCTTGAAAGTTATTCAAAAAAGAAAGTTTTAATTCAAAACTTTATCACCCAAATTTTGATAATGCTATTTGAATTTGAATACAAAGTAGATTTGCCACTTCATTGGCTTAAAATTATTTAAAAGGGCATTTTTTTTGCTGTGCAATTAATAATGTGCTCTTTTAATTATTTCATAACTGATTATAAATATTTGTAATGTTGATTCTTTAGACATTATAGATACCATGTTATTCCAAAAATGGACATGTTTGTGGCCAGAGTCATGTCTACGTCACATTGGTGAAGGCCGTAGCATCTTAGCTAATATGCAGCTGAAATATACAGGGTAGGAATGTTGTCGTGAGTCCCCCAAACCCATTCCCAGTGAACATTCTGGCTGTGCAAAGTATGTAGAGCAGGTGACTTTCTGTAAAAGGAGGGTAAAGGAAAGTGAAAAAAGCTGGTCAGTAAGAATGTTCTCACTGAAATCTGCCATCTTTCGAATTTGTGACCGCAATGCTGGAGTTCCTGCAGCACTTTGTTCAAGATTCCAGCATTTGCCATTCCTCGTGTCTCTACCTCCATTTTAACCAATCACAACCTACTTTCCTGCAGTTGCTGATCAACACAATACTCAAATGGCCGCAAAGAAAATTCAAATAAAATTTATAAAACTAACATAGTATACTACATGGAAATATCAGTCAATCATCCTTGTGCAAAGCTTTTGTGTCTGCACTCCATATGCCTTTGCATGTACCAAATTTTGCCAAATTTTGCTGTTCCATTTTACCTATTGCTGAATATCACATCTCATCCATTTTAGTTTAGTTTAGAGATACAGCATGAACACAAGCCTTTTGGCCCACTGAGTCTGCACTGACCAGCGATCCCTGTACATTAGCACTATCCTACACACTAGGGACAATTTACAATCTTTACTGAAGCCAATTAACCAAAAAACCTGTACATCCTTGGAGTGTGGGAACAAACCAGAGCACCCAGGGAAAACCCACGCAGACACGGGGAGAACGTACAAACTCCGTAAAGACAGCGCCCTTAGTCAGGATCAAACCCAGGTCTCTGGTGCTGTAAGGCAGCAACTCTACTGCTGCGCCACTGTGCTCCATCCTGAATTTCTTTTTTTAATCTCAGACACACCAAATCACTCCATCCCGAACTTCACTCTAACTAAAACTGAACTTCCTAGTTATGCTGTGGTTACATCTTTGCTTGGAATCCTTCCCCACTGGTTTATATACTCTGTGGCTTGTCCTAAACCATACCTTTTGTTGGACTAATTTTCCTATCCATGCTGAATTTTGGCTGATATCCCTCAAAATCTTTCCTATCCTTTTGTACAACTGTAACATACCATCCCAGCATCTATACGCAATATCCTGACTGATGAAGGCCTATGTACCAAAAGGCTCTTGACCATCCTATAACCTGTGATGTCTCTTTCACTTGTAGTGGAGGGTTATGTTTCTGATTGGAGGCCTGTGACCAATAAAAAACTGCAAAGTACAGTGCTAGGTCCACTATTCTTTGTTATAGATTTTGATCACAATGTGGTTAACACAGAGTTGTTATCAAACAGCATGGAATTGGGCCCTTTAGCCCAACTCATCCATGTCGACCAAGACGCCCCATCTAAGTTAGTCCCATTTGCCTACATTTGGCTCACATCCCTCTAAACCTTTCCTATCCATGTACCTGTCCAAGTGATTTAAATGCTGTTATAGTACTTGCCTCAACTACTTCCTTGGGCAGCTTGTTCCATACACCCACCACCCTCTGAGTGAAAAAGTTACCCGCAAAAAAAATCTTGCCCCTCTCACCTTAAACCTATGTCCTCTGGTTTTTGACTCCCCTTCTCTGGATAAACATCCTTGTAAGTCTCTTAGATAGACACAAAATGCTGGAGTAACTCAGCGGGACAGGCAGCATCTCTGGATAGAAGGAATGAGTGACGTTTAGCGTCAAAACCCTTCAGACTGAATCAGAGGAGAGGGAGATACAGAGATAAGGCAATGTAAGGTGTGAAAATGAGATGAAGGGGATGGAGATCAAGGAAAATGTAGAATAGATCATTGTTAGCTCGGAAGGTAACAACAAAGCAAACAGAGATAAAATGTAAATGAAGACAGTCAGACCTTTCGGAGAGCTGAGAAAGGGGAGGGATGGAGAGAGAGGGAATGCAAAGGTTACTTGGTTATAGAAGTCAATAAGCTGCCCAAGGGAAATATGAGGTGTTGTTCCTCCAATTTGCGCTGGGCCTCACTATGACAATAGAGTTGGCCTAGGACAGAAAGGTCAGTGTAGGAATGGGAGGGGGAGTTTTAGTGTTTAGCAACTGGGCGGACTGAGTGGAGATGTTTAACAAAACGATCGGCGAGCCTGCGCTTGGTCTCACCGATATATAGGAGTCCACACCTGTAACAATGGATACAGGAGATGAGGTTGGAGGAAGTACAAGTGAACCTCTGCCTCATTTGAAAAGACTGTCGGGATCATTGAACAGAGTCAAGGGGGGGGGGGGGGGGGATAGGGGCAGGTGTTGCATCTCCTGCGGTTGCAGGGGAAAATACCTAGGGAGGAGGTGGTTTGGGTGGGAAGGGACGAGTTAACCAGGGAGTTGCGGTGGGAACGGTGTCTGCGGAAAGTGGAAAGGGGTGGAGATGGGAAGATGTGGCTAGTGGAGGGATCCCATTGGAAGTGATGAAAATGCCAGAGGATTATGTGCCGTATGCGACGGCTGATGGGGTGAAAGGTGAGGACTTGGGGTACTCTGTCCTTGTTGCGATTGGGGGAAAGCAGAGCTGCGGGATATCAAGGAGACCCTAGTGAGGGCCTCATCTATGATGGAAGAGGGGAACCCCAGTTCCTTAAAGAATGAGGACATCTCAGATGTTCTGGTATGGACCATCTCATCTTGTGCGCAGATGCAGCATAGATGGAGGAATTGGGAGTAGGGGATAGAGTCTCCACAGGAAGCAGGGTGGGAAGAAGTGTAGTCTAGATAGCTGTGAGAATCAAGAGTGTTTTATTATCATGTGTCCCAGATAGAACAATTAAATTCTTACTTGCCTGGGTTTATAATCTGGGTTTGGGTTTATAATATGTTTACATAGCAAGTCTCTTAATGCACTAACTATTCTGCCTTCACCACCATCCCTGGCAGCGTGTTCCAGGCACACGTCACCTTCTGTGTAAAAAAAAAAAGCCCTGCAAAAGTCATTTTAAGCTGCATCATACTTCCTGATTGTTCTACTCAATGTCCCAACCAATGAAGGCAAGCATACTCGTATGCGTTCTTCATCATTCTATCTAAAACAAAGGAGCTGATTGTGGACTTCAGAAGGGCTAAACATCCAAGGACGTACACGCCACTGGAGATAAATGGGTCTATTGTGGATAGGGTGAGCAGTTTCAAATACTTGGGAGTCCGCATCGCAGAGGATCTGACGTGGGCAACGCACATTGCCGCACTGGTGGGTAAGGCTAAGCAGCGCCTTTACCACCTTAGACAACTGAGGAAATTCAGAGTGTCGCTGAGGATCCTTCATTGCTTCTACTCTGGGGCTGTAGAGAGCATCCTGTCCGGCAACATTACAGTCTGGTTTGGGAACAGCTCTGCCCAGGATAGGATGGCCCTGCAGAGAGTAGTGCCTTCGGCAGAACGCACCATGGGAACTACACTCGTCCCCCTGCAGGACCTATACATCAGGAGGTGCAGATCCAGAGCAAGCAAGATCATGAGGGACCCCTGCCATCCCAGTAACGGACTGTTCCAGATGCTACGGTCAGGCAAACGCCTCCGCTGTCACGCTGTGAAAACGGAGAGGATGAGACGGAGCTTCTTCCCACAGGCCATCAGGACTGTCAACTTTGATAACCCCAGAGACTAAATTTTTGTCGACACTTTTTGTGCTATGTTTAGTAACTTATTAACTTTATTTATATGCTGTAACTGTAATTATTTTTGTGCACAACCCGCAGGCATTGCCACTTTCATTTCACTGCACATCGAGTATGTGTATGTGACAAATAAATTTGACTTGACTTGACTTGTACTTGTGTTGCCACGTTCAGAGAATTAAGGACTTGGACCCCAAGATACCTTTGTCCATCAATGTTGTTAAGGGTCTTGCCATTAATTGTATATTTTCCCCTTGTGTTGACCTCCCATAGCAAAACTTTACACAGAACAGATTAACTGTTGTGCTGCACTGTAAGGAGTTTGTACGTTCTCCCCGTGACCTGCATGGGTTTTCTCCGAGATCTTCGGTTTCCTCCCACACTCCAAAGACGTACAGGTATGTAGGTTAATTGGCTGGGTAAATGTAAAAATTGTCCCTAGTGGGTGTAGGATAGTGTTAATGTACAGGGATCGCTGGGCGGCACGGACTTGGAGGGCCGAAAAGGCCTGTTTCCGGCTATATATATATGATATGATATGATAACTCCATCTGCCATTTCTTCACCCATTTCTGAGCCAAAACATTATGACCACTGACAGGTGAAGTGAATAACATTGGTTATTTTGTTACAATGCCACCTGTCAAGGAGTGGGATATATTAGGTTGCAAGTGAACAATCAATTCTTGAAGTTGATGTGTTGAATGCAGGAGAAATGGCCAGGAGTAAAGACCTGAGCGACTTTGACCAAATTCCTTTCATATTCCAATCAGTCCTGAATAATCAACTCAGTAAATCTTGTTCCATGAAATGTTAGCAGATTTATTTTACTCTATATTTCTAAGAAATTGATTTGCCAGTCTCCTTAGTGAGACTATATCTGACAAAGAATATTAATAATAACATTCCCTTATGCTGCTTCATAAAAATCTGCATATCTTTTTGTTGAAAAGTGCTTTTTGTTACTTGGAAAATTAAAGAAAAGTTAACAGTATTTATTACAAGTTTTAAATCTCCAGATTCAATATTTAATAACTACATACTGTGACTAAACAGCAATTTATTTCCCTGGTGGCGCCTTGATGGCAGCCTCGCCTACAGTCTGCCTGTCCCTGTTGCCTTTTTGTGTTATTTTTAGTGAGTTTTAAAAGTATGTGTTAATGTTCTCTGGTTTGTTTTATGTGTGGGGTGGGGAAAACTTTTTTTCAATCTCTTACCTTGCCGGAGATGCGATTGTTTTCCGGATCGTATCTCCGGTCGCTCTGCGGCCTAACATTGTGGAGCTAAAGGCCTTGCTCGGGACTGACTTTGAGCCTCTCTGCGGGCCGTGGACTTACCATCAGAGCATACAATCCCTTGCCTGGGATCGACACTCCAACCACGGCCTGCGGACTTTAACATTAAGGAGCTCGCAGTCTTGGGTTGAGACCGACGTCGGGAAGCTCCAAAAGCCGCACAACGTTTGAATAGCCCCGACCTGGGGTAGTTCGCCCGGCACAGGGGAGCTGAGATTCTCCCCTGATGCAGGAGCTTGACCGCCCCGAAGAGGAAGGCCCACCGCTGGCTACGGGAGTAAGATCGTCCCGTCAACAGAAGGTTAGAGGCCCCCGACCGCTGGAGGACAAAGAAGGGAGAGATTTAACTTTTTTTCCGCCTTCCATCACAGTGAGGTATGCGGTGGAGTCACTGTGGTGGATGTTCGTTAAAATGTATTTTGTGTGTTCTGTTGCTTTTTATTGGTATGACTGTATGGCAAATGAAATTCCTTGTATGTTGCAAAACATACTTGGCTAATAAAGTATGATTATAATTTATTGCTCACAATTTTAGTTGGGGGATGTGTTATTTCAACAAGATCTATAAACAGGAATTTGCACTAATGGCTATTTCACATTGGCGTTAAATGTTATTTTAATTTATATTTGTCTGTAGGGTCAGATTTTTACTGGGTGGTAGGCACGGTGAATTCAAGTTCATGCCTCCACCTGGTTATTCTCCTGGTTATGAAGCACTACTACCAAAGGAAAGAATGAGAATAGAGCCCATCAAACAATATAAGCATGATTTTGATGGTATTCGAAATCTCTTGGGCCCTGTACAATCACTGTCACATACTGAATTTGCTCCGTCTCCTGTGGATACAGCACAGGTAAGGATTTAATTTTTGGCCACTTTTAAATAAATTCAGTGTCTTGATTTTTTGTATTTGTAAACATTTACAGAAATATACTTAATCAATTTTTTAAGCTCCTGACTGCAAAGGTAATAACTTTTACTTTGGCAGAGTCCCCAAATGTTCACCTTGTGGTCTGTAAATAACCCACGCACATCCCCACTTCCGCAACTACCCCATTTGCCCATCAGCACAGTATTGTACTGTCAAAAGGCCTTTGCAGTCTTTTTCTTTTCTGATAATTACAGACATATCAAAAGGTCATAAATGATAGGAGCAGAATTAGGCCATTCGACCCATCAATTCTACTCCACCATTCAATTATGGCTGATCTATCTCTCCCTCTTAACCCCATTCTGCTGCCTTCTCCCCATAACTCCAGACACCCGTACTAATGAAGAATCTATCTGTCTCTGCCGTAAAAATATCCATTGACGGCCTTCACAGCCTTCTGTGGCAAAGGATTTCACAGATTTGGACGAGGAGATTAAAGGCTTTGTGGCCAGGTTTGCATATGATATGAAAATAGGTGGAAGGGCAGGTAATGCAGAGAAAGCAGGGACTCTGCAGAAGATCTTGGACAAGGAGAGTGGGCAAAGAAGTGGCAGATGGAATATAGTGTAGCAAAATGTGGAGTCCCCAAACAGTAGCCTGGACAGAGGGTGCAAGTTGAATCAAGAGTTAAAATTGGCATGTCGCAAATGTAATGCTACGGTGGTTATGGGAGATTTCAACATGAAGGTAGACTGGGAAAATCAGCTTGGTAATGGTCCCCAAGAAATGGAGTTTGTGGAGTTCCTCTGGCAACAGAAGATAACTAAAAAGGCAATACGGGGAGAAAAGATGAGGTATGAAGGTAAGCTAGCCAAGAATATAAAGGAGGATAGTAAAAGTTTCTTTACGTACGTGAAGAGGAAAAAAATTGTTAAGACAAATGTGGGTCCCTTGAAGACAGAAACAGGTGAATTTATTATGGGGAACAAGGAAATGGCAGATGAGTTGAACAGGTACTTTGGATCTGTCTTCACTAAGGGAGACACCAACAATCTCCCAGATGTACGGCACGGTGGCGCAGCGGTAGAGTTGCTGCCTTACAGCGAATGCAGCGCCGGAGACTCAGGTTCGATCCTGACTACAGGCGCCGTCTGTACGGAGTTTGTACGTTCTCCCCGTGACCTGCGTGGGTTTTCTCAGAGATCTTCGGTTTCCTCCCACACTCCAAAGACGTACAGGTATGTAGGTTAATTGACTGGGTAAATGTAAAAATTGTCCCTAGTGTGTGTGTTAATGTGCGGGGATCGCTGGATAGCGCGGACTCAGTGGGCCGAAGGGCCTGTTTCCGCGCTGTATCTCTAAATCTAAATCTAAAATCTAAATGTAATAGTGGACAGAGGTTCTAGGATGACGGAGGAACTGAAGGAAATTCACATTAGGCAGGAAATGGTGTTGGGTAGAATGATGGGACTGAAGGCTGATAAATCCCCAGGGCCTAATGGTCTGCATCCCAGGGTATCCCTGCATTAAGGAAGTGGCTCTAGACACCGTGGACGCGTTGGTGATCATTTTCCAATGTTCCGTAGATTCAGGATCAGTTCCTGTGGATTGGAGGGTAGCTAACGTTATCCCACTTTTTAAGAAAGGAGTGAGAGAGAAAACGGGAAATTATACAACAGTTAGCGTCACATCAATGGTAAGGAAGATGCTGGAGTCAATTATAAAAGAAGAAATTGCAGAACATTTGGATAGTGGTAACAGGATCGTTCCGAGTCAGAATGGATTTACAAAGGGGAAATCATACTTGACTAATCTTCTGGATTTTTTTGAGGATGTAACTATGAAAATGGACAAGGGAGAGCCAGTGGATGCTTTTGATAAGGTCCCACATAGGAGATTAGAGCACATGGTATTGGGGTTAGGGTGCTGACATGAATAGAAAATTGGTTGTCAGACAGGAAACATAGAGTAGGGATTAACGGGTCCCTTTCAGAATGGTAGGCAGTGACTAGGGGGGTACCGCAAGGCTCGGGGCTGGACCGCAGCTATTTACAATATGCATTAATGACTTAGATGAAGGGATTAAAATTAACATTAGCAAATTTGCGGGTGACACAAAGCTGAGTGGCAGTATGAACTGTGAGGAGGATGCTATGAGGATGCAGGGTGACTTGGACAGGTTGTGTGAGTGGGCAGATGCATGGCAGATGCAGTTTAATGTGGATAAATGTGAGGTTATCCACTTTGGTGGAAAGAACAGGATGGCAGATTATTATCTAAATAGTGTCAAGTTAGGAATTGGGGAAGTACAAAGAGATCTGGGTGTCCTTGTTGATCAGCCATTTAAAGTTAGCATGCAGGTACAGCAAGCAGTGAAGAAAGCTAATGGCATGTTGGCCTTTATGACGAGGAGTTGGGTATAGGAGCAAAGAGGTCCTTCTGCAGTTGTACAGGGCCCGAGTGAGACCACACCTGGAATACTGTGTGCAGTTTTGGTCTCCAAATTTGAGGAAGGATATTTTTGCTATTGAGGGCGTGCAGCGTAGATTCACTAGGTTAATTCCCGGAATGGCGGGACTGTGGTATGTTGAAAGATTGGAGTGACGAGGCTCGTATCCGCTGGAATTTAGAAGGATGAGAGGGGATCTTATTGAAACATAAGATTGTTAAGGGATTGGACACATTAGAGGCATGAAACATGTTCCCAATGTTGGGGGAGTCCAGAACAAGGGGCTACAGTTCAAGAAATGAGAAAACATTTCTTCACACAGAGAGTGGTGAGTCTGTGGAATTCTCTGCCACAGAAGGTAGTTGAGGCCAGTTCATTGGCTATATTTAAGAGGGAGTTAGATGTGGCCCTTTTCGCTAAAGGGATCAGGGGGTATGGAGAGAAGGCAGGTACAGGCTACTGAGCTGGATGATCAGCCATGATCATATTGAATGGCGGTGCAGGCTCGAAGGGCCGAATGGCCTACTCCTGCACCTATTTTCTATGTTTCTATGTAAAAAGGGGTAGGCCATTTAGAATGGAGATGAGGAAAAACCTTTTCAGTCAGAGAGTTGTAAGTCTGTGGAATTCTCTGCCTCAGAAGGCCATGGAGGCCAATTCTCTGGATGCTTTCAAGAGAGAGCTAGATAGAGCTCTTAAAAATAGGGGGTATGGGGAGAAGGCAGGAACGGGGTACTGATTGTGAATGATCAGCCATGACCACATTGAATGGCGGTGCTGACTCGAAGGGCCGAACAGCCTACTCCTGCACCTATTGTCTATTGTGTCATTCATTTAGGTTGTAGGAATAAAGATGTAGACTCTTTTTTAAATGGGGAGAGAATCCAGAAATCAGAGATGCGAAGGGACTTGGGAGTGCTGGTGCGGGATTCCCAGAAAGTTAATCTGCAAGTCGAATCGGTAGTAAAGAAAGGAAACTCAATGCTAGCATTTATTTCAAGAGGGCTTGTATACAAAAACATGGATGTAATGCTGAGACCCTATAAGGTGCTGGTCAGGCCGCATTTGGAATATTGTGAGCAATTTTGGGCTCGTTTTGGACTTGTTCTCTTGGGCGACTTCAACGCCAGAGTGGGCGCAGACCACGAATCATGGTCTCCCTGCCTTGGGCAGTTTGGTGTGCGCAAAATGAATGAGAACGGACAGCGACTGCTCGAGCTGTGCTGTTGCTTTGCCAACTCGTACTTCCAGACAAAGCCCAAGCACAAGGTTTCCTGGATGCACCCACACTCAAAGCACTGGCATCAACTGGATCTGATCCTAGTCAGACGTGCCACCTTCAAGAACGTTCTCCACTCACGCTCCTACCACAGTGCGGACTGCGACACAGACCACTCCGCATCGATGTCAGCTAGATGCCCCATCCAGACCTTGTGCAACAGTTTCTAGAGGCTTTTGAGAGAGAACTTGGCATCTCGCGTCTGCAACAGAGAAGTGGGAAACTCTGCGGGACATCATGTACCGCACAGCCTTGGCTAGCTTTGGGAAGAAGTTGTCGAAGACACACGACTGGTTTGAGGCCAAGTCGACTGAGATGGCTCCCGTCATCGAAGCGAAGCGCGCTGCCCTTGCCGAATACAAGCGGTCAGCCAACGAGAAGAACCTGCAGATCCTCAGGGCTGCCAGGAGCAAGGCTCAGCAGACTGCCAGGCATTGTGTCAATGAGTACTGGACACAGCTTAGTGAGGACATCCAGATGGCCGCCATAACGGGGAACATCAGGGGAATGTACGATGGCATTAAGAAGGCACTAGGACCAGTCCAGAGCACAACAGCCCACTCAAATCCTCCACTGGGGAGGTAATCACAGACAAATGCCAGCAGATGGAGAGATGGGTGGAGCACTACTCCAACCTCTACTCGAGGCCCCAGGCAGCGACGGGATTCCCCCTGACTTGATCAAGCACTGCAAGACTACCTTACTACTCCCTCTACATGAAGTCCTCTGTCAGTGCTGGCAAGAAGGAGCTGTACCGCAGGACATGAGGGATGCCACGATCATTACCCTCTACAAGAACAAGGGCGAGAGAAGCGACTGCACAACTACAGAGGCATCTCCCTGCTCCACATCGTCGGCAAGGTCTTTGCTCGGGTCATCTTGATCCGCCTGCAGAAGCTGGCAGAACGCGTCTACCCAGAGTCACAGTGCGGTTTCCGAGCTGGAAGGTCAACAGTAGACATGGTCTTCTCCCTTCGCCAGCTCCAGGAGAAGTGCAGAGAACAGCGGATGCCCCTGTATATTGCTTTCATTGACCTCACCAAGGCGTTTGACTTCGTCAGCAGTGATGGCCTATTCAAAGCTCGGCTGCCCACCAAAACCGCAGAGCATGATAGAATCCTTCCACATCAACACGAAGGGGACAGTGCAGTTCAATGGCAGTTTCTTCGACATCCGCAGTGGCATCAAACAAGGCTGCGTCCTCGCTCCCACACTCTTTGGGATTTTCTTTGCTCTGCTCCTGAAACATGCCTTCAGCACCGCAACAGAGGGGATCTACCTGCGTACTAGATCAGATGGCAGCCTCTTCAACCTCACCCTCCTCCGAGCCAAGACAAAAGTACGTGAAGCTCTCATCAGAGACATGTTGTTCGCCGATAACTCAGCAGTTGTGCCCCACACCCAGCAGGAACTAGTCACTGATGGACGGCTTCTATCGGGCTTGCAAGGACTTTGGGCTGACCATCATCCTGAAGAAGACGAACGTCCTGGGACAGGATACAGAGGCACCGCCTGTCATCACCATCGACGACTACGAACTTGATGCCGTCCATCAGTTCACGTACCTCGGCTCCACCATCACCGACAAACTTTCCTTGGACACAGAGATTGACAAGAGGATCGGGAAGGCAGCTACAACTCTCGCTCGCCTCACAACTCGAGTGTGGACCAATGCAAAGCTGACAGTGAAGACAAAGATAGCAGTCTACAACGCTTGTGTCAACAGCACGCTGCTGTACGGCAGTGAGACATGGACTACATATGCCAGACTGGAGAGAAGACTCAACACCTTCCACCTTAGAAGCATCCGCCGTATCCTGGGTATATCCTGGCAAGACAGAGTGTCCAACGCCACAATTCTGTCTCGCGCTGGCCTTCCGAGTATGTACACTCTACTCAGGCTGCGGTGGCTGGGCCATGTCCACCACATGGAGGATGGCCGTATTCCAAAAGACATTCTCTATGGAAAGCTGACATCTGGGAGGAGAACCATCGGCCGCCCCCAACTACATTACAAGGAAGTCTGTAAGAGAGATTTGAAGGCGCTCGACATCGATGTGGAGTCCTGGGAGAGCCTTGCAGCTGACCGTATGAGGTGGAGAGGTACCCTGAACCAACATCTCAAAACGGGGGAAGAGAAACTGATGAACACAGCGGCAGACAAGCGGGCACGCAGAAAAGAGCGCAACAACTTCAACAGACCAGAGTCCACACACAAATGTGACCTTTGTGACAGAGACTGTCACTCCCGCATTGGTCTCTTCAGCCACAGGCGACGCTGCTCTAGCCGAGGTGTGGAGCAAGCAGCCAACTAGTATGCATTACCCATGGTCAGCCATGACTGAGGGGGCCTAAGAAAAAGAAGATCTGAGGAAGGATGTGCTGGCTCTGGAGAGGCTCCAGAGGAGGTTTACAAGAATGATCCCTGGAATGAGGAGGTTAACCAATGATGGGTGTTTGTCAGCACTGCGCCTGTACTCGCAGTTTAGAAGAACCTCATTGAAACATACAGAATAGTGAAAGGCTTAGAAAGAGTGGATATATAGAGGATGTTTCCACAGGTGGGAGAGTCTAGGACTAGAGGCCATAGCCTCAGAATTAAAGGATGTTCTTTTAGGAAAGAGATGAGGAGAAGTTTCTTTAGTCAGAGGGTGGTGAACCAATGGAATTATTTGCCACAGAAGGCTGTGGAGGCCAAGTCAGTGGATATTTTTAATGCAGAGATAGATAGATTCTTGATTAGCACTGGTATCAGAGGTTATGGGGAGAAGGCAGGAGAATGGGGTTAGGAGGGAGAGATAGATCAGCCATGATTAAATGGTGGAGTAGACTTGATGGGCCGAATGGCCTAATTCTACTCCTATCATTTATGACCTTATTCACCACCCTCAGACTAAATACATTTCTCCTCATCTCTTTCCTAAAGGAATGTCCTTTAATTCTGAGGGTATGACCTCTAGTCCTAGACTCTCCCACCAGTGTAAATTTCCCCTGTGTGGGACGAATAAAGGAATATATTATTATAAACATCCTCTCCTCAACCACTCTATCCAAGCCTTTCACTATTCGGTAAATTTCAATGAGGTCCCCCCTCATCTTTCTAAACTCCAGCGAGTACTGGTACAATGCTGTCAAATGCTCATCATAGGTTAACCCACTCATTCCTGGGATCATTCTTGTAAACCTCCTCTGGACCCTCTCCAGAGCCAGCACATCCTTTCTCAGATATGGTGCCCAAAATTTCACACAATACTCCAAATGCGGCCTGACCAGTGTCTTATAGAGCCTCAGCATTACATCATGTGTAGGAAAGAACTGCAGATGCTGGTTTAAATCAAAGATAGACACAAACTGCTGGAGTAACTCAGTGGGACAGGCAGCACTTCTGGAGAGAAAGAATGGGTGACGTTTCAGATCGAGACCCTTCTTCAGACCGAAGAGAGTCTTCACCCGAAATGTCACCTATTCCTTCTCTCCAGAAATGCTGCCTGTCCTACTGAGTTACTCCAGCTATTTGTGTCTATCACAGCATTACATCCCTGTTTTTCTATTCTAGCCCGTTTGAAATAAATGCCTTATGTTTGCCTTCCTTACCACCAATTTGACTTGCAAATTAACTTTTTGGGAATCCTGCACCAGCACTCCCATGACCCTTTGCACCTCCGATTTCTGTATTCTCTCCCCATTTAGAAAATAGTCTACATCCTACTACCAAAATGCATGACTCCACACTTTGCTACACTATATTCTATCTGCCACTTCTCTACCCACTCTTCCAATCCTTCTGCAGAGTTCCTGCTTCCTCTACACTACGTGCCCCTCCACCTATTTTCGTACCATCTGCAACCTGGCCACAAGCCTTCAATCCCCTCATCCAAATCATTAATGTACAACATGAAGAGGAGCAGCCCCAGCACCGACTACTGTGGAACTCCACGAGTCACTGGCAGCCAACCAGAATAGAACCCCTTTGTTGCCACTCTTTGCCTTCTGCCATCCAGCCAACTGGCTATCCATGCTAGGATCTGCCCTTTGATACCATGGGCTCTCATCTTCCTTAGCAGTCTCACATGTGGCACTTTATCAAAGGCTTTCTGAAAATCTAGATAAACAACATCCACTGACTCTCCTTTGTCTGTCCTGCTATTTACTTCTTCAAAGAATTCCAGCAGTTATCTTCCAGCATATGCCTTCAGTTACTTATTTGATGAAAGTCAATGCACTAATTGCACCAGTAATGCCAGGCATAATGTGTTTCTAGCTCTGCAGCTCAGGTCAATATGGAAGGCCCTTTGATAAAGTACCACATATGAGACTGCTAAGGAAGATGAAAGCCCATGGTATCAAAGGGAAGTCAGGCCAAAGAGTTCAATCTTGGTTTCATCAGACCAGAAAATCTTGTTTCTCATGGTCTGGGTGCTTTTTGGCAAACTCCAAGCGGGCTCTTATTTAAAATCATAATGCTTTAATATTGTCAAAATATTACGGGAATAACAATTTCATATCACCAGTTTGAAATGACATCAAGAGATTATGGATGAACATTAATTACTCTGCAAAAATTTCGAAACACCTGTTTTCGCTTTTTTATTATGGGGTATATTGTGTGTAGATTGATGATTTTTTAAAAAATCCATTTTAAAATAAGGCTGTAATGTAACAAAATGTGGAAAAAGTGAAGGGGTCTGAATAGTTTCTGACTGCACTATATAACCCTGAATATTCAGTTCCCAGTCCCGATCCTCCTGCAGCCATGTTTCTGTGATCCCAACAATGTCATATCTAAAGTGAGTAATCTTCTCTCATTATTCCTTGGAAATAGAGTTTTATACATCGAAGCTTTGTTTATGGTTTCCTGAGTCCTTAATAGCTGAGGAGCTCTGAGAATTGAGGAACAATCTGTCCCAAATTTCTAAATTCAGAGTTTCTTTATTTCATTTTTTTCTGTTGGGTTGAGAAACTATCTTAATGTTCATCCATAATCTCTTGATGTCATTTCAAACTGGTGATATGAAATTCTTATTCCCGTAATATTTTGACAAACAACAAATATTAAAGCATTATGATTTTTAAATAGAGTCATACAGCATGGAAACAGGTCCCTCTGCCCAACTTGCCCACTCCGACCAACATGCCCCATCTAAACTAGTCTCGCCTACCTGTTATTATCATTATCCTGTCCTCCAAGGAACACTCAACCTCCCTCTATAGCTCAGTCCCTTGAGCCCTGGGAACACCCTGCTAGATTTTCTCTGTACGCTTTCAAGCTTGACAATATCTTTCCTATAACATTGTGAACAAAACTGAAAACAATACTCTAAATCTGGCCTCACCAACATCTTATATAACTATATCATCTCCCAACTTCTATACTCAATACTTTGACTGATGAAGGCCAATGTGCCAAAAGCCTTCTTGACCACCCTGTGACACCACTTTCAAGTAACTATGCAGTTGCACTCCTAGATCGCTGTGCTTCACAACACTCCCCAGAGCCCTACCATACACTGTGTAGGTCCTGCCCATGTTAGACATGTTAAACAAATGTAACACCTCTCATTTTCTGTATTAAATTCCATTAACCATTCCTCAGCCCACCTACCCAACCGATCAAGATCCTGCTATAAATCTGTAGAATTCTCTGCCTCAAAAGGCAGTAGAGGCCAATTCTCTGGATGCTTTCAAGAGAGAGTTAGAGCTCTTAAGGTTAGCGGAGTCAGGGGGTATGGGGAGAGGGCAGGAACGGGGTACTGATTGTGGATGATCAGCCATGATCACATTGAATGGCAGTGCAGGCTCGAAGAGCTGAATGGCCTACTCCTGCACCTATTGTCTATTGTCTATTGTAATCTTTGAGAACCACTTTCAATATTTGCAACATCACCTACTTTAGTGTCATCTGTAAACTGGCTAGCCATGCCTTGTACGCACTCATTCAAATCATCTGAAAAAATTCCTTCAACCATTACCCATGAAGCCAGTTTTCTATCCATTCAGATATATCTCTCCTTGGATCCCATGTGATCTAATCTTTCAGAGCAGCCTACCATGTGGAACTTTGTTGAATGCCTTACTGAGATCCATATATACAACATCTACAGCTCTGCCCCCATTAACCTTTTGGGCCACATTTTCAAAAAACTCAATCAGGTTCGTGAGACACGATCTCCCATTCCCATCCCATGCTGACTATCCCTATTCAACCCTTGTCCATCTAAAAGCATGTAGATCCTATCCCTTAGAATACTCTCTAGTAACTTTCCGACCACAAATGTAAGGCCCACTAGCCTATACTTCCCTGGCTTTTTTTCTGCAGCAATAGAGACACAACATTTGCCACTATCCAGACTTCTGGCACTCTACCTGTATTTAATGACGATTCTGAAATATCGGCCAGGGCACCTGCAATCTCCTCTCCAGCTTCTCACTGTGTCCTCATATACATTTGATCAGGATGAAATGTTGATGACATTTTTATAATTTTATAATTTTTTTAAAATTGTTCTTATTTTCTTATTGTTCTTATTTTATTTTAGATTGTTCTACCACCTCATCTGGAACGTATACGAGAGAAATTAGCTGAAAACATACATGAGCTTTGGTCTATAACAAAGATCGAGATAGGTTGGACGTATGGCACAGTAAGATGTTTTTAAATTACATTGTCTCAAAATATGATCTCATTATGTAATGACATATGTTAATACCCGATGGAAAGAAATTGAGTTTTATTTCTCTACATGATCAAAGTAAAAACTTCACACTTGTTGGTCATAAATTTCTGGATAAAAATTGTTGGTCTAATTTGGGTTTTCATATCTGTAAGAAAATCGGTAATAAATGTTGCAGATAATGGAGAATCCTTTACTTCTGATTTAGGTATAGCCAAAGTCAAGCATATGAATGAAACGTTTTAAATACTTCATGTACGAGGTTCTAATGCAGTAAGTTTCTTGCTAAAATCTAGAAATGTAACAGATCCTGGAACTAACCCAACCTCCAAGGATTGAAAATAAATACAACCTATGCATTTATTATCAATATATTACTGAGAAAACAAATGATCTGTTGAAGGAACTCTGTGTTGAGCAGCAAGTTTGGGGTGAAAGTATTTGTTGATGTTTCAGGTTGAATTCCTGCACCAGGATGAACCATTTTCAGTGCCAAACTACTCTATGACTAATCAATTTCTTTGTTTTTACGGTTAGATTCGAGATGACAACAAGAAACTGCATCCTTGTCTCGTCGAGTTTCATAGGTTACCTGAACCTGAGAGAAACTACAACTTGCAAATGTCTGGTGAAACTCTGAAGTAAGTACCATGCAATTCCTGTGGTAACATTGTTTTAATTTCACAGATATATTATTAACAACATATTTTCTGAACATTTCTCCTCAGAACCCTCCTGGCATTAGGATGCCATGTTGGAATGGCTGATGAAAAGGCAGAAGAAAATCTAAAGAAAATAAAAATGGCCAAATCGTATGTTTTGCTTTTTTATATATTTGAATGTTTATAACTTTTAAGTGAATTGAATGAAATAAGGAGAAGCAAGATATGCTCACAGTTCATTAGGCAATTAATTGCAATGCAGTAGACGTGTTGAAAATGAATTGGTATTCTATTGGTATATTAGCATGCATACTGAGATACAGTTACTGTTTTGCATGTTATCCAGGCAAATCATACCATACACGAGCACAATCATACCATACCCGTATTTGCCAAAGGTTTCCTTCTTGCTGAGGTCCAGGAGTATTTTAAATTCACTCTCGAACCTGAGGAGACTTTGTCATTTCACATTCAATTGTGCACTACGTGAACTTGGCTTGGAGTTGATTTCAATGAGTTGCCCCTTTATAATGTCGTAACTATAACATTCTCTTAGTATGCAGAATGGTGAATATATTCAAGCCAAATTTATTTTTTATGTGTACGTGTGTCTGCGTATATGTATGTATGTGTAACACAATAAGATACATGAAACATTAAATTAAAGTGATGAGTGGAAAGTCTGGGATTGGGGATGTGCAAAGGTGGGGTGGGGGGTGGGGGGGGGGTGGAAGGGGAGTCAGTCTACCCCACAACAGAAGGGGGAGGAGTTGTACAGTTTGATAGGTACAGGGAAAAAGGATCTCCTGTGACATTCTGTGCTGCATCTTGGTGGAACCAGTCTGTTGCTGTAGGTAACTGCTCCTCAGGTTGACCAGTGTGTCATGGAAGGGGTGAGCAGTATTGTCCAAGATGCTCTGCAGTTTGATAAGCATCCTCCCCTCCAAAACCACATCCAGTGAATCCAACTCCACACCCAGGATGGAGCCAGCCTTCCTGAGGAGCTTGTTAATTCTGTTGGCTTCAGCCGCCTTCGCCCTGCTGCCCAGGCACACGACAGTGAAGAGATAGCACTGGCCACCACCAATTGATAGAACATCTGCAGCATCTTACTGCAGACGTTGAAAGACAGGTGGCTCTGTCCCTTCTTCAGTGTCTCAGTGTTCCTGGATCAGTCCAGTTTACTGTCCAGGTAAACTCCAAGGTACTTGTACTCCTTGGTAAACTGCACAACCACACCCTTGATGGAGACAGGGGACAAAGGGGTTTCCTCTCCTCCTGAAGTCCATTATTAACTCCATTAGTCTTGTCGGTGTTGTGCTGCAGGTGATTTAGCCCACACCACTCAACAAAGTTGTTGACTACACCTCTGTATTCAGCTTCCATCCCCTCACTGATGCAACCCACAATTGCAGTCATCCGAAAACTTCTGCAGGTGGCAGGAGTCCGAGTTGTATCTGAAGTCCGATTTGTAGACGGTGAACAGGAAGGGAGAGAGGACCGTCCGCCGGTCGGGGCCTATGTGTTGTTCACTACCATGTCCGAGACACAGTTCTGTCGCCTGACATATTGTGATTGTCAAGTTGTGGAGATCTGTCCTTTTTCTTTGCTCCCATGCGGAGTCTAGTGGCTGAAGCAAAGAAAAAGGACAGATCTCCACAAAGTCAGGTAGTTGGTGATCCAGAACACCAATGGAGCTTCCACCCATATCATCAGTTTGCTCTCTAGCAGTGCAGGCCGGATGGTGTTAAAACCACTGGAGAAGTAAAAAAAAAAGATAGATAATATGACAACGAGAGGATTTCAGTAGCCTTCGTAATGAGAGGATTTCAGTATAGGAGTAAAGAGGTTCTTCTGCAGTTGTATAGGGCCCTGGTTAGACCGCATCTGGAGTACTGTGTACAGTTTTGGTCTCCTAATTTGAGGAAGGACATCCTTGTAATTGAGGCAGTGCATCGTAGGTTCACAAGATTGATCCCTGGGATAGCGGGATTTCATATGAGGAAAGATTTTAAAGACTCAGCTTGTATTCACTGGAGTTTAGAAGGATGAGAGGGGATCTTATAGAGGCATATAAAATTATAAAAGGACTGGACAAGCTAGATGCAGGAAATTTTTTCCCTATGTTGGGGGAGTCCAGAACCAGGGGCCACAGTCTAAGAATAAAGGGGAGGCCATTTAAAACTGAGGTGAGAAGGAACCTTTTCACCTGAAGAGTTGTGAATTTATTGAATTCTCTGCCACAGAGGACAGTGGAGGCCAAATCACTGGATGAATGTAAGAGAGAGTTAGAGCTCTGGGGGCTAGTGGAACCAAGAAGGCAGAGAACCAAGAAGGGGAGAAGGCAGGCATGGGTTACTGATTGTGGATGATCAGCCATGATCACAATGAATGGCGGTGCTGGCTCGAAGGGCCGAATGGCCTCCTCCTGCACCTATTGTCTATGTTTCTATGATAGATATATATATATATATATATATATATATGTGTGTGTGTGATCTGTATATATGTATGTGTATATATACACGCACTGAACTTTTTTGTTTGTTTATTATGTTTACTGTGTACTATGTTTACATATTCTGTTGTGCTGCTGCAAGTAAGAATTTAATTATTCTATCTGGGACATATGACAATAAAACAGTCTTGACTCTTGACTTACGAGCCACAACCGAGGCCAGCCTTCAACTCATTGCCAATTAATTTATGTCATTTTTCAGTTGATTTATCCACCAAATCCTCTTTTGTTCCTGCTTTTTGATGCAGTGGTGTAATGGAAGGGTGACACGTCAGTGCAGAAAGCAGGGGTACGTGGTTTCTCAGGATGTCTGGAACATGCAAATGTCATCTGGCACCAGATACGAACTGCCAAGAAAGAAAAGAGAGATCTGCACGTGGTTTTCTTAGATCTTGCCAATGCCTTTGGTTTGGTGCCCCATGAGACTCTTTGGACGCTTTTAACTTCTTCCAGGTCCCAGAGGTTACCACAAAGCTGGTAAAAGCTTACTTCCAGGACCTCCAGTTCTGCATCACAACACAGGACAACACCACCGCCTGGCAGCACTTTTCTCGGCGCCAGGCATAATGGCGGGCTGTACCATCTCTCCTCTGATGTTTACCATGGCAATGGAGCTAATCATTCGAGCATCACGATGGGTAGTTGGAGGGGAACGCTTGAAGAGTGGGCTGCGTCTTCCTCCAATCAGGGCGGACATGGACGACATGACCACTATAACAACAACAAAAGCATGCACCAAACGCCTGCTGGATAAACTCCAGGAAAACATCAAATGGGCACGAATGGAGATTAAACCCAGCAAGTCCTGCAGTATTTCCATCGTCAAAGGCCGGCTCACTGATGAAAGGTTCCGCATCAACAACGAGACAATACCAACTGTCCTGGAGAAGCCTGTCAAAAGCCTCGGGCGATGGTACACCGCACACCTCAAGGACGCAGAGCAGGTGGAACAACTCAGGCAGGATACAATCAGTGGCCTCAAGCAAATCAACAACACTGCTCTCCCAGGGAAGCTGAAGCTTTGGTGCCTTCAATTTGGTCTGCTGCCCCGACTCATGTGGCCAATTACCATCTATGAGGTCACTTTATCCCATGTCAACCAGCTGGAGAGACTTGTGAACTCACAAGTGAGGAAGTGGCTTGGGCTACCGAGATGCCTCAGCAGCATAGGACTCTATGGGAATGGAGCCCTCTCAATGCCAGTCTCAAGCCTGGTGGAGGAATTCAAATGCGCCAAAGCAAGGCTGGACATGACACTAACAGAATCCCAGGACCCAATAGTTAGAGGTGTCGCTCCAACCCTAGCAACAGGGAAGAAGTGGACTCCAGCAGCAGTGATACAGGGCGCAAAATCTGCCCTCCGACACCGGGACATAGTGGGCCATGGCCAACAAGGCCGAGGGGGCTTTGGCCTGGGAGTAATGAAACCTACCTGGTAAAAGGCTACTCCAGCTGAACGTCAGCACCTGGTGGTGGAGGAGGTGCGCCGCCAAGAAGAAGCAGCCAGGTGTGCCAAAGCCATATCTCAAGCCAAGCAAGACCGCTGGATGAGGTGGGATAGCATTGAGAGGAGGAAGATCACATGGAGTGAGCTGTGGAACATGGAGTCAAGTATGTTGAGCTTTATTATCAGAGCCACATATGACGTCCTTCCCTCTCCCATAAACTTAAATATTTGGCTGGGAGAGGATCCAGCCTGCCCCCTGTGGGCAGTTCCAGCAAACCTCAAGCACATCCTGGTCGGTCAGATACACCTGGCGACACAACCAGGTGCTGAGGTGTTTGGCAGCTGCACTCGAGTGCAAGAGAGTTACCACCAACGCCATGCCTATCAATGCCCAGCTAACATTCTCGCAAATCCAATCGTTCATCCGGGAAGGAGAGAAACGGAAGACTACCACCTCGCCTCTCAACTCATGCCCACTGAGCGCAGCCAGAGACTGGGAAATGCGGGTTGACCTAGGCCAGAGGCTTTCCTTCCCAGTTGAAATCGCAGCTACCAACCTGCGACCAGACCTGGTCCTCTGGTCCAACTCCTGTCGGCGTGTTTACATCATTGAGCTGACGGTGCCCTGGGAGGAGGCTGTGGACGAAGCATTTGAAAGGAAAAGGCTGAGATATTCCAACCTTGCAGAAGAGGCAGAGGAGCGAGGTTGGAGTGTAAGAGTGCGTCCAGTGGAGGTGGGGTGCAGGGGCTTTGTAGCCAGTTCCACTGCAAGGCTCCTGAGGGAAGTTGGAGTCAGAGGGCAGGACCAAAGGAGGGCAATCAAAGAACTTGCAAATGCCGCCGAACGGAGCAGTCACTGGCTGTGGCTGAAAAGAAAAGATACTGTCTGGGCTGCCACGTGACCATCTTGAGGCTAACCATAAGACACACACCCAGGTCTGATCACCCTGCGGTGGGCCTGCCTCGACTGAGGGTGTCTTGTGATAAAAGGCCGAAACACCCAGTGACGTTGAGGTACACAACTGAAGATGTGTCTGAATGGTAGCAACATTACCGAGTGGTCACCCCCAAGAACAACACCAGTCAATTGTAGTGCAAACCTTAGGGATTGTAACATCTAGTCCTAATAATCAATCAATTTGTTCCTGCTTTTTGATGCAGTGGTGTAATGGAAGGGTGAAACTATGTAGAAGTGTTTAATGTATGCAATGTGTCCACAATAAATTAAAAAAACAATGCATTTAGAGGAGATAATGGTGATACTGATCACAACTCCATAAGCTTTAATGTCTAAGAAGGAACTGCAGATGCTGGTTTAAACCGAAGATAGACACAAAAAGCTGGAGTAACTCAGTGGGACAGGCAGCATCTCTGGAGAGAAGGAATGGGTGAGGTTTCGAGTCGAGACGGGTCGGGTCCGAAGAAGGGTCTTCATAAGCTTTAAGATTGTTTTCAATAGGGACAGGTGTGGGTCTTCGGGGTAGGTACTTATTTGGGGCAAGGCAGATTACAATGTCATTAGGCAAGAACTAGGGAGGTTAGATTGGGAGCAGTTCTTATTGGGTAAATCCACAGTTAACATATGGGAGTCATTTAAAGGCCAGCTGATCAAAGTGCATTATCGGTATGCTCCAGTAAGGATAAGGATGGCAAGGTAAGGGAACTGTGGATGATCATGGAGGTTGTAAAATAGAAACATTGAAGCATAGAAAATAGGTGCAGGCGGAAGCCATTCGGCCCTTCGAGCCAGCACCGCCATTCATTGTGATCATGGCTGATCGTCCCCAATCAATACCCCATGCGTGCCTTCTCCCCATATCCCTTGATTCCACTAGCCCCGAGAGCTCTATCTAACTCTCTCTTAAATCCATCCAGTGATTCACTGCCCTCTGTTTCAGTTTTAAATGGCCTCCCCTTTATTCTAAGACTGTGGCCCCTGGTTCTCGACTTGCCCAACATTGGGAACATTTTTCCTGCATCTAGCTTGTCCAGTCCTTTTATAATTTTATATGTTTCTATAAGATCCCCTCTCGTCCTTCTAAACTCCAGTGAATACAAGCCTAGTCTTTTCAATCTTTCCTCATAAGTCATTCCCGCCACCCCAGGGATCAATCTTGTGAACCTACGCTGCACTGCCTCAATTACAAGGATGTCTTTCCTCAAATTAGGAGACCAAAACTGTACACAATACTCCTGACGTGGTCATACCAGGGACCTATACAACTGCAGAAGAACCTCTTTACTCCTCTACTGAAATCCGTTTGTTATGATGGCCAACATTCCATTAGCTTTCTTCACTGCCTGCTGTACCTGCACGCCAACTTTCAGTGACTGGTGTACAAGGGCACCCAGGTCTCGCTGCACCTCCCCCTTTCATAACCTAACTCCATTGAGATAATAATCTGTCTCCTTGTTTCTGCCGCCAAATTGGTCACGAAGGAAATGGAAGCGCATATCAGGTTTAAAAAGGTGTCATCAGACAGGGCTTATGAAAAATATAAAGCGAGTAGGAAAGAACTGGAACATGATTAGAAACATAGAAACAGAAAGTATGTGCAGGAGTGGGCCATTTGACCCTTCGAGCCAGGGCCGCCATTCAATATGATCATGGCTGATCATCCTGCCCTATCTAGGGCTATATCTAACTCTCTCTTGAATGCATCCAGTGAATCGGCGTCCACTGCCTTCTGTGCAGATAATTCCACAGATTCACAACTCTCTGGCTGAAAAGGTTTTTCCTCATCTCAGTGCTAAATGGCCTAGCCCTGATTCTTAAACTGTAACCCCTGTGACCCCTGGCTCTGAAGGGCCAGTAAATGTCATTGGCAAGTTGGAGTAAGGAAAATTCCAAGGCTTTTTGTACGTATGTTAAAAAAACAGGGTGACAAGCGGAAAGGTAGAACAACTCTAGAACAACTCAAAGATAAAGGATGGAAACTATGTTTGGAGACGGAGGGCAAATATGCTTGGGAATTTGAGATCGAGAAGGAGGTGGTGGTGAGGCTATTGAAGAACATTAAGGTGGATAAGTCTCTAGGGCCTGATGAGATCTACTTCAGGTTAATGAGGGAGGCAAGAGAAGAGTTTGACGAGGATCTTTGTCTCTTCTATAGCCATTGGCGAAGTGGAAGGGTATTGATCACATGCAGACAAGTGATATTAACAGCATTATGTTTAGACATTGTGGGCCAAAGGGCCTGGTCCTGTTCTATGCTGTAAATTAATTTGCTATTTGGGTTGTAAATGAAAATCCATGGAAATAGAAAAAGGTAATATGTCAGGTGAAGAAACTTCATGAGAACTGGGAAAAAAAACATTTTGATTTGCAGAGGGAATTGGAGTGGAATGGGTAGACTAAGGATTTATCTCTGATAGGGTGAGATAAAAGTTGCTGTGAGGATAATCTTTTAAACTAAATTATCCAAAAGATAGATTAATTAGAGTAGTTGGAGAGAAAAAAGTAGTAGAGAGAGAAAATATGAACAAGGAATCTTAAAGCCGTGAAATGAGCAGAGTTGACGCATAACAACATAAGAGGTTTTAGAGATATATTGATGAACCATGGGTTTCTCTCAACTGTTGTTTTGGAAG
Source organism: Rhinoraja longicauda (assembly GCF_053455715.1). NCBI lineage: Eukaryota > Metazoa > Chordata > Chondrichthyes > Rajiformes > Arhynchobatidae > Rhinoraja > Rhinoraja longicauda. The sequence goes on from NC_135993.1 coordinate 12,858,169, forward strand.
AGTGTTTGACTACATCTCATTTACTTTCTGTACATTTGCTCTCACTCTATACTCATGACTGTAACTGGACACAGTTCCAACACCATCGTTAAATTCGCTGATGACACCAATGGTATTGGATGAATTATGGTTAATGATGAGTCAGAGTATAGGAGGGAGGTCAATTGTCAGATTGAATGGTGGTAGCACAACAACCTTGCTCTCAGTATCAGTAAAACCAAGAAACTGATTGTTGACTTTAAAAGAGGAAGGCCGAGGATCCACAAACATGTCATCATCAACGGGTTGCTGGTGGAGAGAGTCAACAACTTCAAGTTCCTGGAAGATCTGTCCTGGAACCAGCGCATTGATGCAATTATAAAAAAAGCCCATCAACACCTCTACGTCCTTAAAAGATTGAGGAGATTCAATATGTCGATGAATACTTTCTCGAACTTCAACAGGTATATGGTAGAGAGCTTATTGACGAGTTGCATTATAGCCTGGTTCTGCAACATGAACAACTAGGATCGAAGGAGATTAATGTGGTGAACACTGCCGGGTCCATCTAAGGTGTTGAACTTCCCATTATCAAAGGAATTTGTAGGAGACTCTGTCTCAAAAATGCAACCAGCATCATCAAGGGCCCACGCCACTCTGGTCACACTCTCATTTCACTCCTGTCATCAAGGAAAGGGTATAGGAGCCTGAAACTGTAACATCCAGGTTCAGGAACAGTTTCTTCTAAATGATACTACAAACTCCAATTAAACACCAAACTACTTTGTTGTGTTTTTGCATTATGTTGTTTTTTTTAATTTATTGGACTTTGTTTTGTTTGTTTATTATATTATCTATTGAGTACTGTGCTTACAAACATGTTGTGCATAACAACATAAGTAGGAATTTCATTGTTCTGTTTCGGAACATATGACAATAAAACACACTCTTGACTCTTGACCCTATTTCCAGGAATGTTGTAATAAAAGAAGAACAGAGTCATACAGCACAGAAACACCTTTTAACACATCAAGTCCAAGGAAGGGAATATTCCTTTAACGATGTCTCCTCCAACCACTCCTCTTTCTGCCCTTTCCAGTTCATCCAGATGAAGCAGTGATTCACATGCCCTACTTCCAATGTAGTGCACTGTATGTGATTTTCACAATTGTAAGATATTACAGTTTCAGCATGTAGATAGAAACAAGCACAGGTTTTCAGTACAGGCTGATGCCAGTGTGGGTCTTCTTTATTTCACAAAAGTACAAAGCGCATACTCGCACACATTCACAAGACTGATAAGATATTGAATATATCACCTGACACAACTCATACTATTCTAATACTCAGTACTTAAAGTTACAGTTACCATTATATACACTACAACAATGTGGTCTTTCTACCTTGAAGAAAGCAAATGTAGATTGGGAGCACCTGTGTTCTTTCTGCAGAAGTGATGCTGAATTTCCTGTTGATTGTCGTGTTGTGTCAGAGTGGGAGAATAATATGTAGCACAATGTAAACTTAATGGTGCACAATGTAAATTTAAGTAACAGGGCATTTTGCAGTTTTCCAGACTCTATATTACATTTTTCAACTTCAGGTAACTCACTTCCTCTGTATCAGAATTGGCTAATATTGTTCACCCATATGTAACATTTTCTTAGTTCTTTTTGCTCTAGAAAAGTTCAGCCTGATCTGCTCAGTATTTTGTACATTTTGCAATTTTTATGTTCATTTTGTTCACGTTCTTGTTCTTCAGCTCATTAATGTCTCTATCTACAGTCTATGTCCATTTGGCTAATCAGAGAGTTTCACTGTGTCATTGATAGCTGTACCCTAACTTCTCCACAACTTAAAACAAATTAGTTATCTCTTTCACTGTTCTGGCAAGTCTTTAATTTGAAATGTTAATTTTTCTGCTGCCTGAGTCTCTGAGTGGTCCCAATATTTTCTGTTTTTTTTAATTGCCTATAAGACATTAAACTTTTGCTTTAGTTCAGTTTTTAATAAATTCTAATATCCTTTTGTCACAGGTACCTTATGGCAAGCGGTTATAAACCTTCTCCACTTGACCTTTCCCATGTAAAACTTACTCCAGCCCAGAATACTCTGGTGGACAAACTGGCTGAAAATGGTCACAATGTCTGGGCACGGGATCGCATCCGCCAAGGGTGGACCTTCAGTATTTTGCAGGTAAAGACAAGAAAACAGATTTCAGTTTTTTACTTGGGAGTGCATAATAGATGATTGCATTTCAATTTACTTTGGATGTATTCTCATGTTTTCTGGTATCCCCCTCCCCTGCCAGAATGCCATGTATTCCCTGCTTTTTATTTTATCATATTAAGATGAAGGAATTGAATTGATAAGGCCTGTTTCATAACCTAAGGATGCCCCAAAGCACTTTACAGTAAAATGAGAACATTAGGTACATACAGCTACTGTTGTAATGGAGAAAACATTGCAGTTAATTTGTTCATAGCGGATTTTACAAATTAACCAGATAAGCTCTCTTAGTTGATGAATAAATATTGGTCAGGACATTAGTGATATCTATCAAGCTCTTTTTCATTTGGTACTGTGGGAGATTTTTCCATCTCCCTGAGAGAAGGGAGTGACAGTTTATATGATCTGTACGACAGCAGTCCTTAAATATTGCATCCGAGTGCCGGCTGGGTTATTTGTTCAAATATCAAGAGTCGGGTATAATCCCAGCTCCCAACTCAACGACAGCTAATACCATTAAAAAAATGCTGAACTGGTGGATGAATTACTAAAAAGAATCAGAGTAGAAATGCTGCAAAATTCTGAACAAAACCGTACAAGTTTGCATATCGATTCATTTGATGATGTTTTTTTGAAAATGGAAATAGGATTTGAATTAATCTATATAACACATTTAAAAAGTTGTATAATGATTGGATAATGCCTTTGGATTCGGTGAGGAATAAAAATATTACAATTATCGAGCACCAACCAACTTTGAACAAATGTACTGGATTTAACAGATGTTAAATAGGAGGTAGGCCACCATTCACCATCAAGATTTGCTTGGATCTTTGCAAGGTTTCAAATTTTAGTTGAATTTGATTGATGAATGAACATTGACCAGGTAATTTAGAGATGGATTATCCAATCCTGGCATGAAAAAAAAAGCTAAGAAAGGCTTGATCGGTAAACTGTGTTATGAATACAATCTGTGGGTCTGCAGGAGCAGAAATACTTCCTGCAGATTTTATAAGGAATTTGTGCCATCATCTCCTATGTTTTTGATACTATGGGATTTTTTTAACATTCTGATTAATTGCTAATTTTACCCTGACTCACTGTCCTCACTGTTCCTCACATTCGACAAACATCCATCTGCACAACTGTGGCTGGCACAGATACATCTATTAGAGCTGCTGCTTCATCGCATAGGTTTCCTCTGACTGCTCTAGTTTCTCCCACATCCCAAAGACGTACTGGTTTGTAGGTTAATTGGCTTCTGCAAATTGCTCCTAGTGTGTGGGTTGTGGATATGAAAGAGGGATAACATAAGACTAGTGTGAATGGGTGATCAATGGTCGCGTGGACTCAGTGGGCTGAAGGGCCTGTTTCCATGCTGCATCTTTTAATCAATTATTTAATCTTTCAAATCCTCATTTTTCTCTTTGGCCTTGTTCCTTTTCATCATTCTCCAATCTGCATTTTACCCACCCCTACCCCATCACAAAATTCACTTATAGAACGTTCAAATCCTATCACACTTGTAACAATGAAGAAGACCCAGACATTCATCAGCCTGAGACCAATTATTGATAAATAACCAAAAAGCCCTTCACCAGAACTGCAGCAGTTCAAGGTGACATTATAAAGGGTAATTAGAAATGACCATTAAATGCAAGCTTTGCTGGCTTAGCCGTTGATTCAGAAGGGAGAAAAAAAATGATGTAAGGTAATTAGGCATGCAAAGGTTAGGAACCTCTGTTATCTAATGTATAAATCAATTTGAAATTCATATATAAGGGACTTTATTTTCAAAATGTTTTTTATGTGTTTATAGGACATAATGAATAAGAGAAATCCCCGCCTCGTACCATATAATCTCCTGGATGAACGCACAAAGACAACAAACCGAAACAGCTTGTGTGAGGCTGTCCGTACATTGATTGGTTACGGCTACAACATTGAGCCACCAGATCAAGAAATCAGTATGTAACCATGAATTTTAAAACAGTTTTTCAGGACTGCAGTCAATCAAGCATAAATAATGAGTTGATTATAACTGCAGTGATAAGGGAAATATTATATTACATTAATCAAACATACTGCATCAAAGGTTTGATAAGGTTAGTGATGCAGGCTCTATATTGTAACTGCATCATGCGGAGTGCTGGCGGAGTTTTGAAGGAGCTGCTGAGTCCGGGTTGAGTGAATGGTGAGTTGCTGACTCCAGTTATAATTTGTCAACACCTGGACAGTTTGATCCAAGGAGCAGCTAAGCTCATTGGGTTAGACGTTTGTTTATTTTTGATCACTGGTCAAGTTTAGGAGGATGTAACTACAAGTTGAGCAGATGTGGGACTAGACAATGTGGCAGAGATAGAAATTTAAATTGAGAGCAAAGAAATGGCTGATGCGTCAAATAAATAATTTGAATTATTCTTCACTGAAGAAGATGCTAATAAATGTAACATTTTACATTGAGAAACTAGTGTTAAACATTGTTTTGGAATGAAATTCAAGGGACTAAAGGAACAAACTCTACACATATGATAACCTACATCCTAGAAAGTAACTTCAGAAAAGTGGGAATGGTCTCTATATAATGCCAGTGACTCATCTCCTGACACCCAAAGTTTTTCCACCTGATTTGGAAATGTATCACTCGACCTAAATCTTGGAACTTTCCACCTAGGGTGGGAGTAGCTGCACTGGAAGGACTAGGGTGGTTTAAGATAACGACTCGACAAAGTAGTTGAGGCAGGTACAATAGCAACGTTTAAAAATAATTTAAACAGGTACTTGGATAGGAAACGTTTAACGGGATATAGGCCAAATCCGGGAAAATAGGATTGGCTTAGATGGAATCCATTGTGAGGAATGTGACAACAGGCTATTTAGAGGATCATAATTAACTTGGGGAGAGTCATAATTGAGCTTGTTACATAAAGTCATTAAGCTGAAGTGGTGGCCACATGACGTGGGGTCCGCCTTTCTGTATTTGTCATGTTATGACAATATGTGTGTCGAACATGATGCCAAGACCAACTCTTATCTGGCTGCACATAATTCATATCCCTCCATTCCCTGCATATCCAAACGCCCATCGAAAGGTCTCTAATATGCCACTATCATATTTGCCTCACTCATCACCCTCTGCAGCATGACCCAGAAACTCACCACCCTCTGTGTAAAAAAAATAATAAAAATCTTTGACCCGTACATCTCCTTTAACTTTGCCCCACTCGCCTCAAAGCCATGTCTTCTAGTATTTGATATTTCCATGCTTGGAAATAGTTTCTGACTGTCTATCATACTTGTGCCTCTCATTATCTTTACTTCTATCAGGTCCCCCACAACCTCGGGAATTCCAGAGGAAACAATCCAAGTTTCACCAAACTCTCCCTGTAGCTAATACCCTCTAATCCAGGCATCATTCTGGTAAACTTCCTCTGCACCCATTCCAAAGCCTCCATACACTTCCTCTAATGGGGCAACCAGAACTGCACACAATATTCCAAATGCGGCCTGACCAAAGTCCTATAAAGCTGCATCATGACTTCCTAACTCTTATACTCAATGTCCCGACCAATGAAGGCATGCACACCATATGCCTTCCGTACCACTCTATCTTTCATGGAGTTATGGACTTGGACCCCAAGATTCCTCTGTACATAAAAGGTGAGAGGAAAGTGAGAAAGATGGGAAGTATTTTTCAGATACAAATTTTTGTCAAGCTTCCCAGCTATCATTATTCATTCTTGGTCTTTGACGGTTGATTTTAGGTGACAATATTTGTATGCTGCCCCATTCTGAATGCGTAGTTTTGCCTGGATATTCATTTTCATTGCTACTTATCACTTGCGTGCTTTGGAGTTTGATTGATTGAAAGATACAGCATGGAAACAGGTCATTCTGCCCATCAAGTCCATGCTGACCATTGATCACCCATTCGTATCATTTCTGTTATCCTACTTTTGCATTCACTCCCTCCCACATAAAGGCAATTAACTTACAACTCCACATGTTTTTGGGATGTGGGAGAAAACCCATGCTGTCATAGGAAGAATGTGCAAACTCCACACAAGCAACACCCGAGATCAGAATCGAACCGGATCTCTGGCATTGTTAGGTTGCGGCTATGCCACTGTGCTGCCGTTAGATAAGGACTTTTCTTTCAAAATAATGAGTACCAAGGATTGCTCCCAGGTGTCGTAAGAGCATGAGGCTAGAGTTCTCTCTGGTGCAAACTCAGATTGTGCTGCTGCTCTTTATTTTGAGCAACTGGATCAGGAGGAAGCATAATTAAAATTAATCTGAGATAATGAAGCATGAGATAGATCTTGGTCGAAGAAAGGATATCCATATATTGGAGAGGAAGTAGAGGGATATTGGTCAAATACAGGCAAATGAGCCCAAAATGCCAAAGGGCCTGTATTCATAACTCTATGTCTCAAGTTGAGAGCTGACAGAGCTATGAGAGATGGTACAACCTGCATAGATATTGGTGGGCCATATTCAGATTGATGTTGCTCTTACAGGTTGCATTAAGGATCAATACTCAGATGAATGAAAGAGTGTAATGCTTGTTAATATGATACTCTACATGGTCTGTGCCTGTTGAATGCAAAAATCCGCAGGGTTTAATGCATGTGCCCGAGGTAATGTGCTTGATATAGGCATGCATGAGAAACATTTAAACAAAGGCCTCAATCTCGACCAATGTGCAATGTAGATAATGGAGGTAGGGTGTTCGAGGGGGTTTGTAAATATTGGAAGTTGAGGGTGAGAGGCCAGAGGAGAGGGAATTAAATAATTACAATTCCTCTATGTTTAAGGTACTTAACACTCATTTTAATATACATTTTTTGTTTTCTTGTGCTAGTTGCCCATACCGCAGGTAAAGGCCGCAGTGAAAAGGTGCGGCTGTTTCGTGCTGAGAAGTCATATGCAGTGAAGAGTGGAAAGTGGTATTTTGAATTTGAAGCTGTAACTGTGGGAGAAATGAGAGTAGGATGGGCTCGGCCTGACTGCAGGCCTGATATACCATTGGGTGCTGATGACCTTGCTTTTGTCTTTAATGGATTTAAGGTTTGTTGTATTTTTTCTTTTAAAATCAACAATGAATAATATTGTGCAATTCCAAAAAAGGGAAAATAACTTTAATCTTGCAATTACTGTATGTAGAGAGTAAAAGTAAATTTTCAGATGCATTAAGATCAGGTAATAGGAATTCAGGGATCGCATTCTTCAACAAGAATCACTGGATAGTACAAACCCTGGTTAGTTTCACATACACCCTTTCTCCCATTTCCTTGTCCTGTCATTCCTAATATATCCAGCCTGGATTTGAACTGCAGTGTTTTATAATTAGTAATTTATAAAATCAATGACATCCCTGAAAACTGAAAAGTGGCAGAGGTCGCTATTTGTTGTTTAACTTTAAAAAAAAATACTTTTGACTGCAACATTGTGACATATTCAAAAATGATTGAACGATGGAAACAATACAAAGATGACTAATGGCAAAATACAGGGAGCTAATAAGTATTGTAATTGATGAAAGAATCTCAATATTTTCTGTCCTGGGCTGCTTTCATTGCCGAAGTGAGGCCATGAGGCCGAAGGGAGGAACAGCACATCATAGAAACATAGAATATTGGTGCAGGCGGAGGCCATTTGGCCCTTCGAGCCAGCACCGCCATTCATTGTGATAATGGCTGATCATCCATAATCAGTAACCTGTGCCTGCCTTCTCCCCATATCCCTTGATTCCAGTAGCCCCCAGAGCTCTATCTAACTCTCTTTTAAATTAATCCAGTGAATTGGCCTCCACTGCCCTCTGTGGCAGAGAATTCCACAAATTCACAATTCTCTGGGTAAAAAAGTTTCTTCTCATCTCAGTTTTAAATGGCCTCCTCTTTATTCTTGGACTGTGGCCCCTGGTTCTGGACTCCTCCAACATTGGGAACATTTTTCCTACAACAAGCTTGTCTGGTCCTTTTATAATTTTGTACGTCTCTATAATATCCCCTCTCATCCTTCTAAGCTCCAGTAAATACAAGCCCAGTCTTTCCAATCTTTCCCCATATGATAGTCCGCTGTCATTGACCGCTTAGGTAGCTTTCAACCCAATGGTATGAGTACTAATTTTCAAATTTTAGGTGACTAACTAACAAACACCTCCACCCCCCCCTTTTTCCTCCTCTTCCTTTTGGCCTGCTTGGATGTGCACTCAGTTTTCCTAGAATCGGTAACGTTCCCCTTCCCCCGTCCCTTTCCACCTATATACCTATCTCTGGCTTCACATTTCATGCCTTTTCTCCTATCTCATAATCTTTTGTCTTTTCAACTTTGACAGTTAGATGGACAAAGGCCAATCAAAACCTCCCTCACCTGCAAACACCTATTGCCTGGCTTTGTCCTGCCCCCACCACTCTTCTAGCTTTCTCTCCCTATTACAATCAGTCTGAAGAAGGGTCCCAGCCTACAATTTCGCCCATTCATGCCTTCCAGAGATGCTACCTAACCTGCTTTTTCTACTCCACCATTTTGCATCTTTTTAAAAAATGTTTTAAGTGTGATTTTGTATGCAGGTAGAGACAATGCAGGCATCTACTCCATGGAAAATGTATCTCAAAGAGGGGCAGAATCACCCGGGAGACAAGTATATTAATCACAAAATGTTGTTACAAAACATAAGTTAAGAAAACCCATATGAAAGGAAAGCAAAAGGACTGGAATTAATTTCCAGGGGGATATAAATTGCAAGCAGCAAGCTTAAACATTGAACGGAATTGCTCTGTCAATAGAAAGCACTTTTGGAAGTGCTAGGGATGATTCAAAGGAAGCTTTACCAATATGATACTTGGATCAATAGGTTATGCCTGTTAGGATAGGTTGTAAAAGCAGAAGGTTTTTATCTGATTGAAGGGTGACTCATATTTTATGATTATGGAAGCCCTTAATTAATTTAATGTAAAGAAGATTGCATTAGAATTGGATCATCTGCATCATGTAACTTTGTTATACACCATCCAATATCATTGAAAAACAAATTAGAAATTTGCCTAGTCAGAAAAACATTGCTTTTTATTCCAAAGGCAGGGGCTTTTCCATCAAAGACACATTGAATACATGTATTGGAGTGAGTTAAAGTAGATTGTCCTTAGCAGGTTTCAAGTCAGAGGTTGGAATGAAGTTCACCTGAAGTACTTTACTTACCTGGTTCCACACTGGTTTTCGATTGCTCTCATCCCCCCCCCCTCCCCCTCGATGGAATATCACCCAGATTGTGCTTAAAATCTGGAACACATTTTCACAAGGATTAGTTGAGGTGAATAGAATAGATACATTTAAAAGCAATAAATTGAGGAATGGGGGATGTGTTGATAGGCTTTGTTTAAAAAAGTATGTTGGGAGGAGTCCAAATGCATAGTCTAAAACTTCACATGTTAGTAGTGCTGATTGCCTTATTTCTGTACTGTAAGTTTAAGAATTGCATTATACCAAAATTTGTTTTGGTTTAATGTAATTTTGAGACTTTGGCATTTGTTAGTTTGCCACAGCTACTTAACCAATGTGGTTCATCCTGGCTGTAAGCCCCTAAGTATGTCTTTCCTTGGCCGCCCAGGGTCAGCGCTGGCATGTAGGGAGTGAACCGTTTGGCCGGACGTGGCAATCCGGTGATGTGGTTGGCTGTCTGATTGACCTAGTCGATATGAACATCATGTTCACGCTCAATGGAGAGATGCTTATCAGAGATTCTGGTTCCGAATTGGCTTTTACGGACATTGAAATAGGCGATGGTAAGTTCTTGCTGAGATTTAAAAATGAAGCATTAATGTGTCCCAAAATAGAGGTGGTTCAGTTAGAAGCTGATGGTTCCGTTTCTATGAAACCTCATGTTATAATCACATAATTAAACTTGGGAATGAAGTCTTAGACTCGCAATAATTTTTTATTCCCGTATGATTTTTTTAATTAAAGTATTTTAATAGATATAAGTTTATTTTTGTTATTGCAAGCTAAGAATGCTAAAGGATGGATATTACATTGTGTAATAAGGTATCATTGCATGTGTCAATAGAAGCGGCACAAATGGTGTGGCACGGTGACACACGTGGCACCGACACATAGCAGGGAAAAGGGGTAGTCAAGGAGTGCTCTTGTTATAGGAAAATTGATATTAAGGAGAACAAACAGATTCTGTGGTCGTGAGCACAACTCTAGGCTAATTGGTGCCAGTGTCAAGGATGACTCTGAGCAGTTGCAGAACATTCTCAGGGGGAAGGCGAGCAGCCAGAGATCACTGCATCCAATGTTACTGACGATGTACATGGAAAAAAGTGGTAGATCGTGTAGAATGATTAAAGGTTGAAAGGCAGTACCTCTGGCATTCTCCCTGTACACATGCGTGTGTAGGAATAGGACGACAGCATATATGAATACATAGTTGGTGAATTGGTGCAGGCAAAAAGGATTCAGTTTCTTGGAACGTTGGGATCTTTGCCAGGGCAGATGTGACCTTTACAAGAGGACAGATTGCACCTGAACTGGAGGGGTCCAATACCTTTGCCAGGAGATTTGCTTGACCTACGCATGAGGGTTCATACTAGTCTAACAGGGGAATGGGACCAAATAGGAGTGAATTAATCAGAAAATGGAAGCAAATGTAGGATTAAAGTGGGCAAGTCCAGTAGGAATGCCAGGCAGGGGTAGGGCAGGGAGCAAGGAGGGTCTGATAGACTAAACTACCTTTATTTTAATGCAAAAAGCATTATGGGTAAGGCAAATTAGCTTCGGGCATGGATTTGCACATGGGATTGTGATATAGCTATTACAAAAACATTGCTGAGGGATGGGTAGGACTGGTAGTTCAGTGTTCCAGGCCACAGATGCCTACGGTGTGATAGAAGTGAAGCTATGAGAGGAGGGAGAGTAGTGATATTATTTAAAGAGAACCAGCTGCCAGTGCTAGAGGTGGGTACAGTTACCACATTTTAAAGACATTTGGAGAAGTTCGTGGATAGGCAAGTTTTAGAGGGATTTGGCCAAACACAGGCAAATGGAGCTAGCTGAAGAGAAAAACGATCGGCATGGACAAGTTGTACTGGAAGGCCAGTTTCCATGCTACAAAACTCTATGACTTTCACAGCAGTAGTTGGAGAGAATGTTGCTTGGCTCGTGAGGCTATATGGGAAGAATTTAGAAAATGTTTGTGATCACTTTGATATGATTATACTATAGGTCCCCCATTATTTAGTGCGAAATATAGGAGCATATATGTAGGAAAATCACAGATAGATGGAGAAACAATAGGTTGTAATAGTAGATTATTTTAAATTCCCTAATATTGGCTGGCATTGCCATAGTGCTAAGGGAATAAATGAGGCGGAATTTGTAAAATGTGTCCAGGAAGGTTTTTTCAAGCAATGTGTAGCGCTGCCGGAGAAGAGGCTACACTCAAACTCCTCTCAGGAAAGGAGGCTGGGCAAATGGCTAAAGTGTCGACGGGAAACATAAAATAGTTATGCAAAAAGATAGGACTAGTTCACAATCCTAAAGTGGGGCTGGGCTGATTTGATGGCATTAAACAGGAAATGGGAGAGGTAATCAGCAGGTAAAGGGACATCTGGCAAATAGGAGGCCTTTGCAAATTACAGTGATGTCCTGAAACTTTACAAATGAGTAGGTGTTAGTGATCGTGAAATGCATAATGATGGATAAATCCCTGGAATTTGACAAAGTACATTGTTGGATGCAAGGACAAAAATGCTGGGGCATGGCAGTGATTTTTGTACCTTCGTTAGCCATGGGTGAGGTACTGAAAGATTGGAGATGGTAAATGTTCGGTGTATTTTTTTCTTCTGAAGGGCAGGTGACTGCAGACCTGTGAGCCTTAAATTAGTGGCAGGAAAATTACTGGAGAAGGTTCTGAGAGGAGGGATTTATTTACATCTGGAAAGGCAAGGAGCAATTAGGAATAGTCAGCATTGCTTTATGCGTGAGGAATCGAGTCTCCTGTGTTTGCTTGAGGTTCTTGAAGAGGTGACCAAAAGAATTGATTAGGGCAAGGCTGAAGACACTGTTTACATTTGACTTTGCATGCTTTTGACAAGGTACTGCACGGAAGGCTAGTCTGGAAAGTTAGAGGATATAGGATTCAGATTACGTTTATAATTCAGCTCTGTCTGATTCCTCTTTATTTTTTGCACTGCAAAGAAAATAAACCCCGCCGATCCAAACTCTTCCCTTAACTGAAATACTCGATCCCAGACAACATTTGGTGAATCTCTTCTGCACCCTTTCCAGAGCAATCATGCCATTTCTGTAGAAACAAGGAATTGTAAATGTTGTTTTACAAAAAAGGACACAAAGTGCTCAAGTAACTTTGTGGGTCGCAGCATCTCTGAAGGACATGGATAGGTGAGGTTTCAGGTCAGGACCCTTCTTTACACTGATTAAAGGGAGGTGGAAAAAGAAAAAGAAAACTGGGTGAGAGGAGGGACAGGACAAAGTGAGATAGGTAGACGCAGGCGAGGGGGATTTTATTGCTAGCAGATGGTTGGAACAAAGGCCAGAGATTAAAACCAAAGGTGTGAGACTAAAGGATTGAAGAGTTGCAAATTGTGACGTCAGAGAAAGGAATGTGGGTGTGAAATGTATTTTTTCTTTCTGTACTTGTGACAATCAAAGCTGAACAATAACAATTTTGCTCTTGATATCCTTCAGTTGGTAATGAAGCCTAACATCTCTTTATCGCCCTATCTACCGGTATTGCCATCTTAAAATTTTTTTGCACATACCTCAGGATACCTCTGTTCCTCAATACTCCCTTGGGCACTACCATTTATTGTGTTCTTCTACTGTCATACCTATCAGAATTAAATGTAATTACTCTGCCAAATTTACTAGTTGCCAAAGGTCTTCAGGCATTTTTCTCACTTTTGGCATCTCACTTGTGGCTTCCCAGTCTGACATTAAGTTTTGTTTCAGGGTTCATTCCTGTGTGTAGCCTGGGACTTTCGCAGGTCGGGCGCATAAACCTGGGCCAGGATGTTAGCAGCCTGAGATACTTCACCATCTGTGGTTTACAGGAAGGTTTTGAGCCCTTCGCTGTAAATATGAAACGGGATATCACAATGTGGTTCAGCAAAAGTTTACCCCAGTTTGTTCCTGTTCCCGCTGACCATGGCCACGTTGAGGTAAGTTTGAATAAAATCATACTTGTGTAAAAGTGTTGTCATTTATTATAAATTCGGATCAAGCAATGTTCCCATTGTAATCTGGGATATTATTTTGAAGCTATACAAAACATACAATTAAAACACGAAGATAGACACAAAATGCTGGAGAAACTCAGCGGGACAGGCAGCATCTCTGGAGAGAAGGTATGGGTGACGTTTCGGGTCGAGACCCTTTCTTCAATTGAAACACAGCAGATTTGAGCTTCACGTTTTACAACACAAAAATATTGTACATCCATTATGAAGCTAAAAATATATTGGAAATCCAAAATAAAAAATGAAATGCTGGAAACACTCAACCGATCCAGCATCATCGAAGAACAAAGAAATAATTATTATGTTAGCTTGATGAGCTTTTATCAGAACCAGTGAAAGATTTTGCATCTGAAAAGTTTGGGAGCTATGTTGGCTCAACATGCCAGTTAAGAAACTGATGATCATATGCGATTTCTGCCAATCAAAGTATATTAAATTTGCCTCTGATGATATTTTCCTGATTACAAATGTCTTTCCATAATTTTCTGCAAAGTTGCCTGGATTGGGAAAAGTTTTTTTTTTAACCAGAGTTCATGGTGTTTTGGCATGAATATTTAAAGTCATAACGGATGAGGAAAAGATAGAAAATAGCATTTTCCCATGAATTAAAAAGTTCAAAAAATGTAGCAATATGTAAAATAAAATGCCAGTCGTTCACAACAGATGCAGGGGCAACCTTTTCACTAGGAGAGTTGTGAGCCATTGCTATTTCTGGTGACTGAAGCAAGGATGCTAGAATTTGGATAGGTTATTGGATGCTGGAAACCTGTAATAAAAACAAAAAACACTGGAAACACAGCAGGTCAAGAAGCATCAATGGAGGGAGAAATAGAATTAGAACTTTGGGTCAGAGATCTCAGGGGTGACAAAATAAGTATGTTAAATTGTAAAGGGGAAGAGGTGGAGCAAACAATAAATATCTGTGATAGGATTCAGACCAAAGTTGTCAATGTAACAATTGTTGAAACCAAGCAGAAAGAAACAGGAAATGAAAGTCAAAGAAAACTATAGTTCAGCCACCTGTATGCAAAGAAATAAAGAAACCTGGTTAGCCTGAAATTGTTCAATTTGGTAGAATGTCCCAAGGGTTTCAACATATCTACATGCAAGATAATATGCTCTTCCTTGACCACAGAGTGGGATAGAAAATCAAAATGGAAGTTGTGTCACTCTTGAGTGCAAGTGTTCTGCATAACAGTCAATCTGCGTTTGCGTGCTGCATGCAGTATATTAATTTAGAAGTGCAAGTGAACGGCTGATTCACTTGGAAAAACTGCTTTGGATGGTTAAAAGGATAGGGGTTACATATCATGTAGTTCCATGAGAGCGTGGATCATGGACTTGCGAGAATGAATTGGAGAATTGCAGAGAGGATAGCTTCTTCAGAATGCTGGGTGAGGTAGGGAGGGTTACATTTATTTGACAGTGGAATCCTTTTGGAGCTGGTGGAAATGATGTGGGTGGAGATGGGGAGCACTATTTTTTTTCTTCTGGCTAGAAGGAGATGAGAACAGAATTGTAAGCTCTGTCAAATGATGGAGTAAAAGCCAGAGTTCAGAAAAAGGAAAGCATCCTCAGGGCACTCGTGTGGAAAGTCCTGTCATTGGATGTAACAGAATCAGAAAGTGTGAGGGAGGAATGGCCTCCTTGCAGGATTCAGATTGGAAGAGTCTAGTCCACCAGATAGCTATGGAAGTTCCTATCCTGATAGTGTATATTGGTTGCTAATTTATATCTTGAGATGGCAATAGAGATGTCAAGAAAGTGAAGGAAAAAGTCAGATGTGCAGCATATGAAAGCGAAACCAAGATGGGAATTAGTAGTAAAGATAATGAATATTTTGAGTTCTGTAAATGTGCAGGAAGCAGTGTCAGTACAGTCATCAGTGTACTGTGAAAAGAGCTGAGGGGAAGGTTTGAGTAAAAATTGAAACAAGGACTGTTCCATGTAGCCAATGAAGATGCATGAAAAGCCTGTGCCCATGTGTGCCCCCATTGCAAATCTTTGACTTGGGAAGAGTGAGGAGAGATGAAGAAGATTTGATTTCTCCAAAATAAAGAAAGTTTAGCTTGGTAAAGGAGAATGATGGTGGGAGGTATTGGTTTGAAATCTGTTCTAGAAAGCAATGGAAACCTTAGACATCTTGGTTTGGGGTAGTTGTAGATTTGTAGGGCTGAATGGCCTGTTTTCATGCTAAATGGCGCAATGCAGAGACTGGGCATCTGTGGCCACTGACTAACAATATTTAAAGTAAATGTTACCTTAACTACGTTTATCTGCATTGTTTTGCAGATATCCGTCTTCTCTCTATCCTTGCCCATCTCTGCAAATTTATAGGGTTTTTTCACGTTTCCAGTTCAAATGAATGATTCTTGGCTAGAAGCTTTGAGTCTTCGTCACCCCACCTATGATGTTTGATTTGCTGAGTTCTTTCTACATTTCTCGTTTTGAGTTTGGAACAGATTAAATCAATAGATGAAAGAGGGGTAAAAAATAGAGAAAGATTGAGTCCAAAGGATTTGATTAGGTTTGATTAAGAACAGTATATTTGTTGTTTATTTTTTGTTATGTTTGAAAAAAAAACATTATTCTACATCCATTTGTGCAAATAGTATGAAATGATGTGTATGTAAAGTCATGATAGTGACTAGTCAATGCAATTATAGTAAATGCATCAGCTCAGTTCTGAGTAGCAACAACTAATAGCTAAGGCTTTTTTATGAAACTCTTATTTAATTTTAAAAATAGTCCCCAGCATGCACTTAGAACTACATAAATCAAATGAAAATTTAGATAGTATTGTTTTGAATTGTGCAATATAACTTTAAAAATCATTTAAATGCTCATATTTAAATGCTCATATTTTCTTAGATTACAAGAATTGATGGAACAGTTGACAACCCTCCTTGCTTGAAGGTTACCCATAAAACTTTTGGGTCTCAGAACAGCAATACCGATATGCTGTTCGTTCGACTCAGCATGCCTGTTGAGTTCCATGACACATTCAAATGTACCCCAGGAACTACACCATTGACCAGAATGACAATCCCAGAAGAGGAAGTTGAAGATATTGATATGGATTCGGAGTTTGAAGTTCTTAAAAAATCAGCCAGCCGAACTCAAACCGAAACCCCTGCCAATGAAGAGGGCTCGAAGGATGCAGCTAAGGAATTGGCCAAAACAGAGAATGAGAAAGATTCCTCCTCTGAGAAAAGTAAATCCAAAACCAGGTTGGTGTTTTTGAAGGTCTTTGAATATTCCAAAATGGTTGCCGAGATAAACAAGATGTCCAGCATTTCTTGTTCTGATAATGGATTCTATTATCAAAGGAAATATTCTATATTATCTTTAGACCATTAATGGATGATTAGAATTATTGAAAAATTACAAGGCAGGAGGCCATTGAACCTGTTGATCTGTGTGACTCAATCCCAGAGTCCAGCTGGTCACAGTTCTTCAAATACACATTCAAATACCTTGTTAAAAACATATGAAAAGGCTTCTGGTATGAATTCCAAACCCATACCACCTTCACTATGAATGCGTTTTATCACATCTTCCCACTAATTCTATTCATTACAGATCTTGTTTTCAAAATATAGCACCGTTTAGATTAAGTACATCCTGATTTTAGTTTCCCCCTGACTTTTCAAAATGCATAGAAATCACTGAAAAAAAGTATACATTTTTGTCTTGCCAAATAGATCATTTTGTTTCTTTTATTTCATTACTACCCATGGGATATCCCTTGACAATTTGTTTGATAACTATGTTGGGAAAAGCACAGAAAATCAGTTAACAGAGAGATGATGGATAGTGTTGTGGCAGAGGGATTGAGGAGTGCAGGTGCGTACTATCTTGTAAGTGTTGTCGCAGATTGTTAGGGTGACCAAGAAGGCTTTGGTATATTAGCCTTCATCAGGATATTAAGTATGGAAAAGATTGACACAAAATGCTGAAGTAACTCAGCGGGTCAGGCAGCATCACTGGAGAAAACAGCAAAGATAATAGAGCAGAGCAAGATAGATCACTCGACCCTAAAAACCGTAGTATGTCATGGTGCCATTTTAGTAGGCAGAAACTTGCAGAAACATTTTAAAAGAAAAATAACAAAAATCTGTGAATTGATGGATGAGATATTTTCTGCATTTTTATGGTACACATCACACATACACTGATTACATTGTGAGAGGCATAACGAACGGCAGGTTTTGCCTACTAAAATGGCGGACGTTATGCTCCTTTGCGTGCTACACTTCAGTATACGCGATTTCAACGGAGTGGTTCATCTTGCTCCTAGGTGACATTTCAGGTTGGGACCCTTCTACCAGACTGATTGTAGTGGTGGGGAGCTGGAATCGAAGAAAAAAACGCAGGACAAATCGGGGTCAGCAACAGATTATCTCAGGCAAGGAGGTTGCCTGACAGGCTGATTGATGTTTAGAGACAGTGTGAGCCCAAGAGGGACACATAGATGCATTGTTGCAACTGTGGAGTTGGTTAATGGACGTTTAGTGCAGGAGGGGATGGGCGGGGGGAGGTGTTTGTAGAAGTTACCTAAAATGTGAAAATTCAATGCTCATATTGCTTGGTTGTAAGCTATCCAAGCAAAATATGAGGTGCCAAATCTGCGCCTAGGATCGCCTGGCTGACGTCCGCGATAATGAATGGCAATTCGTACGTGCGGATGCCGAAAGCCAGGGACATTGTCCGCGTACCATACGTGCGGATGGGGCTGCCGTTAACCGCGATGAGGGTAGGACCTGTCTTACCCGATCTGGTCTCGAGGTCGGTCGGCGGTACGATACTGACTATGGCTCCCGTGTCAACCAAAAATTCTGTGTCCGTGAATCGATCTCGGACGTAGAGGCGTCGGTTCTGGCCAATCGCAACCGCCTCTATGTACGATCGGCCGAGGCATTTCCCGAGAAGGTACAAGGTGAGCGGCAGTTGCGGGATTCTCCACCCCATCGTAGATGGTAATAGCACCAGCCGCGCTTGTGCGGATCCTTTTGGCGGGCTTTTGGAGAAATGGCGGGAGACGCGGCGCCATCTTGATGCCGCTGTGGCGCGCCGCTGATGCCGAGACCTTGTTGATCGAACTGCTTCTTTTTGATTTGGACGCCATGAGCACATCAGCTTTTTCTGCATATGCCACGGGGTCCTTAAAAGAACAATCCGTGAGCATGAGTTTGACATCTTCGGGAAGCTTCTCTCGGAATGCCTGCTCGAACATGAGGCACTCCGTGTGTTCACCTGCTAGCGCTAACATTTCAGCCATGAGAACGGACGGCAGCCGATCTCCGAGATCCGGTAGGTGCATAAGCCTCTTAGATCGGTCATGCCTACTGAATCCGAAGGTTCGTAACAACAGTGCCTTCATGGCCTTGTACTTGTCTTCTGCGGGAGGGTTGACGATGAACCGCATCACCCGCGCGGTCGTCTCCGGCAGTAGAGCGCTGACGAGGTAGTAGTACTTTGTCGCGTCTGCTGAGATGTTTCTTAAGTGAAACTGGGCTTTGGTATGGACAAACCAAGATTGTGGTTGATGTGCCCAAAACGACGGAAGGTGAACGCTGACCGCGCTTAGCTCCAGTGTGCTGGGCGTAGAAGCCAAAAACGAGGCGTCTTGTTCACTCATGGTAGGTGATCGGCTGGATCACGTCGGGGTCACCAATATGGCGAGTCTGGAGGCTCGTTCTTTGTTGAAGAAGTTTATTGCGACAGCAATATTCGATCACAAAGTTTACTTAACGAGATTACAGACAACCATTAAAACTAACTGTTCACTTCGAAGACGTCTCTCAACTGACTCTTTTGGGCGGCAAAACTGCACGTGACGACGCTGTCCAATCAGCGGTCTCACTCCCTGGACCAATCCTTACGGTCGCACCCACACGTGACCTTGCTGGCCAATCTGAGGGTTCGACACCTAGGACCACTCTCTATGGTCGCTACAACGTGGCCACACTCTGAAAATGGAGGAAACCCAGGTTAGAAAGGTCAGTACGTGAATGGGAAGGTGGTTAAATTGGTTAGCAACTGGGAGATCCAGTAGGTTTTGGCAGACCAAGCGTAAATAATCAGCAGAATAGTTGCCAAGTCCAAGCTTTGTCTCGCTAACGTACAGGAGCCCACATTGGGAACATTGGATGCAGTAGATGAGGCGAGAGGATCTGTCTCAACTGGAAGGACTGTTGGGGTCCCTGGATGGAGACGAGAGGAGGTATAAGGATAGGTGTTACATCTCCTGTGGTTGCAGGGGAAAGTACTTGCAGAGGGGGTGGTTTGGGTGGAAGGGATGATTGAACCAAGGAGTTGCGGAGGGAGCGGTCTCTGCGGAGGGCAAAAAATGGTGGTGATGGGAAGATGTGATTAGTGGTGGAATCACGTTGCAGGTGATGGAAATATTGGAGGAGGATGTGTTTGATACGGAAGCTGGTGGTGTGAAAGATGAGGTCCAGGGGAACTCCGTCTTTGTTTTGTCTGGGGAGACGGAGTGTGAGCAGAACTCCAGGGCACAGAAGAGACGTGGGTGAGAAATCCATCTATGACAGCCCAGAGGAAATCATTTTCACTAAAGAATGTTCTTGTCTGGAAAGCCTCATCTTGAGCCCCATGTTCTGTATCTTGATCCTTTTAACTACCCTATTGACCTGTTACCTTTTAAGAATATGTGGAGTTATACTTTAAGCTTTCTTTGTTCCCCACATCATTCATTATCCTTTATTCTGTAAATTCTACTGCCTTGTTGCACTTCCCCAAATGGAGTACCTCAAACTTCTGTGGCTTAAATTCCACTTGGCACTTTCTAGTTGATGAGACTTTCTTAATATCAGTTTATATCTTTCCTACTCAACTTCAAACACATGGCCAGTTTTACTACCATCTGCAAACTCCTTTGTCATGCTCCCTACATTCGAGTAGAAATCATTTATATATGGTACAAATAACAAGGGACTAATTATCACCTGCTGTGAACCTTACTGGTAAGGAGAATTACAGTCATAGAGTAACTCAGCGTGAAAAGAAGCCTTTCAGCCTAACTTGCCCTTAACGACCAAGATGCCACGTCTACACTAGTTTCACCTGCCCACATTTGGTCCATATCCATCTAAACCTTTCCTATCATTGCACTTGTCTTCTAAATGTTGTACCTGCCTCAACTATCTTCTCTGGCAGCTCGTTCCATAAACACCACCTTTTGAAAGCCCCTCGGGTTCCTCGTAAATCTTTCCCCTCAGCTTAAACCTATGTCTTCTGGTTCTTGATTCCTCTACTCTGGATAAAGGAGTCTATGCATTCACTAACTATTCCCTTCATGATCTCATACACATATTTCTGGTTACCCCTCAGCCTCCTGTGCTCCAAGGAATAAAGTCGTTGTCTGCGCAATCTCTCCCTATATCAGGCCCTCACATTCCGGCAACATCCTTGTAAATCTTCTCTCCACTCTTTCCAGCTTCACAACATTTTTCCTATAGCCATCAGGGTGACCAAGACTGAACACAATGGTCTAAACATGGCCAACTTCTGACATAAGAACATAAATGATAGGAGTAGAATTAGCCCATCAAGTCTACTCCACCATTCAATCATGGCTGATCTATCTCTCCCTCCGAGCCCCATTCTCCTGCCTTCTCCCCATAACCTCAGACACTCATACTGTCGCTTTGGTTGCTGTTCTAGTTGAGTTTTGACTGAAGGATGACCCTAAAATGTTGATGCTGTAGGACTTGGCAATGATTATGCCATTGAATGGAAAAGATGCATCGACTCTCGTTTATTGGAGAAAAGTATTAGCTGACAATTTAATGGCGCCAAATATTACATAATGCATGAGTCCATATATGAGTGTTGTCTATGCATGTGTGAATTAAAATGAACATTGAGTAATCATCAGCAAATGAGGTTATTGATGAAGGTGGTTGGGCTGGAGACACTTTCCTGAGGTACCTCTGCAGTGATGTTCAGGGCTTGTGATGATTGACCTTCACACCACAATTATCTACCGATGCACCATGGATGACTCCAACCATTGGAGTGTTTTCCCCTCGATGGTCATTGCTTTCAGGTTTACCAAGGATCTGTGATGCCACATTACATCAAGTGTTGCCATTGTATAAGGACAGCCATTCTGAGCTCGCGTTCTCACATTCAGCTTCCCTCCTTTCCTAATTCTTCCTATATTGCATTATCCGTCTTTGATTCTTTCCTTACTTGTGTATTATTACACAGAAGGATTTCTTCCTTGCTTTACACGCATAAACCCTGCTTTGCCTCATCTTTACCTGTTTCTAGTACTTTTGAAAGTCCTAAATATTAACTTTGTAGATCCACACAAGCTGCTTGACACTGAGGATAATTGTAGCATTTGCGGTATTTATATATGATGTCATTGTTTTTTCTGCATTCTAGGTTCTTATTCAAAAAAAAGCCTGCCTTTATTGGTCCTCCACCAGTTACACCAACTGCTCCCCGCTTAATGCAGGATGTTGTGCCGGATGACAGAGATGATCCAGAAATTATTTTGAACACAACCACGGTAAACCATTCACTGGGATCAGCAACAATGAAAGATAAACTACATTTTCATTCTGTTTTATGCTGTTAAGAATGTGGATGCTTTCTTAAAGTCACAAAGTGACTTTAGAGAGTTATTATTTGATTATTTATGAATATCACTGATTTTTGAATACAGTAAACCCTTGTTTTTATAAATCCCTTTATAACAAATTTTGGATATAGGGGATGGACCTGCTGATCCACCTCCAACTCACAGTATCTCCCCTACCTTCCCACCCCACCCTCAACTCACAAGGTTCACCAGCGACCCCGTCATCACTCACTGCACCATGCGTTGATATGGTCGTTTTTGCACCTCACATTGTAGCACCTGGGAGCAGCTCTCTCTCGGGCCGCCGCCACCAGCAGGCCACGCTTGGTCACCGTGGAGCTCACTCCCCTCTCACCTGCTGCTGCTTCTTGCTGTCAGCAGTGGCTTTGCCAACTCCTCACTCAACCACTTCCACCTCCCATTGCTCTGTCCCCTCGACCTCTTGACCCCCCCCACCGTCATCTTCTCCTTTTTCCCCTGGAATTGGCAACATACTCCACCTTGGAAGTGGCAGCTGCTGACAGGGGAGGGAGCCCCATAGTTACCCAGTGGGTCTTGTCGTCGGCAGCAGCCTGAAGAAAGCGCTGTCCCCAGGGGCTACAATAGGAGACGCAACAATAGTCGCGAGAACCGGTGAAGAGGGTTCACTGGTGCAGACTAGACTAGTGTCGACTCCTAATGTTAAGTTGAAACAACACGAAGTGTTGGAGTAACTCGGCAGATTGAATCAGTCTGAGGACAGGTCCGAACATTACCTCTCCATGTTCTCCACTGATGCTGCCTGACCTGCCGAGTTACTCCAGCACTTTGTGTCTTTTTGTTAATTAACCATTATCTAAAGTTCTTTGTTTCAATTACAAACAATGATAATACCTTATTTGGTTATAGCGGACAATCAGTAATAACGGAGACCATTTCTCCCATATGATCCGTTATAATGAGGTTTACTGTTCCTAAATTAACAGAGTTGCAAAAAGTTCCAATTTGTACTTTGAGATCCAATAACCTAAGAAAAATGTTCTTTAGTTTGACAGCATTTGGGACATCACACATTCTTAACCACCTGCAGTTCTTATTGGGTAGGTCCACTGATGAGTAATTTAAAGGCCAGCTGATTAAAGTGCAGGATCAGCATGTTCCAGTAAGGAAAAGGTATAAGAATGCCTAGTAAAGAATCATTAGTAAAGAAACTGGATGACCAAGGAGGTTGTAAACTTGGTCAGGAAGAAAAATAAAGTGTACGTCAAGTTTAAGAAGGTGGCATTGGACAGGCCTTATGAGGAATATAAAGTGAGCAGGAAAGAACTCAAGTGGGAGATTAGAAGGACCAAAAGGGGCCATGAAATGTCATCGGTGAGTTGTATTGAGAAAATCCTAAGGCTTTTTAGACAGGGCCGTAGTGAGACCGCACCTGAAGGCAGGAATGGGGTACGGATTGAGAATGATCAGCCATGATCACATTGAATGGCGGTGCTGGCTCGAAGGGCCGAATGGCCTCCTCCTGCACCTATTGTCTATTGTCTATATGTTAAAAATAAGTGTGACCTGGGAGAAGATAGAACTGCTTAAGGATAAGTCTATGCTTGGATTTGGCGGATGTAGGAGAGGTACTAAACATGTACTTTGCATCTGTATTCACCAAGGAGATGGACTTGGAGGGAAGTGAGAACACTGTGGTGAATTCAAATATGTTGGGGCAATTTAAAATCAGGAAGGGGGTGCTGCAGAGGGTCTTGGAGGTCATTAAGCCCCTGAGACCTGATGGGATCTGTTGCAGGATATTGAGGGAAGCAAGAGAGGAGATTGCAGGGCCTTCTGTCTGGTGTTCTGCAGGGATCTGTGCTGGGACCTCTGTTGTTTGTGATATACATAAATATAGATGGGTCGATGAATAAGTTTGTTGACAACATCAAAATTGGAGTTGCAGACAGTGAAGAAGGCTGTCAGAAGATGCAGCGGAATATAGATCAGCTGCAGAAATGGGCAGAGTAATGGCAGATGGATTTCAACCCGAGCAAGTATAAGGTGTTGCCCTTAGGGAGGTTGGATATAAGGGGAAAGAATACTGTTAATGGCAAGACCCTTAATGGCATTGATATGCAAAGGGATCTTGGAATCCAAGTTCATAGCTCACTGAAGGTAGCAGCACAAGTAGATAGGATGGTAAAGAAGACATTTGCTATGCTTGCCTTTATTGCTCGTGGCACGGAATATAAGAGTCAGGAAGTCATGATGCAGTATAGAACTTTGAATAGCTACATTTGGAGTATGGCATGCTGTTCTGGTCAGCCTATTACATGAAATATGTGAAGGGTTTGGAGAGGGTGCAGTGAAGGTTTACCAGAATGCTGTCTTGATTAGAGGCTTCAGATAGAGGGAGAGGTTGGACAGACTTGGATTGGTTTCTCTGGGACGTTGGAGGTATTGGGGAGACTTGATAGAGTATATAAAATTATGAGAGGCATAAATAGGTTAGACAGCTAGAATTTTTTTTCCAGGGTGGAAATGTTCAACAGTAAAGGGCATAACTATAAGGTGAGAGGGGAAAGTTTTAATGGAGATGTGTGGGGTAAGTCTTTTTACACAGAGTGGTGAGGGCCGGGAACGCATTGCCAAGGGTGATGGTGGAAGCAGATATGATAGTGGCGTTTAAGAGGCTTTTAGACAGGCACATGGAAGTGCAGGGAATAGATGGGCACAAAAATTGTGGGCCAAAGGGGCTGTTCATGTGCTGTACCATTCTATGTACCTGCTCTAAATTCCATAATTAAGAATCCAGATGTTTATAGCACAAAAACAGGTTAGTCAGCTCAGTATGCCTGAGCTTCCTGGAACATTCCAAGAGTAAGCCATACATAATGAAGGTAGGACCTTAGGAATATTGAGTAACCTTGGTGTACACATCTATTGATCCCTGGAGATGGCAGCACAGATAGATAAGGTGGTGAAGAAGGTAAGCAAAAGGCAGGTAACTGCGGGCCAGACGGCATCTGTGGAGGGAATGGACAGACAATGTTTCGAGTCGGGGCCCTTCTTCCTGACCTGCGACGTCGTCTGTCCATTCCCTCCACAGATTGATTGATTGATGCTGTCTCACTCATTGAGTACCTCCAGTACTTTGTAATTTGCTCAAGATTTCAGCATCTGCAGTCTTTTGTTTCTGATGAAGAAGCTGTGCTTTATGTATATGCCTTCATGAATCGGCACATGGAATATAAAACTAGGGAGGTCAGAGTGCACAACTTTATAAAATGTTGGTTAAGCCACAATTGGAATAGTGTGCACAGTTCTGTTAGCCACATTCTAGAAGGAACACGATTGTACTAGAGAAGGGCACAGGGGAGATTCACCAGGATGTCATGAGTCAAGCGAGTCAAGTCGAATCTCCTCATACATCTCAGGAAGTAGAGGTATTGATGGGCTTTCTTTAAGAATGATTAAATGTGTTGGAGCCCATGGCAGGTCTTCAGAGATATGCACATCCAGGAACTTGAGGTTGTTGACTCCTCTCTCCACTACTGACCCTACGATGAAGACATGTTCATAGATCCTCAGCCTTCCTCTTCTAAAATCAACAATCTGTTCCTTATTGTTACTGACATTGAGAGCAAGGTTATTGTTCTGGCACCATTCAATCAGTTGATTGGTCTCCCTCATCGTTACCTGTAATTTGTCCAACCATGCTGAAAACTGAATGTAGAGATTAAGGCTAAACAATCATGGGTATCGAGGGAGTAGAGCAGGGGACTGAGCACACAGCCTTGCAGTGTCCCTGTGCTGATGGTTATCGAAGGGGAAGTGTTTGACTATTTTTGTACCGACTGGTCTATTGATGAGGAAGTTGAGGATCCAGTTGCGAAAGGGTGGGCAGAGACTCAATTCTCTGAGGTTTGTAACAATTTGGAGGGATGATGGTGTTGAACGCCACATTGGAGTCAGTGATCAACAGCTTGACATATGTATTCTTCTTATCCAAGTGGTTAGTAATTTGGTGTTTTATTTCGACAGTATTATTATTCTGTGAGGATATATGCTGGGCAAGAACCAAGTGGTGTGTGGGTTGGCTGGGTGACCCCAGATTTTCACCAATATGATGGCAACTTCGATTTATCCAAAGTTCGCACTGTCACTGTTTCTGTGGGAGATGACCAAGGAAAAGTCCATGACAGGTATCAGAGCTAATACAGTTGAGATTTTACATCCACTGACTACAAATTACCAATACACTGTCTCCTTTTTGTAAACAAAGATGAGCTGTATGTAAATTATGAATTTTCATTATCACTTTACTTTACTAATATGGAGAAATATTTTACAAATTAAATCTGGAATTGAATTTTTCTATTTTCATTGCTCTATTTGCAAATTTTCTACCAGATGGCATAGGCCTTTTTACATTAACTTTGATTAGTAACACAAACCACATAACAATTCTGATGAAATTTAATCAACTAAAAGATTCGAAAATAATATCTGAATGGTGGGTAGAAATTGCTTACTTTTCACTGTTTAAAAAAACCCTATTCAGCAACATTGTAAATATACAGTTCAAAATTGATGAATTCCAAAATTGATGAATTTTCTGTATAATATATGCAGATCTGGTCATTTCTTTACCAACTGTCTTGTCAACAATAAGCCAAATTAGTTAGACACGAGGAACTGTAAATGCTGGTTGATAAAACAAATGTTGGTTGTCGTATCTCAGCATGTCAGGCAAGATCTCTGCAGAACATTGGTAGGTGATGTTTCCGGTTGGGTGACTTCTTCAAACTGACTGTTATAGAGTTATACAGCATGGAAACAGGCACATCACCTCAACTTGCCCATGCCACCCCAAGATGCTCCATCTACACTAGTCCCACCTGCTTGCATTTGTCCAATTTCCCACTATACCTTACCTATCCATGTACCTATCCAAGTATATTTTAAATTGTTGTTACAGTACCTCGGCTACCTTCTCAACTAAGATCACTCCTCATTGTTCTAAACTCCAAGGAATAAATTCTCAGCCTGCCAAACTCATAGTCATAAAGCATGGAAACAGGCCCTTCGGCCCAATTTGCCCACGCCAACCAAGATGTCCCATCTACATTAGTGCAACCTACCTGCGTTTGCCCCATATCCTAAACTTTCCTATCCATGTACCTGTCTAAATGTCTTTTAAATGTTGTGATACACCTAGAATTATTTATTACCGCTTCTGACCGGTTCCATATACCAGCCACCCTTATTGCCCCTTAGGTTCCTATTAATTTTCCCAATAGCTCAGGCCCTCAAGTCCTGGCAACACCCATGTAAATATTCCCTGCACTCTTTCAAGCTTAACAACATCTTTGCTACAGCAGGGTGACCAAAACTGAGCACCATACTCCCAATTTGGTGCTCGCAACATCTTGTACAACTGTACTATAACATCTCAACTTCGATGTAGACATGTTCCATTGCACTGCCCTCATCAATCATCTTGATCACCTCTTCAGAAGCCTCAGTCAAATCAGTGAGACATGATTTCCCATCTATAAAGCCATGTTGACTATCCCTCATTTTGTTTTTGACTGATTTTATGTAGGATTGTTCATATTTTCTAATCACAGTGTGCATCATTTTAAAACATTTAGTTACTTTTCACAATCATGTAGGTTTTTTTCATTTTATGTCATTGTACTGAAAACCTTTGGTCAGACAAGTTGTGAATGGTATTGGTCCTCACTTATGAGGAGCTTTTGATACTTACTGATTACATATTATAACAATAAATGAATAGGCTTGCTTCTTATTAAGTATAGAATTTGCATATAGCGTAAGACACTATTGTAATATTTGCCAAGATCAAGGTGCTGTGTACTGTTAAAATGTTTTGCTGTTCCTACAGTATGAAGCGCAGTAACTGTTACATGGTCTGGGGAGGTGAATTTAGTAACAGCTCACAACCGAGCCGGAGTAATGTCGACCTGGAGATTGGGTGTCTTGTCGATTTGGCTACTGGCCTCATGACTTTCACAGCGAATGGAAAAGACATTAACACCTACTACCAGGTAATTTCCATGCCTTATTAACAATAAATAATAATTCCAGTATTTTACTCAGAGCAGGAAATGCATGAATGGAAACATTGGGGCAGAAGGAGGTAATTCAACCCTTGGAGGTCACTGACTATTAGGCTTGCACATATGTCCACCTTTCCTGCAATGCCTTTGTTTAATGCCTTTGTCTGGCTAAAACGAGACCTGATGCAGGTTGTGACCCGAAAAGTCGACCATCCCACTGCCTCTTGAGATGCTCCCTGACCCACTGAGTTCCTCAGTCAGTTTGTGTTTTGCACCAGATTATCATGTCTACAGTCTCTTGTCTTTAGCTAAAATTTCTTGATCTCTAACATAAAATTGTTTGTTTTTATGGGAAGAGTACCGCAGATTTTTATCCTTTTTAAGCAAGTCTTTTTCGAATGGCGTAATTATAATTTAACATTTCCTTTCCTTTGCCTTAGTGTGCCACATGGTAGAATTATTTATTGCCCTATCAATTGCTATCAATTTGATAATTACACGAGACCAAGTGGACGTTGAGGGGGGAGAAGGTGTCACTGGCCTTGGCCCCTTGGCGGCAGCGCTGCAGCCGAGCGAGCCATGGACCAAAGCTTCTCCTGTATTGGTCTAGCACACTCAACCCCTCCATTAAAATCCCCCTTATCCCCCCTCCTCCCCCCATTGATCCACTCCACCCCCCCCCCACCCCATCCCCACTCACCCCTCCCCTACCCCCACCCCCATTCCACCCTCCCTCTCCCTCACTGCCTCCTCCCCCCTCCCTCATCCCTACCCCCACTCTCCCCTCCCCCGCACTCCCAGCGCTCGAGGAGACGGAGGGGAACGATCAGTGGACGGGGTGGACGACCATCTCCCTCCTGCTCGGAGTCTCCCCCGGGGCCGGGTACGGGCGAGGGGGAAAGGAAAGGGGAGAGGGAGCCACTGACCCTGGGCGGCCCTGCTGCCAGCGGCCATCTTGTTTGGGGGAGTGGGGAGGGAAGCGCAATTAAAGTCGTACGTGTCCCATTGTGAAGTCACACGTTTAAGAAGTCGGATTGAAATGTGATTTTTAAACTTTAAAATCTCTCTAACTTTAAAAATATAAGACCAATTTAAATAAAACTTTCCATTAACAGTCACCAGGACAATGGTGATTAAGGTGTTGCTAAAATTGTGGAGCTATCGTTTACCGTTTTGGTTGAAGGTCCACATGTTCACAACAAAATCTCAGAAGTACATATATATATATATATATATATATATATATATATATATATATATACTAGACCAAGTGGACCCGTTGGGCCCATTCCTCGTAGAGGGGGCAGATGGAAGGGGAGAGGGTGTCAGTGAGAGAGCCCTGGAACCAAATGCTCTCCTGTATTGGTGCAGCATCCGCAACCCCCCCACTCAATTCTCCTTATCCCCCCCTCCTCCCCACTGACCCACTCCATCCGCCCTACCCCACCCCCACTTGCACCTCCCCTGCCCCCACTCCCTCTTGCCCTGCCTCCACCCCCTTCCCCCCTCCCAACCCCTATTCCTCCCTCCCCTCCCCTCACCCCATCTCCCTTCCGAATCTCCCCCACCCCCACTCTTCCCTCCTCCTCACCCCACCCTGTCCTCCTCCCCAGCCCTAATCTCTCCCCCACCCCCACTCTCTCCTCCCCCACCCTCACCCTCCTCCCTCGCCCCCCCACTCTCTCCTCCCCCACACCCTCTCTCCACCCCCGCTTCCCCCCCACCGCCCTTTTCCCCCACCCCCCTTTCCCCCCCACCCCCACTCTCTCCCCCACCCACTCTTCCCCATCCCCATTGTCCCCCTTCCCCCACACCCCCACTCTCTCTTCCACCACCACCACCCCCTCCCCCACCCCCACTGCCCCCCTTCCCCCCACCCCACCTCCTCCCCACCCCCACTCTCCCACATCCCCACTCTTCCCTCCTCCCCAGCCCCACTCTCCCCCCCACCCCCACTCACTCCTCCCCCTCCCCCTCACTCTCTCCTCCCCACCCCCACTCTCACTCCCCCATCCCCCCTTTCTCCACCACCACCCCCCATTCCCCCTCACTCCCACTCTCTCCTCCCCCCACCCCCTCCTTCCCCCCTCTCTCCTACCCCCACCCTCCCCTCCACCCACTCGGCCCCCATGCCCACTCCCCTCCGCGGACCCGTTGGCGGCGAAAGCCACTTACCGAGCGTGCAGGGAGGAGGAGAGAGTTCCGGAGTGCGGCCGTTACTGTGGCCTGGCCGAGCCCGGACTACTCGAGACGGATAGCGCAGCAGCTGAGACCCGGCAGAGGTGGGAGGCGGATAGCGTGGCTGGGCGGCTGTGGGCTGGGACCAATGCCGAGAACATTTGGTCAGGTACATGGGCAGGAGAAGTTTAGAAGGATATGGGCCAAACCCGGGCAGGTAGAACTAGTGTAGATTTGGCATCTTGCTCGGCATAGGCAAGTTGGACTGAAGGGCTTGTTTTTGTGCTGTATAACTATCTATATTCTGCCCCTTATTGTACTTCGGTTTGGCTTGATTGTATTTATGTGTGGTATTATCTTATTTGTTTAGATGGCATGTAAAACAAAGCTTTTCACTACCTCAATGCAAGTTACAATAATAAACCAAAAGATGCTTAAAGATGGCAGGCCCAGACTAGGTAGAAAAGGTGTAATTGGGATGGAGGATTAGGTATTGGGGTGGTGTGGGGAGGGGGATTATTGAGCTATCACTGGGCTTGAATCAATGAGTCATAGAATGGAGACAGGCATTTGACTACAAAGGCCACAGTGAGCACGCATCGATATACTGCCATCTTCCAGCACTTAACCTGTCACCTTCCATTCCTTGGCATTTCAAATGCTAATCTAGCACTCCTTAAATGTTATCAGTGACCGCTTCCACAACTCTGAAGTATTCGCCAGGTATTCGTCTCCCCTTGGGTGAAAAAAGTTCCTCTCAGATCCCCTTATCCTATGTCTATGTCGTCTAGTCCTGAGGGGAGAGGCAGGGGAAGGTTTGCTGCTCTCTACTGTGTACCCCTCACAATATTATTATCTTAATCATGTGTCTTCTTAACCTCCTCCCCACAGAAAACAGACGTTGGCTCTCTTTGTCATAACTGAAATGAGTCATGCCAGGCAACATCCTGATGCTTTACCTCATTATTTCTTACAGTTTTTGCTTTTTTTAGATTTCTAGCATATGCATGTTTTTTTTTCTTTTTGAGAAACATATATAAATAATTCAGAATTTGTGTTTAGAAACTGACTATTTCAGTTCAGGTTAATTGAGCATTGAGATGATGTCTTCAGTTGTGTAAAGACATTCATAAAGAATTGAAAAAACAATGAGCATTTTTTTTCAAGTATGGTTATAAGTTATACTTATAACTTATAAGAATATAACTTATACTTATATTCAATAATATATAAGAACAGGTCAAATCAAATAGTTTATTACCATATGCGCATGCACAGGAATGATGGAGTATAGATAAAATCAAAATCTTGTTTGCAGTTGCATCACAGGCACATAAACTGAGACAACAGACAACAAAATAAATTAAATATAAATTATACAAGACAATGTAAAGAAAAGACTGCAAAAAGAAGGCATTAGTGCAAAAATACACTATTAGAAAACATCCTTGGTAGTGCATGTTCTGATATGTTCCATGGCAGGGATAGGATCAGGGTGATTAAAGAACTTGATGGTTGTAGGAAAATAGCTGTTCCTGACAGTGTGAGACTTCATACTTGTGTACCTTCTGCCAGAGACTAGATAACATGGCCTGAATAGTGGAGATTCTTGGTTTTTTGAACTTTAATGTTATTGAAGTTGAACTTTAACATTATTTGTCTACTAGGATAATTCCAATACACTGCTTAATCCAAGCAGATTTGCATTACATCATAACCTATCTACATTAGAAACTTAAAGTTGAAAGATGTATTTTGATTTGTCAGACATCCGCTGCATTAACTTTTTAAATCATTTGCCCTTCTCTACATTTTATTTTTAAGGTTGAACCAAATAAGAAGTTATTTCCTGCCGTCTTTGTGCAGCCTTCCAGTCAGAATATGTGCCAGTTTGAACTTGGAAAGCTGAAGGTAAATCCCACATTGCGATATGAGTCATGTTTGGAAACTGTTAATTATACTTAATGTAATTTTTAAAATCGATGTTCAATAAATCCTATTTTAGTGCATTCATATTTTTTTATGTTAAATATTGTTAACCTGCTATGTAAACAAATTGTGAAAGAATAATACTATGCCTGTACCTTAGAATGCAAAGATATAACAAGTGAGTGGCCTTCCAGTTATATTTTAAAATGAACCGTTGAGAGCAAAGATTCTGGTGCTTCCCATTTCTTCACTCAACTTTTACAAAGTCCGCGCCGACCAAGGTGTCTTCCTGACCTGGTCCCGTTTACCTGCATTTGGCACGTATCTCTAAACATTGCCATTTAAATGTTATCATTGTATCTACCTTCTATTATAGAATTGTACAGCATAGAAATGGTTCCTGTGGCCTTCCACATCCACGCTAACATTTTTCCCCATCTATATTAATCCCATTCACCCATACAAGGTCCATGCCTTGCCTATACAAGTACCTGTCTAAATATCTCTTAAGCATAATTGATTCTATCTGACTTCACCAGCTCCTCTTGTTTACAGATATCAACCACTCTGCAAAAAATAAAATCCTCTTAAATCCCCTTTAAAACTCCTTCCTGTCTCCTGAGACCTAGGCCCTCTTGTTTTTAATATCTGTACTATGGAAAATACATTATTACTATATATTCTATTAACACTTAGAATTTTATATACCACTATCAGTCATCGCTCAGCATCCATTACTCCAAGAAAAACAAAACCAGCCTTTCAATTTGTCCCCATAACTAAAATCCTCCAATTCACCGACATCTGTTGAATCTCCTCTGCAATCTCTTGAAGTATCGTGTCTCCGTATTTGCAACGAAAATGCACAAAATACTTCAAGTGTTTTATAAATTTGCAATATAACATCCTAACAGTTATGTTTTATGCCCCAATATATGAAGGAAAGTATGCCATACACCTCTTTTGCCACACAATCAAATTGCATTGCTACTTTGGGAAACTATGGACTTAAAACCCAAGATCCCTCTATTCATCAACATTCCTTAGCACCCTACGATTTACTGCATGTATATTCCCCACTTGATTTCCTAAAATGCATCACCCTGCAGTTGTTGGGATTTAATACCATTTGCCAACACTCCACCCAATTTTCCAACTGATCCACTTCCTGCTGCAGTCTAAGACAACTTTCCTTGTTTAATACAACATGACATCCTCAAACTTACTAATTATGTTTTCTACGGTTGACTACTATGTTCACATCAAAGTTGATAATACCTTTTTATGTACAACAATGGATCCCAAAAGGGCACCAATCCCGATAGTACAACGACAGACACAGAGTTCCAGTCAGAAAAGTAACTGACACTTCTACCACCTGCACAGTTTAATTTTCTACGTTAAGATCAAATTTCAGGTAGATATCTCTATATATTGACCCAAAAATCTTCCTTCAATGCACTGAACAAATCCTGCTCCATCTAACCTTGAACCAAGGCGATCTCAGTCAATATTGGGTAAGTTAAGATCCCCCACTCCGACAACTCTATTGCACAAAGAACTTTCTAAGATTAGCTTACTCATCTGTTCCCTTAATTTCCACTGATTATTGAGGCCTGTGGTACTACCCTAGCAAAGTGATCACCCCTCTCCTATTGTGTAGGAAGGAACTGCAGATGTTGGTTTATACCGAAGATAGACGCAAAGCGCTGGAGCAACTCAGTGGATCAGGTAGCATCTCCGTAGAAAAGGAACAGGTAAAGTTTTGGGTCGGAACCCTTCAGACTCTGAGTCTGAAGAGGGGTTCCGACCCAAAAGGTCACCTGTTCCTTTTCTCCAAAGATGCTGCCTGACCCACTGAGTTGCTCCAGCACTTTGTGTCTATCCCTCTCCTATTGTTAGGCTCTATCCATATGACCTCACTGGACAATCCCTCCAGGATGTGATCCTTAAGTACTGCTGTTATGTTTCCCTAATCAGTAGAGTGACGCTGCATCCTTTTTTGCATTTCCCCATGTAACATCTGAAATATCTACACGCTGGAATATTATGTTGCCAGTTCTGCATTTACCTCAACAAAGTTTCCATAATTGCAAGAACATCATAATTCCAAGTGCTGATCTATGCTGTTAATTTTTCTGACTTACTTATGAGGATCCTTGCTTTAAAATAAATGCATTTAAGTCTATCGGCCCCCTTATGCTTTCTGTCTCTGTCTACTCTTCCCACTGGACTTGTCAATTCTACTTTCTACATACTTGTCAGCTTCCCTACCTGGTACCAAACCCTGGTACCAAACCCTGCCTCACTGGTTTAAACTCTCCTGAGTAGCATGATCAATGATGTTGGTCTCCTCCAGTTCGAGTGCAGCCCATTCTCCTTGTACAAATGAACCTTGCCAGAGAAGAGATCCGAATGATCCAAAATCTGAAGCCCACCCTCCTGCACCAGCTATTTAGCCACATATTCATTTGTCTTGTCTTACCATTTCAACATATCTACCTCATTTTCTGCATCCTGGATGTTCTATTGTGAGTCCAACCATAACTGCAACTGCTTTTATAGTCAGATAGGAGCTGCAGCTGGACATACTTCTCGCAGTAACAGTCACCAGGGACATTTGGCTTTGACCTATTTCTGTTTCTTGTGTAAAAGCAATAGTAAGTCAATAACTACGTTTTCCTTTTGCATTTTGCAGAATATTATGCCCATTTCAGCAGCTATGTTTAAGAGCGAACGGAAAAATACCACACCTCAATGTCCTCCCCGACTTGATGTCCAAATGATCACCCCAGTAGTGTGGAGTCGCATGCCAAATGACTTTTTGATTGTCGACACTGGACGTATCAGTGAACGGCATGGTTGGATGGTTGAATGCATTGACCCAATTATCATGATGGCACTACATATTCCTGAGGAAAACAGGTGAAATATTGCTTGTTTATGGTGTATAAAACAACCCGGTTTAACACAAAATCATTTTCTTAACAAGTAACATTGAATCATGCTGCAATATGTTTTAAATAAAGTGAATTTTCAATTAAGTTTGTTTGACTAATTTCAGTTATGAGTTGTAATTTTGCAGCTCCTTCCAAAACAAGCTTTAATGTACATACTTTAAAATATTTTCTTGCAGATGTATTGACATCTTGGAGCTGTCTGAACGCAAAGACCTTTTGAAATTTCACTACCACACATTGCTACTCTACTGTGCTGTCTGTGCATTAGGCAACAACAGGGTTGCCCATGCCATTTGTAGCCATGTTGATGAATTTCAGCTACTCTACACTATTGAGAACATGTACATATCAGGTCTTCTACGTAGTGGCTATTATGATCTACTTATTAGTGTGCATCTGGAATCAGCTAAACGATCTCGACTCATGATGAATAATGAGTTCATTGTCCCTATGACTGAAGAAACCAAACAAATTACATTGTTCCCAAATGGCAATAAAGTTCATGGCCTCCCTGGCGTGGGAGTTTCCACATGTTTGCGACCCCCACTCCATTTTGCATCACTATCATTTGTTGGCACGAGTGATGATCGTTACCAGTTCAGCCCTGAGATCCCATTAGACATTCTTAAAACAAAAGCAATTAACATGCTGACTGAGGTTGTTCAAGACGGTGGACAACATACACGAGATCCCGTAGGTGGAAGTGTGGAATTCCAGTTTGTCCCCGTACTAAAACTTGCGAGCACTCTCCTTATCATGGGAGTCTTTGATGATGAAGATGTTCAACACATACTTAAGATGATTGAACCCAATGTGTTTGTTGAGGTCAAAGAAGAAGCTGAAAAAATTGAAAGTGAAAATGCAAAGGAAGAAGCAGTGCCAGCAGTCAATGGAGAGGGGGAAGATGAAGGAGACGCAGCAGAAGAGAAAGAAGAAGAGAAAGATGAACAAGAGATGGATGAGACAAAAGAAGATAAGATTGTTGAAGAAGGTGCGAAGGAGGAGGAGGAACTAGAGGAAGGACTGCTGCAGATGAAACTGCCTGAATCAGTCAAATTACAGGTACCAATATATTATTTATTAGAATTTTTAACATTATTTTTACTGACTTCTCCGGACACAGCTTTATTAGCATAGATATTGTGCTGAGAATAAGAAGGAAACTTCAGTGTTTGCCGATGTAAAGGAGTAAATACAGTGACAGATTCTGGTGACTTCACTTTGTACAATGAATTTGGGGTAGCTGCAGTCTAAATTATCTTACTTTTCCATATCCCTCACCAAGCAGCTTGCCAATCACATTATAAAATGCTGAGCTGAGTATGTAACCACTGGATAACCAAGAATTCTAAAATGTTTATGACTATCCATTTTCACACTATCTTGCCAAACAGTCTTTTCAGACACAATGTTGAGTTTTATAAATGAAAAATATCGTTTATAAAAATAAAAAATTCTCTTTGTCTCCAACATCTCTCACAGTCCCAGTTTCATTGTCATTGTTCATGTTTGCATTAGTTTTGATTAACTTTAACTTCCCATTGTAACTTTCAAGAATTTAACTCTTGAGAAGTGTGAGGTGTTGCATTTTGCTAAGTTAAACCAGGGCAGGGCTTACACAGTAAACGGTCGGGCCTCAGAGCATATGGTATAATAAAGAGACCAGGTTTCATGAAGGTGGGGACAGAGGTAGTTAGGATAGTAAAGAATGCATTTGCCACGCTTGTCTTCATCAGTCAAGCTTTGATACAGAATTGGGCTGTCATATTGCAACTGTACAAGATGTTGGTGAGAGCACACTTAGAATATTATGTGTAGTTCTGGTTGAGGGTGCAATAATACAAGGAGAGGCTTTGGGTCCAGGGCTCAGTCAATCACACCCTCTCCCCTTCCCTGCCCCCCCCCCCCCCCCCCCTCTACGAGGAACGGGCAGAACGGGTCCACTTGGTCTTGTATCTCTAGCTTTAAGGCTCAGCAAGAAATCTTCAATCTAATTGATTGTGATTATACACCACTGTGTTTGCATCATCCATGACCCAGATAATTTCCAGAGGTTACCCACGATTTTGGCTTCCACATCCTTTCTTATTCTACTATCCTTTCTTCATACTGGTTTGGTCTAGATCATAATTATTAGGATGGCAAACCTCCTATGAGATGGTGTACTAGTCCACAGATGGTGGAATAGTCCACAGATAGTGGAAGTTTACAATGTATTTATAAATTTTGGTTGACATTCCCACATTGTACTGGGGTGCTGTTCATCCAGAGGTCAATCCAATGTAGAATGTGCATTGGAAAATGAGTTGCTCACTTTAGAGATCAGTTAATCATTCCTAAAACAGCATCCTGCCTTCATATGCATTGTGAGCACAACTGTTGTTGACAGTTTCTCCACAATAATTATTTCGGAGAATCTGTTGGCTGAGATCCTTGCGTCTTGCAACATCTTTGAATTTGTAATTGACAAATCCAATTACAATTAATCCTCAACCTAGGTAGACACAAAATGCTGGAGTGACTCGGCGGGTCAGGCAGCATCTCTGGAGAGAAGGAATGGGTGGCGTTTCGGGTCGGGACCCTTCTTCAGACTGATGTCAGAGGAGTGGGCGGGACAGAGATAGAATGTAGTCGGAGACAATAAGAATGGTGGAAGAACTGGGATGGCGGAGGGGATGGAGAGAGAGGGAAAGCAAGGGCTATTTGAAGTTAATGTTCATACGGCTGGGGTATAAGCCACCCAAGAGATGTTTTTCCTCCAATTTGCCCTGGGCCTTACTCTGACACTGGAGGGGGTCCAAGACAGAAAGGTCAGATTGGGAGTGGGAGGGGGTGTTAAAGTGCTGAGCCACTGGGAGATCAGGTAGGTTAAGGCAGACTGAGTGGAGGTGTTCAGCGAAATGATCGCCAAGCCTGCACTGGGTCTCGCCGATGTACAGAAGTTGACACCTGGAAAAGCGGATGCAATAGATGAGGTTGGAGGAGGTGCAAGTGAACCTGTGTCTCATCTGAAAAGACTGTTGGGGTCCATGGATGGACCTATGCTCAACCTATTGCTATTGAGGGCGTGCAGCGTAGGTTTACTAGGTTAATTCCCGGAATGGCGGGACTATCATATGTTGAAAGACTGGAGCGATTAGGCTTGTATACACTGGAATTTAGGATGAGAGGAGATCTTATCGAAACGTATAAGATTATTAAGGGGTTGGACACGTTAGAGGCAGGAAACATGTTCCCAATGTTGGGGGAGTCCAGAACAAGGGGCCACAGTTTAGGAATAAGGGGTAGGCCATTTAGAACTGAGATGAGGAAAATCTTTTTCAGTCTGAGAGTTGTGAATCTGTGGAATTCTCTGCCTCAGAAGGCAGTGGAGGCCAATTCTCTGAATGCATTCAAGAGAGAGCTAGATAGAGCTCTTAAGGGTAGCGGAGTCAGGGGGTATGGGGAGAAGGCAGGAACGGGGTACTGATTGAGAATGATCAGCCATGATCACATTGAATGGCGGTGCTGGCTCGAAGGGCCGAATGGCCTCCTCCTGCACCTATTGTCTATTGTCTATTTGGTTTCTGCAACTTGTATATTCAATAATTGTGTGCTGATGATTCACTAACTTTAAGCTGATGAGATTATGATCTGAAATGTGGTACTGTTTAGTATTGAAATAGTTTATTTTCTGGAGCGTGGGCTTCAATATTGGGAGCCTCGATCGCCTCGACGCAGCAGTTTACTGTCTGACCGCAGGAGAAGCAAGGAAGAGACGAGACTTTTTTTACCTTCCATCACAGTGAGGAGGTGCCTGGAGGAGAGTCACTGTGATGGATGTTTATGTTCAATTTATGTAATTGTGTGTTTTGTTGGATTTTTATTATGTGTGTATAGTAATGACATCTCATTCAAATATTTTTTTTGAATGACAAATAAATTCAAATCAATTCAATTAAATTCAATATATATATATGCCTGAAGATGAGACTTGCTCACGACCTTGTGTTTCAGGCCCAACAGTGTTAATTTGCTTTTTTAATGACCTTCCTATCATAAAGTCAGAAGTGAAGATGTCTGTTGATGAAAGCGTAACTTTAAATTCCTTAGCTGCTTTCTTACGTATTGTTGCCCAAGACACCTGTAATAGAATGGGAGAAACCATCATTGGGTATTCTGCCACTTAAGTCCCTTTGCACACACCACCACACCATCTATCGTGTGAGTATGACATTATCTTTTGCAGCCCAGTAGTGGAAAATAGGCAAGTGGCATGAAACTCCATATAAGTCGACAACATTCACGGATGTGGTCGACAACATTCACGGATAGGATAATAAGTGTAACTAACATTCATTCAACAGATATCGTATGGGAGGCGCATTCCCAATCTCGTTGTACCCCTGGGTACAATGACAATAAAGATATATTGTATTGTATTGTATTGTATTTATTCACAAAATGCTGGAGTAACAGCAGGTCAGGCAGCATCTCAGGAGAGAAGGAATGGGTGATGTTTCGGGTCGAGACCCTTCTTCAGACTGGTGCAAGCATCTGTTCATTCAACAGATGTTTGCACCAGGCAATTACCACGTCCCACAAGAAGGTTCTATCATCTATCCTTGCTAGATGAATAGACATTATCATCGGTGAGTCTCATAAGATGCTGCCTGACCCGCTGAGTTACACCAGCATTTTGTACAAACTAGCATCTGCAGTTCCTCTTTATTTTACATTATCCCATGTTAGAAGTATTCTGGGACTGGTGTTAATGTTGCCAATTACCAGAATCTCAAATGGACCAGCCGTATAAATATTGTGATTACAGGAGTAGTTCAGAGATCGGGTAACCTGCAACAATGCAGGCATGTGATCAACAAAGCAGGCATTGCTTGGATTGCAGCTCCAACAATACTCAAAGTTTGACACCAACCACAACAAAACTACCTGCTTAAATGGTACAACATAACCAACCTAAACATTTGTTCACTTCATCACAGAGACTGCAATGAATGTCAGCTGCAACATGTGCTACAGTAACCTGCTTAAGTTACTCTAGCTAGTCCAGTTGCTCCAACTAGATGCCTTATTCTACTAAACATATGCAACTACCAAACTACACTTCAAGCTGCCCGGAGAAAACAGCCAACATAAGCAAGGACCATTTTCACCCCAGTCAGGAAGCCAAAGGTCCAGCTGGTATCTAATGATGATAATTTTGCAGACAAGGTGGGAGGGGGTGAGATTGGAAGGGATGCAAGATGATGATTGGCAGGAGAGGAAGGGACATGGTTGCTGAGCAAGTCATGTAAATCAAGGGCAGAAAAGTGAATTTTAAAGGGGGAATGTACATCATAATTATTCATGACAGATTGATGTTTGTTTTTAAATCCTGTGGTGCAAGGCCAAGATTCCAAAATAGGATTTTTTACATTTAAGCAAATAAAATTTAAATGTAATTTATGATTATTACCAATTATCTTTCTCATTGCAGATGTGCAAACTTTTGCAGTTCTTCTGCGACTGTGAATTGCGACATAGGGTTGAATCGATTGCATCGCTTGCAGATCGATTTGTTAATAGGATGCAAACAGACCAGAGGGAGCGTTACCGTGAGCTGATGCTGTGCTTCGCCATGAGTGCAGCGGAGACTGCCAGAAAAACAAGAGAATTCCGCTCACCACCTCAAGAACAGGTAAATCCGGAGATATTAGTTTAACTAAATGTGTTGATGAAAAAAGTGTTGATGATTAGGACAAATTCAATGTGAGAAAGATTTTTTTGGTTACCCAGTAATGCTAGTGTGCGCTGATGGGTTCCATGGATGACCCTGGCAGCTGGCCACCAAGTTTATATTTATATCCCTCTATCTTCCTGTCTCCACCTATATCCTTCCTTTGTCCCGCCCCCCTGACATCAGTCTGAAGAAGGGTCCCGACCCGAAACGTCACCCATTCCTTCTCTCCTGAGATGCTGCCGGACCTGCTGAGTTACTCCAGCATTTTGTGAATAAATCGATTTGTACCAGCATCTGCAGTTATTTTCTTATACAAGTTTATATTAGTCATTGGTCCTCCATGGACAATTCACGGGTACATTTCTACTCCACCATTCAATCATGGTTGCTCTCTACCTCCTAATCACATTTTCTTGCCTTCTCCCCATAACCCTTGACACCCATTTTAATCAATAATTTGTCTATCTCTGCCTTGAAAATAGCCACTGACTTGGCCTCCACAGCCCTCCGTGGCAATTAATTTGCACAGATTAACTATCCTCTGACTACAGATGTTCCTCCTCACCCTTTAATTCTGAGGCTATGACCTCTGGTTCTAGACTCTCCCACCAGTAGAAACATCCTTTCCACATCCTCTCTATCTATGCCTTTCATTATTCTGTAAGTTTCAATGAGGTCCCTCGTCAACCTTCTAAACTCCAGCGAGTAGAGGCCCAGTGCTATCAAATGCTCATTATCTGCTAACCCACTCATTCCTGGAATAATTCTTGTAAACATCCTCTGGACCCTCTCCAGAGCCAGCACATCCTTCCTTAGATATGGGGCCCAAATTTGCTCACAGTACTCCAAATGCAGCCTGACCAGCGCCTTATAGAACCTCAGCATTACATCCCTGTTGCGGCCCCAGCAACAAGCCTTGCGTCACTCCACTCGCCACTGCCTGCCATTCTGAAAAGTACCCGTTCATTCCTACTCTTTGCTTCCTGTCTGCCAAACAATTCTCTATCCATGTCAATACCCTACCCCCAAATACCATGTGCTCTAATTTTGCTCACCAATTTCCCGTGTGGGACCTTATCAAAGGCTTTCTGAAAGTCTAGATACACTACATCCACTGGCTCTCCTTCATCCGTTTTACTTGTCACATTCTAAAAAAATTCCAGAAGATTAGTCAAGCAGGATTTCCCCTTCATAAATCCATGCTGACTTGGACCAATCCTTTTACTGCTATCCAAATGCGCCATTATTTCCTCTTTAATAATTGACTCCAGCATCTTCCCCACCACTGATGTCAGATTAACTGGTGTATAATTCCCCGTTTTCTCTCACTCTTTTCTTGGTGGCAAGAACAGGAAATCAGACTGAATGGTGGCCGATTAGGAGAAGGGGAGATGCAATGAGACCTGGGTGTCGTGGTACACCAGTCATTGAAAGTAGGCATGCAGGTGCAGCAGGCAGTGAAGAAAGTGAATGGTATGTTGGCATTCATAGCGAGGGGATTTGAGTATAGGAGCAGGGAGGTTCTGCTGCAGTTGTACAGGGCATTGGTGAGACCACACCTGGAGTATTGCGTACAGTTTTGGTCTCCTAATCTGAGGAAAGACATTCTTGCCATACAGGGAGTACAGAGAAGGTTCATCAGATTGATTCCTGGGATGGCAGGACTTTCATATGAAGAAAGACTGGATAGACTCGGCTTGTACTCGCTGGAATTTAGAAGATTGAGGAGGGATCTTATAGAAACGTACAAAATTCTTAAGGGGTTGGACAGGCTAGATGCAGGAAGATTGTTCCCGATGTTGGGGAAGTCCAGAACAAGGGGTCACAGTTTAAGGATAAGGGGGAAGTCTTTTAGGACTGAGATGAGAAAGTTTTTTTTCACACAGAGAGTGGTGAATCTGTGGAATTCTCTGCCACAGAAGGTAGTTGAGGCCAGTTCATTGGCTATATTTAAGAGGGAGTTAGATGTGGCCCTTGTGGCTAAAGGGATCAGGGGGTATGGAGAGAAGGCAGGTACGGGATACTGAGTTGGATGATCAGCCATGATCACATTGAATGGCGGTGCAGGCTCGAAGGGCCAAATGGCCTACTCCTGCACCTATTTTCTATGTTTCTATGTGTCTGTTGAAAGAGAACCAGTTAATATTTCAGTTCCAAAATCTCGGTTAACTTGACTTGACTGCTTCCTTCCTTCCCTTGACCAACTCTTTCCCACTTCCAGCCGTGATATTTTGAAAGCACTCTGCCGCTACAATTGTTTCCAATTTGTTGGTCCCAACCGATTCATCTTCAATATGGATGTGCAGTCTTTTTACACCTCCAACTCACCTCTGGAGGGTCTGAAGGCCTTCCACTCCTTCCTTGAATAAAGGCCTAACCAGATCTGAACGAGCTCACTCTTTCACAGCGAACAACTTCTTCAATTCCATGCACTTTCTCCAGCTGCAAGGTGTAGCTGTGGACACATGCATGGTCCTAAGCTGCCACTATCTCTGTGGGATATACAGAACAGTATTTGTTTAAGTTCTAGCTGGACTCATCCGTCAGCTTTTGCTGAGAATGTTGGAGAGGTTTTTTACAGTTCTTGTTTTGTATATATTTGAATAAAGTTTTGAAGTTTATTCTGAATAAAGTTTATTTCTGGGGGAAAGAAAATTCAAGGACCTCACTTGGCCTTCAGATCCTTCCTGCACTATTGGAATCTTTCTACCAGTGCATGCTTTTCTCGAAATGACTGCTATGGAGAGGAGACGTTTGCAGGAGACTTCACAGTGGAATTGCTAAGAGGGTCTTGAGAATAATGCAAGGGTCCTTATCATGGTTTATCCCAAACAGCATAACAGAGGACTCAATGAATTACGGACTGTTCCCAGGGATACATTTGGAGATGGACATCAAGTGCTGCTGGAAGGTCATCAACTCAATGAAAGATACTCTTTAGTCGGCCCAAAACTTGCTGAAGCTTGATGCAGCCAAGGCCATAGCTCTGTGGGAAAAAACAGTTTACAGTGACAACATTTAGCTGCTGCACATTGAAGGGCAGGGTCTGGTGGAGATGCCTGTTATGTTTTGGTTGGTGGTTTGACATCTTCTCCGATCTTGGATGTTTAGGTCTATATTATGTATCGGCCTTCACTGCATGATGGAAGGTTGTTTTTCTGACTAGAGGCCTGTGTGTAGTGGTGTGCCTCAGAGTTCAGTGCTGAGCTCATTGCTGTTTGTCATCTATAACTATGATTTGGATGAGAACGTACATGGCATGATTAAATGTTGCATTTTGGGAAGTCTAACACGGATAGGACCTACACAGTGAATGGTAGGACTTTGGGGAGTATGGTAGAGCAGAGGGATATAGGAGTGCAGGTATTTATTCACAAAATGCTGGAGTAACTCAGCAGGTCAGGCAGCATCTCGGGAGAGAAGGAATGGGTGACGTTT
Organism: Rhinoraja longicauda; assembly: GCF_053455715.1. NCBI lineage: Eukaryota > Metazoa > Chordata > Chondrichthyes > Rajiformes > Arhynchobatidae > Rhinoraja > Rhinoraja longicauda. Next base: position 12,902,532 of record NC_135993.1, read on the forward strand.
CGGGTCGAGACCCTTCCTCAGACTGATGTCGGGGGTGGGACAAAGTTTGTCATCTATAACTATGATTTGGATGAGGGGACAAAGTCCCACCCCCGACATCAGTCTGAGGAAGGGTCTCGACCCGAAACGTCACTCATTCCTTCTCTCCCGAGATGCTGCCTGACCTGCTGAGTTACTCCAGCATTTTGTGAATAAATCGATTTGTACCAGCATCTGCAGTTATTTTCTTATACTAGGAGTGCAGGTACGCAGTTCCTTGAAAGTAGCATCACGGGTAGATAGTGTGCTCAAAAAGACTTTTGGCACATTGGCCTTCGTCAGTCAGAATATTGAGTATAGAAGTTGGGAAGTCATGTTGCAGTTATACAAGATGTTGGTGAGGCCACATTTAGAGCATTGGGTTCAGTTTTGGTCACCTTGCACTAGAAAAGGTGTTGTCAAGCTGGAAAGGTGCAGAAAAGATTTACGAGGATGTTGCCACGACTCGAGGGCCTCAGCTAATGGGAGAGATGGAGCAGGTTTTATAATAAAGGAAAGGCTTTATTCCTTGGACCGCATGAGGATGAGGGTCTATCATAGAGGTGCATAAAATCATGAGAAAAATAGATCATGTAAATAGATAGTCCTTTACCCAGAGTAGAGGAATCGAGAACCAGAGGACATGGGTTTCAGGTGAGGTGAGGTGGGGGGAAGATTTAATCAGAACCTGAGGGGTAACTTTTTAACACATAGGTCAGTGGATGTATGGAACGAGCTGTGGGAGGAGGTGGTTGAGACAGGCACTAAGAGACATTTGGACAGGGACATGAATAGGACAGCTTTAAAGGGATATGAGTAAAACAAAGGCAGGTGGGACTAGTGTAGATGGGGCATGTTGGTCGCCGTGTGCAAGTTGAGCCAAGGGGCCTGTTTCCACACTGTATGACAATGACTCTACATATCTTTTCTCCAAAGCACCACAACGTTCCAAAACTTAGGCATTCATTTAGTAGTGCATGTTTTCACCTTATTAGGTGGGTAAAAGTGATACTTTCTTACGAGCAGCAAAGAGTAAATATTTGTAACTAGACTAAGTGGACCCATGGGGCCCAAAACTCTCCTGCATTGGTGCAGCACCCTCTCCTCCCCTCCTCTCCCTCCCCTCCCCCACTGCCTTCCCTCCCCCACTCCCCCCTCCCTCCTTCCCCCTCTCTCCTTCCCCCCTCCCTCCCCCCCTCCCTCCTTCCCCCCCTCCCTCCTACACCCCTCCCTCCTTCCCCCCTCCCTCCTCCCCCCTCCTTCCCGTCCCCCTCCCTCCACCCGCCTCCCGTCCCCCTCCCTCCACCGTCTCCCTCCCTCCACCGTCTCCCTCCCTCCACCGTCTCCCTCCCTCCACCGCCCCTTCCCCTCCCCGCCCCTTCCCCTCCCCCTTCCCTTCCCTTCCCCTTCCCTTCCCCCTTCCTTCCCCTCCCCCTTCTCCTCCCTCCCTTCCCCTCCCCGCCCCTTCCCCTCCCCCTTCCTCCCTTCCCCTTCCCCCCTTCCCTTCCCCTCCCCCTTCCCTTCCCCTCCCCTTCCCTTCCCCTCCCCCTTCTCCTCCCTCCCTTCCCCTCCCTCCCTTCCCCTCCCCCCTTCCCTTTCCCTCCCCCCTTCCCCTCCTCCCTTCCCTTCCCCGTCCCGCCTTCCCCGTCCCCCCTTCCCCTCCCCCCTACTCCATCCCCCTCAACCCCCTTTATCGTTCCTCCCTCCCTAGGAGATAGATTTAAACTTTAAAATGTGAATAGCTTTAAAAATATAACACCAATTTCAATGAAACTTCTTCCATTAGTACCAACGGGACGACGGTGAGTAAGGGGGGCCTAAAATTGTCGCGCTATCGTGTACCATTTTGGCTGTAGTTCAGGAACAAACAAACAATCATGTTGATTTTTGAATTTACCCGTGGATTTGAAAGAATGTTGGGTTTTTCACTTAATTCTGCCATACTATCCTCTGACTAGCATGGTTTCTTTCTCTGAGCAATTTCAATTTATTGTGCTGGTTGTAAAGTTTGACCTCGTATGTGGCCTTTTTTTAGATTCATACCTCATTTTGGATTTTGCTTTTTATTGCAGATTAACATGCTCATGAATTTCAAAATGGGGCCGGATGAAGAGGTGTGCCCTCTTCCTGATAAAGTGAGAGATGTCTTGCTTGACTTCCATACTAAACTTCTTACACATTGTGGTATGTATTTTACATTGTATGGTGTCTAAAACAAACTTCTCCACATATGTGTTATGTTATTATTGGAACATCTTGCAATCTCCTGTGTGTTTTCAACTAAATTACAAAGTTTGTCACAGTTTATTCATGGTCACTATAATTAAAAATACAATAGACATGATCGATGTCATACCATATTTTTAGGGTAGATCTATGTTTTCTTAGTTGCTTGTAAATGAAGAGATAAAATTGATAATATACAAATTATTGTATATTCACATAAAAACAATTTGTATATTATCAATTATTTTTATTTTTGAAGCTGGGATCGTCAATTTTAAGGATTTTGTAGTAAAATCAGAATACAGCTGAGTATAGTTGGTTAGTCAGCATCTTTAGAGACATGAGTGATCTTGGATCAAAGCTGGAAAAATGCAATTAAAAAGGTCATCAACTCAATGAAAGACACTCTTTAGTCGGCCCAAAACATGCTGAAGCTTGATGCAGCCAAGGCCATAGCTCTGTGGGAAAAAACAGTTTACAGTGACAACATTTAGCTGCTGCACATTGAAGGGCAGGGTCTGGTGGAGATGCCTGTTATGTTTTGGTTGGTGGTTTGACATCAAAAAGCATTTTATTTGCAGAGGGGCAGAGGAAGGTGGGGTGGGGAGGAGAGTACAATAGGAATGGTTGGGTGAACAAAAGTTAAGAGCAGAAGTTCTGAAAATTGAGGAGATGTCATTAACAACCTTGTTTGAAGATAAATGGAAGACACAATTTGAATCTTGTTAGTTGGAAATTGATACTGTACTTATTGCACGATTAAATGGATGATGGGAATAAATTGAAAGAATGATGCCTCTGTTTATGCTGTTTATTTTAATAGGTCTTTAAATTAGTTACTTCTTATTTCTGAACATTTTTCAAATAGTGAATATTATAAAAGGCCCAAAATGTAACAATTTGAAGCTACAAATGAATTTCCAAATCTTTACTTTACTTGGCAGGTATTCAAATAGAAGAGGATGAGGAAGAGGAAGAAAAAGATACTTCACTCAAAGGGCGTTTACTAAACCTTGTTGAAAAAGTAAGAAACTTGAGGAGGAAGAAGAATGAAATAGAGAAATCTCCATCTGAAGAAGATGACAAAACACCTAGTAAGTATTATAAAGTATTAGTAAGTATTATTGTTATGATATTGCAAGAGGCTCTTGTTTTAGAAAAATCTGTTCACGTATTCCACTTATATGTAATGATACTTCCAACAGGCCCATGAATAGCTTTGCAATATAATGATACTTAAAACAATTGTAACAGTAATAATCAATTTCCTGTTTTGTGATTGTAAACAAATGAATAAATAAACCCAGAAGAGCATGAAGCTGTCAGTATTTTTACACAGAAGGTGGTACGTATATGGAAGATGGACACAAAAAGCTGGAGTAACTCAGTGGGTCAGACAGCATCTCTGGAGACAAGGAATAGGTGATGTTTCTGGTCAAGACCCTTCTTCAAACTGAGAGTCAGGGGAAAGGGAAACGTGAGAGACATAGATGGTAATATAGAGATCCACTGTGAAATCTCAAGATATGCCTTTTTTGAAGAAATTCTCCTCTCGCCGACGTGAGTTCTGCAACATCCTCTCTCACTGCTCCCCCTCTGCATTCGTTTGTTCTTTTTCTCTCTATATCACTGTCTATTATCTCTTGTTTCCCTATCCCGTGACTCTCAGTCAGAAGAAGGGTCTTGACCCAAAACATCACCTATTCCTTTTCACAAAGATGCTGCACGTATACGGAACAAATTGCCAGAAGTGATTGAGGCAGGTACTATAATCATATTAAAAAGACATTTCAATAAGGATAGGAAAAGTCTGGAGGGATATGGGTCAAACACAGGAAAATGGGGACCAGCTGAGATAGAAATCTTGGTTGGAGTGGACGAGTTGGCCAGAAGGGCCTGTTCTGTGCTGTTCTTGACTATATTTGACTATTCTGTATAAGAAAATAACTGCAGATGCTGGTACAAATCGAAGGTATTTATTCACAAAATGCTGGAGTAACTCAGCAGGTCAGGCAGCATCTCGGGAAAGAAGGAATGGGTGACGTTTCGGGTCGAGACCCTTCTTCAGACTATTCTTCTCATAATACTCATAAAACTCATGACTATTATTCGAATAATTCTTACTGCTTCAGGGGTTTGAAGTGTGTTCAACACGTATCAGTGTCCTTGTGCATGATTTGGAATAGGTTATTATCAGGCATAGCAAATAATTAAGAAAGTTAGTCACATGCCATTCTTCATTGCTAACAAAATTGAACACAAAAGTGAGGAGATTATGTTTCAGTTCTTCATCAGTAAGTTATCATCCTTTAAACAGTAACAGCTTCTTATCTTAAGGAAGGAAATAAATGTTATGCAAACAGTTCAGAGAAGGTTTACTTCACATCTTCCTCCTGGAATGGGCATGTTCTACTGTAATCAAATGAATGATAGATTGAACTTGTATCCACTGGAGTTTAAAAGAGAAGTTACTTGATTGAAACATTGGAGACGCAGAATGGCTTCATTTGGGTTGAATGTGGACAAGATGCTTCCCCTTCTGGAGAACCTAGAATTAAGGATCACTGCCTTTTAAAGTTACTCTTTTTAATAGTTACCCATTTAAGGTAGATGAGACCATTTTATTTCTCAGCATGTGAAAAGGACTCTGGTGAGTTTAAAAGGATGGTGGAAACAAGCCGTTCTTAGTTTAAAGGAATCGTGGTAATGGGACTGACGTGAGTTTAACAAAATCGTGGTAATGGGAACCCATTGTGCGTTTAATGACAGCTTGGAAATGAGGCCTAGATGAAGTTAAAATAGTTTGAGCAGACCCCTGGTGAGTTTGAAGGAGGAGCAGGACTGAGTGAGCCAGATGTGAAACCATCGGGATCTCTGACCTGTAAGATAGTGGAGTTTTACTCTAGTTGCAACTCAGAAGAGCAAGTGATTTATTTTGCTGTAGTTAGTAGTCAAATGTATTGTTTATACTGTTCTCTGGAAAATGACATAGAAATCTTGTCAAAAGGACCTGGTTAAATATCAAAACTAAACAAAATGACCAGTAAATGGTTGTTATCATGTTTCTTTATATAGTTTAAAAAAATCAAGTTTCCATTGCAAAGAGCTGCAGATAAGAAAATGGGAATCTGTTTGAAATATGCATGTTGGTTTGGATGGTATCATGAGGATTTGGACAAACAATGGTGGGGTTTTTTTGGCTTCCCCATCAGACAAAATTATTACATTGTCTTCTGTGCTCACAGGAGCAGGAGTCTTAAATCCATTACTTTCTGCTGAGGTGCAAAGGAAAGATACAGCCTACTTTTCCTTATTTCTATGTCTGCCACACTGTAAACTTAAACTGACTGTTAGGCATATACCTACAACACTTGAATCACCATAATTCCTGTTCACTGTCTCTGCCATCTTGGGTTTTTCCCATAATCTGCACCTCTCTGGTCCATCACAACGCCTACAAATGTTGATGCCAAGGATTTTCCAATGGGTTCACCATCTTCAAATTCAAGTGTGTAGATGTTAATTTATAAATTTCACAAGATTAATTTTGCATTCCATTTTAAAAAGAGAATCAACTTCAGAGAGGAAACTTTAAAGGTATGTATAATTACAATGCTTAAAAGACATTTTGACAGGTGCATAGTAAAAGTTTACATAGGTATGCGCCAAGTGAAGTCAAATGGGGATATAAGACTGAAGATGCTGGAATCTGAATAATTATCTATTATTATCTCCCCTCAGGTGCTGCCTGTCCTGCTGAGTTCCTCTAGCTGTTTGTTCTTTGCAGGCAAATAGAACTAGCTCAGTTAGACATCTTGGTTGCCATGGCTGGGTTTGACCTGGAGAGTTGAGCTGGGGGGGGGGACTGTTTACATGGCATATAATTCTATGACTTTCAATCTGTGGTCAGATCTGAATTTCGAGTCGACTGAATTAACGAAATTCATGATCTATTCTAGATCATGAATTTTGTGGTCCATTCGGTTCTATTTTAATATTTACTTTTAGTACTTTACATTGGTGAGTAATTGACCACAGCAAAACCTATCCTCTCTAGTATTGTGGAAACCAATATCAGCCCTTGTTGATTAGTAACAATTTAATTCATTGCAATTCTTGAAAGCTGTTTGTTAACTTGGTAAAATTTGAAAGGTTGTTTCATTGCCAGCTGATTATTCAGGATGCATATCAAATTGTAAATCTCATGCCCTGTATGTTTACCATCCTTGCAGCTGTTGTGTGCATGATTAATACTGTCAGCTGGGCTAACATAGCTGTGTTGTGCAAAATATTACGTGGTCAACCGAGATACTGCATCAAAAGCACTCCCCACAGAGCTCAAATTGCAGCTGCTTAGGACATTCCAGTGGTAAAAAATAGCAGTAAAAAAACATCTCAGCTGCCTAATGTCTATCTATGGTAAACTGATTTGGAATGTATTTGAATAGGCTCTCGTTCACATAGATAGTGCTTCTGCTGAAAGCAACATTGTTTTCTGTGTTGAGAAAAAAAATCACATTCATGGAACAATAGAAATGACACAGTCATGTTTTGCATTTAATTCTGCTTCATAATGGGATTTTAACATAATAAATAATTACCTGAAACTTAGGCTTAGAAACATAAGCATTAATGAAAATGCACAAGATTGTCAAAAGCTTAGATAGGCACACAAAGCTGGAGTAACTCAGCGTGACAGGCAGCATCTCTGGAGCGAAGGAATGGGTGACGTTTCGGGTCAAGACCCTTCTTCAGAGTGAAAGTCACGGGAAAGAGAAACGAGAGATATAGACGATGATGTAGAGAGATAAAGAACAATGAATGAAAGACATGCAAAAAAAGTAACGACGATAAAAGAAACAGGTCATTGTTAGCTGTTTGTTGGGTGAGAGCGAGAAGCTGGTGCGACTTGGGTGGGGGAGGGATGGAGAGAGAGGGAATACCGGGGTTACTTGAAGTTAGAGAAATCAATATTCATACCACTGGGCTGTAAGCTCCCTAAGCAAAATATGAGATGCTGTTCCTCCAATTTGCATTTAGCCTCACTCTGACAATGGAGGAGGCCTAGGATAGACCTAGGCCTAGGTCCCGTCACATAAAACGGGACCCCACCACTGGCCATATTTTCCCATCTCCTCCCCTTTCTGCGTTCCGCAGAGACCGTTCCCTCCGTAACTCCCTGGTCCACTCGACCCTTCCTACCCAAACCACCCCATCCCCGGGCAACCGCACGAGATGCAACACCTGTCCCTTTACCTCCCCCCTCAACTCCATCCAAGGACCCAAACAGTTCACCTGCACCTCCTCCAACCTCATCTATTGCATCCGCTGCTCCAGATGTCAACTTATTTACATCGACGAAACCAAACGCAGGCTCGGCGATCGCTTCGCTCAACACTTGCGCTCGGTCCACGTTGGCCAATTTGATCTCCCGGTGGCCGAGCACTTCAACTCTCCCTCCCATTCTCAGTCTGACCTTTCTGTCATGGGCCTCCTCCAGTGCCATAGTGAGACCCACCGGAAATTGGAGGAACAGCACCTCATATTTCGCCTGGGCAGCTTGCAGCCCAGCGGTATGAACATTGACTTCTCCAACTTTAGATAGTGCCTCTGTCCCTCTCATCCCCTCCCCCTTCCCAGTTCTCTCTCTATCTTCCTGTCTCCACCTATATTCCGCCTCCCTGACATCAGTCTGAAGAAGGGTCTCGACCCGAAACGTCACCCATTCCTTCTCTCCTGAGATGCTGCCTGACCTGCTGAGTTACTCCAGCATTTTGTGAATAAATACCTAGGATAGAAAGGTCAGTGTGGGAATGGGAAGTGGAATTAAAGTGTTTTGCAACCGGGAGATCAGGCAGATGCAGGTGGACTGAGCGATGATGTTCAGCGAAACGATCTCCCAGTCTACGTTTAGTCTCGCCGCTGTATAAGAATCCACATCTTGAACAACGGAAACAGTATGAGGTTGGAGGAGGTGCAAGCGAGCCTCTGCCGAACCTGAAAGGACTGTCGAGGGAGGAGGTATAGGGACAGGTACTGCATCTCCTGCATTTGCTGGGGAAGGTACCTGGGGAGGGGGTGGTTTGGGTGGGAAGGGATGAGTGAACCAGGGAGATGCGGAGGGAACAGTCTCTACAGAAGGCGGAAAGGGGTAGAGATGGGATGATGTGACTAGAGGTGGGATCCCGTTGGAGGTGGCGAATATGTCGGAGGATTATGTGTTGTATGAGACGGCTGATGGGGTGAAAGGTAAGGACTAGAGGGACTTTGTTCCTGTTGCAACTAGGGGGAAGCAAGGGTGGTGCTGCGGAGTACCGAGGAGATACGAGTGAGGACCTCATATATGATGGAAATGGGGAACCCCCGTTGCTTAAAGAATGAGAACATCTCGGTTGTCCTGGTATGGATACTTCATCTTGGGCGCAGATGCGGCCTAGACAGGGGAATTGGAAGTAGGGGATAGAGTCTTTGCAGGAAACAGGGTGGGAAGAAGTGTAATCGAGATAGTTGTGGGAGTCAGTGGGTGTGTAATAGACTATCTCGTGTGATGGAGACTGAGATCAAAAAGGGGAGGGAGGTGTCGGAGATGGTCTGAGTGAATTTGAGTACCAGATGGAAATTGGTGGTGAAGTTAATGAAGTCCATGAGTTCTGCATGGATGCAGGAGGAAGTACCGATGAAATCGTCTATGTAACGGAGATAGAGTTCGGGGATAGGGCCAGTGTATGCTTGGAACAGGGATTGTTCAACATTCCCTAGAAAGAAGCAGGCATCGCTGGGGCCCACGCCTTTGATTTGGTGGAATTGGGAGGCCGAAGGAGAAGTTGTTAAGGGTGAGGACACTAGGCAGAGTAGAGTGGCAGAGTAGATAGGCGGAGCAAAAGCTTGTGGCAAGTGGATTGGGGATGGGATGGAGTGTGGCACGGGATTGAGGTTGGGAAAGGGAGAAGACAAACTTTTGTGAAGGAGATTAGTGAGCTTAAATGAAAGAAGGTAGAAACTAGCCTCTTATGATGCATGACAATATTTTTCTTCAAATGACGCAAGTAATTAACTTAGCTGCAGACCTTTGGGAACGTGCTACTATAGAATTGCCCAATGACCAGCTCCTGCAAGACAACATGGTTCAACGCCTGACCAATTGCACAGAGAACTAATCCAACTTGGGTATTAAATTTGTTTTTATGTCATTAAAATGACTCGTACCAGGAAGTTGCCTGGTTGCATTTCAAGAGTGATGAGAATGAAAAATATTTGTTAACATGTTTCTCTTGATAAAATAAACTTTAGGATGCAGAAGATTTAAAAAAAATATCAGTATTATGCATAGAATTTCCAGCTGCTGGTCTATGATGTTTGGAACTGTTATGTAATTAGTAGGTCATGCAGATGATGCGCTACCTTGCTTTGATCTCGGGTCAAATGGAAATATTTCATGGTATAATAGGAGAGCAGATTTAGTGGTTTGCATTCTTCATATCGTTAACATATTTGACAATATTTGATGCTATATTATGTTGGCTTTTAATAAAGTTCCCTTTGGAATACAAAGTTGCATGTGCCCTTCCAATCTCAATCAGGGATAATAGAAACATTTAGAAACTGATCTGCATTACAAAAAGCTTCAGTGCTATTGCATGGTGACCCAATGACTGTTTCAGTTATGAGCCTGTCACTGGAACATCCAGTGCAAGGCAGTACCTAGTAAACGTGGAGTGGGTGCGGCTACATGTGAATAAAGCAAGATACAACAAGTGGGAGGGTTTTTTAAAGCAAGGTAGTAAGGGTTCAGGGCCAACATGTTCCTGTAAGGGTGAAAGACAAAGATAGCAAGCTGATTGAATAGGAATATTGAGGGCCCGATGAAGGAAAATGAAAGGAAGGGTGTGGCAGTTATAAGCAACCAGGGATCAAGGCAAGTTGGACAAACTAGATTCAAAATTGGCTTGGTGATAGGAGGCAGAGAATAGTGTTGGAGGAATGTCTTTCTGATTGGAAGTCTTTGACTAATGGAGTGCTGGGTAGGTGCTGGGTCCACTGTTGTTTTGGATGATAATATAGTTAACATTGTTTGTAAATTTGCAAATGACACCAAGATTGCTGGTCTCACAAACAGTGAGGACAGATATCTAAGTTCACAACACGATCAAGATTTGTTAGAAAAGTTGGCCAAGGAATGGCAAATTGAACCCACTCATCAGTGCCCAATTTTGGTTTTGCCAGGATCACTCCAGATAATGTTTTTTGTTCTCATTTTCTGTGGCTTGCCCATTCCTGGTGGTGAGGTGCCTTCCTGGACTGAAGATATTCCCAGAGTGCTGTTGTTGGGTAGATAATTCCATGGTTTTTAACCAGGTGATGATGAAGGAATGGCAATATATTTTGAAGTGAGGTGGCGTGTGACTTGGAGGGGAACCTGCAAATCATTGTGTTCCCTCTGCCTGCTAAAAAAGTCCTTTTAGGTGCTAAAGGTAGTGGGATTGAGGGAAGCTGTTGAAGTCTTGGTGAACATTTTGTTGATAGAGCACATTCTAACCATGTTGCGATATTGGTCTGCTGGTGCAGTGAGGAGAGATGGGGGGGCTTTTGCCAATTGGGTGCTGGTGCAAGATTGGAGTCTGTGTCATGAGATTAGAGCTGGTGGGGGTGGCTGGGAGGTAATTCTGAGGATGCTGGAAATCTGATGATAATTGCAAACGATTGAAACACTCAGCAGTTTAGGAACATAGCTGTGGAAAGATAAACTGCTGTGGAAAGTCAATGACAGAAGGGTCTATGCCTTAAATTGTTTACTCTCTTTCCACAATGATTACTCGTCATCCTCCTGCATTCCAAGGAATACAGTCCTCGCCTGCCCAATCTCTCCCTATAACATTGCAACATTTTCAAGCTACCTTTTGGCCCATCAACTTCTTGTTGGTTGATTTGGAGATTTTTCCATTCCCACAATTCTTTCCTGCCGTATACAATTTTGCCTAAAGTGCTTCACCAATTCCCTTTAAGTCCTCATTGACTCTTTTTCCTCCACTCGCAGACACAGAGTATAATTACGCTTACGTACACACAAAATTCTTGATTGATTTAATCTCAATACCCATGCAAATTTTTTCAATTTCTTGTATACTTATACCATATTTCTGCAAAATTACCAGCCTCACCAGACCTCACCAAACTTCCTTCTGCAATCTGGGCTGCTTCCATCTGGATCTACTAACGAGCTTACTCTGTACAAGGTTTAACACCTCTTTATTGTTATTGTTATTGTCCTATCCATTGAGTTATTGTCCTATCCATTTATTCTGCTATTTTTCTATGGTTATTTTGGCATCTTCCTTGGTAAGACTAGAGATATCAACTGCCCAATATGCATATTTTACTTTCTTGGTCACTCATCAGCTGGACCTTTTTAATATTTATGACCTATTTAATATTTATATACCTAGAGAAGGCTCTTGGGTTCCCATTATGCTAACTAATAATGCTATTCTTGTATTCTCTCGTTGCCTGTCCTAGTTTCCTTTTCACCTTCCTTTGCTTCCAACATTAAGTTTGATTCTCGTCTGAATTATCTGGCAGACGTGTGCTGCACATCCCTTTGGTTTTGTCATATTCTCTACCTCCTGTAAAATCTATACCTGTTGTTTCTTTAACTTTCTCTTTATGTCTCTTATGTAAAGATTCTCAAGGTATCAAGGGGATCAATAAAGGAAGGATATCATAGGTCTGGAACTTGGGGGTGGCTCTTCAGAAGCTTAGAGAGTTTGATGGGGACTGAAAAAAGAAGCTTGCGGGGTAAGAAAGGTCCATGAAATATCACTGACAAATAAGACTGAGGAAAATCCCAATACATGTTATGTAGATTAAAAGCACGAGGTTAAGTAGTGTGGAGTCTTTTTGGGACAAAATAGACGATTTGTGCATCGGGCCAGAAGATAAGGGCACAATTTAAATGAAAAATGTTAATCTGTATTCACTAAGGAAAATATCATTTGTCGATGGAGATTTCATTTGGTATTGTGAATTTTTGGAAAATATTAAGATACAAAATGAGGAGGTATTAGGTACTTAGCAGGCACAAAGGTACAGTAGACAATGTACAGGCAGATAAGATTGATGTACATTAGCATCATGGGGCAGAAGGGCCTGTTCCTTGTTTGTCAACGATATCTCATGGTGCTTTTCTACCATCCTAAGTTCTTTCTCAAGCCCAACAACATTATTTGTTTTATCTGGGAAGTGCCTCTTTCCTCATAGGGATGAAAACAAAGAGCCCAACAAGTTTTCTGAACACAGTTTCGAAATCCTTTTCATCTTCCTTTACTCCAGTTAATTAATATCAGGTTAATTTGGGTGGTACAGTAGCGCAGCTGGTGGAGCTGCTGCTTCACAGCGCCAGAGATTGAGGTTCGATCCTGACCGTGGGTGCCGCTGTGTGGAGTTTACACCTTTTCCCTGTGACTGCATGGAATTCCTCCGGGTGCTCTGATTTCCTGCCACATCCCAAAGGCATGCAGGTTTGTTGGTTAATTGGCCTCTGTAAACTTGCCACTAGTGTGTAGGGAGTCGATGAAAAAGTGGGATAGTATAGAGCTCATATGAATGGGGTTTCTGTGGTTGATGTGGATTCGATGAGCCAAAGGGCCTGTTTCCATGCTGTATTTCTGAAAAGTAAAATTATAGACCGCAAGAAATTGTAGAGTTATGAATCCAGGCCAGTTCATCACACAAAGCAGCCCCTCTCCCCTCCCCCACCACCAAACGACTCCATCCACATTTCACGCTGCCTTGAGAAAATAACTAATATATTCAAGGACCACTCACAAACCTCTTCTTTTCTTCTCCCATCTCCTGTCGAACAGAAGGTACCAAAGCTTGAAAGCACGTACCTGCAGATTTAATAACAGCTTCTTCTCTGCTGTTATTAGACTCTTGAATGGACTTTTCATGCTATCGATGAATTCCTATCTTCCTCAATGCAGCTCGTGCACTTTTTAAAAACGGAACTTGTTCGGTATATTCTGAATTTTATTTATGCTCTTTTAGATCAACTAATGTATTATTTATGCTCTTTTACATCAACTAATGTAACTAACTTATGATTTACTTGCCATCATGTTCGGCACAGACATTCCTGTGCTGTACATCCACCTGTACATTACCTGGGCATCCACCTGCAGTTCAGGTGCAACCCATCCCTGTTTTACAGGTCATCTCTGCCTCAGAGGAGATCCCAATAGTCCAAAAACCGGAATCCTTGCCCCCTGTCACACATTAATTTGTCCTGTTCATACTCTTTTTAGCACATGGCACTGAAAGTAATCCAGAGATTACTTCCCTTTAGTTCGTGCTCTTTAATCTCCTGCCTAACTCCCTATGCACAACCTCATCCCCTTTATCTAAGTTGTTGGTATCAATATGTATAAGAAACTCTTGATGTACCCTGCTCCTTGATAATTTTCTGCAACTGTTAAGAGACGTCTTTAAAACTGGCACCCAGGAGGCTACATACCATCCTAGTATAGCAACCGTACCAATTCTCTCTCACATCCCCATGATCTCCCACAGTTCATTGAGCACCCACCTATATGAGGAGATAATTGATTTTACAATACTTTTTTGGGATGTGGGAGGAAACTAGAGGACCCAGGGGAAACCCACAGCAGCACAAGGAAAATGTGCAACTATCACAGAGAGAAGTACCTAAGATCAAAATCAAATCTGGATCTTTGGCTCATGCACTGTTGCTATGCCATATTACCAATAGGATGAAACCAAACTGATATAGGACGGAAATTGGCAACTTTGCTACTTTGAAGTTGTACGATTAGCCTCAGATTAGCATTTGACGTATTAGAATACTGTTTTTAATGTGTTATGCTCCAGACATTTGTATGGGTTTATGTGATCCTGCATTACAAATAGTTTGCATTACTTTCTTTTAAAGGTACATTGCAGGAGCTGATTTCTCACACTGTGGTTCATTGGGCCCAGGAAGCCTTCATCCAGAACCCTGAACTTGTGAGGTTGATGTTTAGCTTGCTGCATAGACAATACGATGGCATCGGTGAACTTATCCGGGCTATGCCAAAGGCCTATATTATTAACGCTAATTCTGTGGAGGACACTATGAACTTGCTGGAATGTCTGGGTCAGATTCGCTCATTGCTCATTGTCCAAATGGGTCCAGAAGAAGAGAGGCTTATGATCCAGAGCATCGGGTATGTATCAACAAATTAAATTATTAACAAGAGCTAAATAGATTCTGCACAATAGGCCTTTGGGACCATCCAGTGTTCTTACTAGCATCTATGATCCACTGAAGCAACTTTCCATCAATGCTTTTTGACTTCTAACCTCTGTAATCTCTTCTCCTTCATCTAATTTCCTCTATGGTGTGCCTTTGGTCTATAGTGTAGGGCTGTTAACCTCGCTGTTCACAGTTCTCGGGCTCGACCCTGTCCTCCACTGTTCACTGTGAAAGTTTGTTCTCCCTGCGGTCAAATCGGTTTTCAACAGATGCTATGGTTTCTTCCCAATCCGAAAGATGTTCTACTGCCCTCATGCAATCTGGATTGATTACTCCCTCATTGTAGATGCAATTAAAGAAAATAAGGAGAAGTTGATGGATACGTGAAGGAGAATAGGCTGCCAGGAAATAAGGAGGTGGGGGAAGAATATAATTGGTTGGTTTGCTTTGCAGGGAACTAGCATGACATCAATAGGCCAAATGCTCCTCTTCTGCATCATAATGAGTCAGCAAATCAAGCATCTGCAGCTTTTGTGGGAAAGTTGTTTCCTCCAAGTCATTTTGGTACCCCATTTTGCCTTTTGTTGTAGGTTACAATACTTCTTAAAAGAGCCCCAGCCAGTTACAATACAGAATAGTAAAGCAAAGGAACAAGCCGAACAGCTTACAATGACTGCCTATCACAATGCCAAATTAAACTAATCCCATCTGCCTACACATGATCCTTATCCCTCCATTCCCTGCATAAAGCTCATTCTTTCCTGATGGGTACAACTGAGAATGGAAGGATATGGATCATGTACTGGCAGAGGAGATTTGTTTAACTGGCCATCATTGTGAGCCTTGGGGCCTGTTCCTGTGTTTGTGGGCAGAGAGGGGGAGGGGGGAGTAGAAGAATGCACTAGCAGCAGGGGCTACAATGTGAGCCACAATA
The DNA here is from genome assembly GCF_053455715.1 of Rhinoraja longicauda. Taxonomy (NCBI): domain Eukaryota; kingdom Metazoa; phylum Chordata; class Chondrichthyes; order Rajiformes; family Arhynchobatidae; genus Rhinoraja; species Rhinoraja longicauda. The sequence goes on from NC_135993.1 coordinate 12,917,957, forward strand.
ACAGCGGTGTCACGGGAATGTGCGGTGGGTGAAGAAGGGCTTGCTGGTGCACCTTGAGAGTCGGGGGTGGGCTCAGAAGCTGGGGCTTTAAACGGCTGAGGAAACGATAGGAGACGGGGATGGGTCGGCAGGTCATTCCATGCATATTCAGTCTACATTTTAGATTTGTTTTATTTAAGTTTCTGGCCCTCCAGGGTGTATTGTAATTTTGTTATCAGGTAACCTCTGTCACTCCAGAAAAATGGATAATCAGAAAGGCTCTGGAACCGAGGGTACCGGAAAATCATTGTTCAACCTGTAGCTGGTTATATCACAACTAAAGCAAAACATGAATTTGAGAAAAAATGATACTGTACAATTAATGAAAAAATATTTTAAAATATACTCCAGTACTATTGCAATATAATTAGAATGATCAGCATATTTTTGTGAAACAAGAAGAAAATCACATTTTTTATTGTTTTCCAGAAACATCATGAACAATAAAGTCTTCTATCAGCATCCAAATTTGATGCGTGCTTTGGGAATGCATGAAACTGTTATGGAAGTAATGGTGAATGTGTTGGGTGGTGGTGATTCCAAGGTATTTGTGTGTTATAAAACTGAATTCTAAATTGACTTGTGATATTTTTAATATGGCCTTTTATTTGAATAGAATATTTTCAATTACTTTCTTCACAGAGGATTTGCATTATTTCAGCAGCTGCTTTAGTTCAACATTATGTTATAACTACATCTCATTCCTGTTTTTCCACACATAAAGTATCATATTTGATAGCATTCAGTGCAATTCTAATGATAAATCAAAAATACTTGTAATAACTTGGAACGCACAAATGTAATCATTGAGTTTTTTGCCTCAAAAAGGCCTTTTGACCAGTTAAGCCAATGCTGTCTCAATACAGAGCAATGCATTCAATTCCATTTCTCACATGTAACCTTCTGAGTTTATTGCCCTCGTGCCATCCAATTTCATCTGAAATTACTAACTCTCTCTAGTAACCTTGTCAGTTGAAAGTTCCAAGTCAAACAATTACTTTTATGCATTCTCTTACCACATCTTAAAACTTAAAAATCTCTGATCCTTGTACCAAAGGACAATTGAAACAGCTTTCCAATCTTTTGTGAACATTCTGTAATACTCCCTTCGACCTAGATTGTCCATGCCAACCAGGTTGGCTTACTGGGCTAGTCCTATTTGTCTGCATTTGGCACATAGCCCTTTAAACCCTTCCTATCCATATATCTGTCCTATGTCTTATAAAAGTCATAATTATATCTGCTTCTATAGCTTCCTCTGGCAACTCATTCCAGATATGAACCACCCACTGAGTGAAAAACGTCCTTGACGTCATTATTAAATCTCTCCTCTCTCACCTTCATGCTCTCTTATTATTTAACTGTTCTATACTGGGATAAAGATAGTGAACGTTCACTTTGTCCATCTCCTTTGGGATCATGTGCATCTCAATAAGGTCACTCCGCAGCCTCCTAATCTTGTAGATCTCTTTTTTTAATTGTCCTTTCTTCAAAAGAGAACAACTGCAGTTTCTCAAACTTACTTAACCTTATCAAAACATAGTCATCCGTGGAACCAATCTGGTAAATTTCATTTGCACCCTCTAGGGAGCCATCCATCTTTTCCTAAAATGTGATGAAGTACACTCTGTGACCATTCTTAATGAAGCCCAAGAACTCATAGTTTTGCTTATTATTTTTCAGTATGTTCTGGAACCTTCAAAAATATATGTTCATGATTTATTAGGGGTTCTCTGTTCCAATATACTCTTTGGAACAGTGCCATTAAATTTCTATAGGCTCTTACCATTCTTTTCCTGAAGTGAATCATCTTACACTTCTCCATATTAGTCTGTCATTCTGTGAGCCTATTCAAATCCTGTTGCTACCGATTGGTATCACCTTCACTATTTGGTATACCTACATTGTGTATCGTGGATACATATTGAAATTTTACTCCATGCTCCAATATCAAAGTTACTGGCATATCAAAAGATGCGATGATGCCTGGGAACTCCATTGTTATCCATCCCCCTGGTCTGAAGAGCAACTATTTACCACAGCTCGCTGATGCACTGAAGTTCATCCTCCATGGGGCTCAATTTTCTAACCAGTCCTCTGTCACATTTTTAGAATTCTCATGGATGACATCCGTTGGATTCTATTCATTAGTCTTCTTTGTCATTGAGTCAAAATATTCAATGAAGTTCGTCAAACACAAACTGCCTTTCAAAATCGTGCTGATTCTTAATTATTTTGGATCTCAAGCTTGTTAATTTTTCTCTCTGATCATTGTTCCAAATACCTGATTATAAACTCTTAACCTTTGCAGGGCCTGTTCTGGATATTCCCAGATAGTCAAAAAGGGCTCAGTATAATGTGTATCCAAAAGGGAGCAAGGCAAAAGAAAGCAAATTATCGGCCAGTTAGTCTTACTTCTGTGGTTGCTAAAATTTTAGAGTCCATTATTAAGGATAAGGTTTTGGGGTACTTGGAAGCGCATGATAAAATAGGCCTAAATCAGCACAATCTCAACTGACAATTCTGTTGGAATTTTTGAGGAGATAATAAACCGGATAGACAAAGGAGAGGCAGTTGATGTTGTTCACTTGGATTTTCAGAAGGCCTTTGTGCTACATGTGAGACTGCTAAGCAATATAGGAGCCCATGGTATTATAAACAAGATAGCTGCTTGGATAGAAAATTGGCTGACTGGCAGAAGGCAAAGTCTGGGAATAAAGGAAGCCTTTTGTGTTGGCTGCTGGTGACTAGTGGTGTTCTGCAGGGGTCAGTGTTAGATCCACTACTATGCATGTTACATGTTAATGATCTGGATGAGGGAATTGATGACTTTGTGGGTAAGTTTGTGGATAATATGAAGATAGATGGAGGGCCAGGTAGTGTTGAGGAAGCAGGAAGAGGGGCAAAGAAGAGGCACATGGAATGCAACATAGTAAACTGTATGGTCATGCACTTTGGTAGAAGGAATAAAGGTGTTGACACATTCTAAATGAGGGGAGGATTCAGAAATAGGAGATGCAAAGGGACTTGGGAGTGCTGGTGTAGGATTCCCAAATGTTAATTTGCAGATTGAGTCAGCGGTAAGGAAGGCAAATGCAATGTTAGCATTCATTTCAAGGGGACTTGAATATAAAAGCCATGGCTTTATCAGGCAAATGTGAGGCCACATTTGTAATATTGTTAGCTATGTAGGTCCCTATATCTGAAAAATGTTGTGCTGGCATTGGAGAGGATCCAGAGGAGATTTACAATATTGATCCCGGGGATGATTGGATGAACATATGAGGAGCGTTTGAAATCTCGGGGCCTTTACTCACTGGGGTTTAGAAGGAAGAGGGGTGATCGCATTGAAACCTACCGGATAATGAAAGGCCTTGATAGTGTGGACGTCCAATGGATGTTTCCAGTAACAGAAGCGTCTAGAACCAGAGAGCACAGCTTCAGAATAAAAGGGATGTAACTTCAAAATGGAGATGTGGAGGGTGGAGAATCCGTGGAATTCAGTGCCACAGATGGCTGTGGAGGCCAAGAAATTGAGTATTTTCTAGGTGGATATTGATAGGTTCTTGATTAGGAAGGGTGTCAAAGGTTATGGGGAGAAGGCATGAAAATGGGGTTGAGAGGGAAAAATAGATCAGCCATAATTGAATGGCGAAGTAGACTCGATGGGCTGAATGGCCTAATTCTGCTCCTATGTCTTATAGTCATTGATGAGTATGTTCTGGTAAAAGGAATATCAGGGGTAGAACTGAAATGGTTGTCAGGGAGCTACTGAACAAGAATTTACTATTTGCAAATTGCAATCTGCTTCTGTGTATCCAGAAAAAATTGCAAGACACTATCAAGTCCTTTTGCTATCCATTTAGTCACCCAGACCAAGCGACTTCACCACTGAAAGGGTGGTCAACCTTTCCAGTTGATTCAAAAACAGTTCACCGTTCTAAAATAAGGTTCTTAAGACTGTGCATAGTACTTCAAACATGGTTTTGCCAATGCCTGTCCATGGAAACTCTTACATTGTTAGCTAGTTCTCTAGTTCTGAGTCATACTGACTTATTATTCTTTACTGTAAAATGTGATGAACAATCAATTCATTATATTGGTAGATATATTAACTATATCCTAGATTGTTGTTTAGGATATAGGGAAAGTCCTGATTTGCTTGGACATTTTGCAGCCTTCATAACAATAGGGTATCAATGGATCTTGATTTTATTTGTGACTTCAAAGCTTTAAGTCATTGAGCCATACAACACTGAAATAGGCCCTTTGGTACAACTTGCCTATACCGATCAAGATGCCCCATCTATGCTAGTCCCTTTCTCTATAGCTCAGGTCCTCGGGTTCTGGCAACATCATCTGAACACTTTTCAATTCAACAACATCCTTCCTACAGCAGGATGATCAAAATTGAACACAATACTCCATATGGAGCCTCATCAACATCTTGTACAATTGCAACATAATATGGCAACTAATGTACTCAGTACCCTTACTAATGATGGTCAATATACCAAAAGCCTTCTTGACCACCCAATCTACCTGTGATGCCATATTCAGGTAACTAAGTACCTCCACTCCTGCATCCCTCTGCTCTGCAACACTCCCCAGTGCCCTACCATTCACCGCGAAGGTCCTGCCTGGTTTGACTTCCCAAAATGCGTCACCTCGTAATCTTCTGCATTAAAATCCATTAACTATTCCTCAGGCCAGTTAATTTTTAATCTTTGTTCATCATGAGAGCATAAATGGGTATTTAATTGAAATGTAAACAAATGTTAATTATGCTTTCATTGCTCTATTTTTGTAGGAGATACGGTTCCCCAGAATGGTGACAAACTGCTGCCGATTCCTTTGCTATTTCTGTCGCATCAGTCGTCAGAATCAAAGAGCCATGTTTGATCATTTAAGCTACCTATTGGATAATAGTGGCATTGGACTGGGTAAGCAATTTTTTTTAGTCTGAAAGCTACCTCTAATTTCATGAGCAAAATGTGATTTTTAAACAAAAGTAAAATTGATTGAGCAAGTAAATTGAAAGAACTTGGTAATTTAGCAACTTTGTATTGCTTTTTTTCATCTTTTTGGAAAACATGAAATTACAAGTCTTTGAAATTAATTGTGTTCAAACAAATTTTGAGTGTTACTTGATCAATGCCCAACACTAATGCTAGGTAATGTTTTGGTATCATGCTGGTACTTCCAATTATGAATTGCGCATTAGGGATAGGTTTAGGATTATCAGTTCTCTCCTGTAGTCTGACTCATCATTACCTATTCTTCATCCAACAACAGTGATATCATCGGCAAGTTTAAAGATGGCGTTAGGATTGTGACTGACTACAATCATGAGTATAGAGTGAGTAGAGCAAGGACCTAACACACAGGCCTGAGGTGCTCCTGTGTTGATGGTTTCCAGGAGGAAGTGTTGTCAATTCTCATTGAACTCATTGTGTTCTGGCGATGAGGAAGTCGAGGATCCAATTGCAAAAGGACACCCAGTTTCTGAGTTTGATGATAAGTTTTGTGTCTGCCGTAGTCATTGAGGCATGTCACTTGCTCTTCTTGGAAGTGGCACACTTCTAGAATATTATGAATCAAGCAGTTGGGTACCTCAGATTTTAGTAGTGAGAGGTCGAAAATGTCCGCAAAAGCTCTAGCCAATTGGTCCATATAGGTTTAAGAATGCGGCTAGGTACGCCATCGTAATTGGACACTTTCCGAAGGATTACCTTATGAAGGATCTTCTGACATTGGCCTCGGTAACAGATGACATTATTGTCAGGAGCTGCGGGGGCTCAAATGAGATCTCAAGACGTCAGCCATAGAGTACAAAGTTATACAGCATTAAAAACAGGATGTTTGATGATCTACGCTAATCCTATTTGACTACGTTTGATCAATATCTCCTTTTCCTATTTTCTTTCCTCTTTCTTAACATTTTCCTATCCATGTATCTCTCCAAATTTCTTAATTTTTTTTGTAACTGCTGCAAACTCTTCATATGGCAGCTTGTTCCATATACATACCGCCCTCTTGAGTGAAAAAGTTGCCCATCATGTCTCTTTTGAATCTTTCCCCTTTCACCTTAAACCTACGCCATTTGTTTTTGATTCCTGTTCTGTGGGGAAAAAGACTGCATTCACCCTATTTGCGCCTCTCCCGGATTTTTTACATCTCTATGAGATCACCCCCTCAGTCTCTTATACTCCAAGGAATAAAGTCTTAGCCTGCTCAACCTCTCCCTATATCTCAGGCCCTCAGCGACATTCTTGTAAATCTTCGTTGAACTCTTTCCAGCTTAATAACCAAATCTATACACAATATTCCAAGTGTGAGGCCTCTTGTGCAATTGAAGCCTAATGTCCCAACTCCTGTATTCTTTGTAGTAAAAATGAACTGCACAGAGACATAAATTGCTGGAGTAACTCAGCGGGTCAGGCAGCATCTCAGAGGAAAAGCAATAGGTGACATTTTAGGCCGAGACCCTTCTTCAGACTCTTCAGACCCGAAATGTCATCTATTCCTTTTTTTCCAGAGATGCTGCCTGACCCGCTGAGTTACTCCAGGATTTTGTGTCTATCTTCGGTGTAAACCAGCATCTACATTTCCTCCCGACACAATGAACTGCAGAGGTTGGTGTATACCATAAATAGACACACAGAGCTGGAGTAATGCAGCGGGTTAGTCAGCATCTCTGGAGAAAATGGATGAGTGACTTTTCAGGTCGGGGCCCTTCTTCCCACTGCTTGTAGGGGGGAGGAATTGGAAGCAAGAAAACCAGGACATATCAAGGTCGGCAACATATGACATCAGGCAGGGTGGTTCAGGATGTGTTCATTCTTTAGTGAACATGGGTTTCCCCCCCTCTGCCATAGATGGGTCCCTCACACATGTCTCTTCTGTGTCCGCCAGTTCTGCTCTCACTCCCCATCCCTCCAAACGCAACACGGACAATTCCCCTGGTCCTCACTTTCACCCCACCAGCTCCCGCATTCAACATACCATCCTCCGACATTTCTGTCACCTCCAACGTGTTCCCACCACTAATCACATCTTCCTATCTCCACCCCCTTCTGCAGAGACCACTCCCTCCACAACTCCTTGGTTCACTCATCCATTTCAACCCAAACCACCCCCTCCCCAGGTACTTTCCCGTGCAATGCAGGAGATGCAACACCTGCCCTTATACCTCCTCTCTCGATTCCATCCAGTCCTTTCACGTGAGACAGACGTGTGCATGCATCTCCTCTAACCTCATCTACTGCATCCGGTGTTCCCAATGTAGGCTCCTGTACATCAGTGAGACCAAACATAGACATGGCAACCATTTTGCTGAATACTTACTCTCAGTCCGCCAAGGCCTAATCAATCCTTGTCTACTCAAATGCTGGTAGATCCTGCCCTCATAATACTCCCCAGTAACTTACCCACCACTGTGAGATTGATGCTATACCTTTATAAGAGGATCATTCAGTAGTCTGATAGCAGCAGGGAAGTTGTGCCTGAATCTGGTGTCCTTATTACCCCAATGTTCCAGTGATGAGTGCAGGACCAGGGAGATGGCGCCTCCAGTAGATCTGTTGTGATGGTACACAAACTGCAGGGGATGACCAGTCTCTTGAGGTACTTAATGATGATGGATGTCAGAGCCACTAGATGATAGCCATTAAAGATACATTGCATTTCGTTGGCACCAGGATGATAATGGATCCTGTCAAAGCAGGTGGTATAGAATAGAATAGGGAGAGGTAAAATATGTCTGTCAATACTCCTGCTAGCTGCTCCGTGCCCCTGCAGGGTGTGGTACGTGGCTGGGCTCTCTGTCCAGGCCATTTGCTTTCAGGGGGTTCACTCTTAGAAGGATAATCTGACATTTGTAATAGTGATGGTAGGTACAGGTGCATTGATGGTAGGTGCAGTGACGGGAGGTACAGGTGCAGTGACGGGAGGTACAGGTGCAGTGACGGTAGGTTAAGGTGCAGTGACGGTAGGTTAAGGTGCAGTGACGGTAGGTGCAGGTGCAGTGACGGTAGGTTAAGGTGCAGTGACGGTAGGTTAAGGTGCAGTGACGGTAGGTTAAGGTGCAGTGACGGGAGGTACAGGTGCATTGACGGTAGGTACAGGTGCAGTGACGGTAGGTTAAGGTGCAGTGACGGGAGGTACAGGTGCAGTGACGGGAGGTACAGGTGCAGTGACGGTAGGTACAGGTGCAGTGACGATAGGTGCAGGTGCATTGATGGTAGGTGCAGTGACAGTAGGTACAGGTGCAGTGACGGTTGATACAGGTGCAGTGACGGTTGATACAGGTGCATTGACGGTAGGTGCAGGTGCAGTGACGGTAGGTACAGGTGCAGTGATGGTTGGTATAGGTGCAGTGACGGTTGGTACAGGTGCAGTGATGGTAGTTTAAGGTGCAGTGATGGGAGGTACAGGTGCATTGATGGTAGGTACAGGTGCAGTGACGGTAGGTTAAGGTGCAGTGACGGGAGGTACAGGTGCAGTGACGGGAGGTACAGGTGCAGTGACGGGAGGTACAGGTGCAGTGACGGGAGGTACAGGTGCAGTGACGGTAGGTACAGGTGCAGTGACGATAGGTGCAGGTGCATTGATGGTAGGTGCAGTGACAGTAGGTACAGGTGCAGTGACGGTTGATACAGGTGCAGTGACGGTTGATACAGGTGCAGTGACGGTAGGTGCAGGTGCATTGATGGTACGTGCAGTGACAGTAGGTACAGGTGCAGTGACGGTAGGTGCAGGTGCAGTGACGGTAGGTACAGGTGCAGTGATGGTTGGTATAGGTGCAGTGACGGTTGGTACAGGTGCAGTGATGGTAGTTTAAGGTGCAGTGATGGGAGGTACAGGTGCATTGATGGTAGGTACAGGTGCAGTGACGGTAGGTGCAGGTGCAGTGACGGTTGGTATAGGTGCAGTGATGGTAGGTACACGTGCAGTGATGGTAGGCGCAGGTGCAGTGGCGGTGCAGGTGCAATGACGGTAGGTGCAGGTGCAGCTCCCGTTGGGGCACATGATCCAGGACAAGTTGGCAAACTGGATCCACAATTGACACGATAATGGCAGAGGGTTGTTTTAGTGCTTGGATGCTTGTGACTAGATCACCTACAAGATAGGTGCTGAAATGCTTGATTGCAATGTACTCAAATGACTTGGATGTGGATGTGGGAAGCATGATCAGCAACTTTTTTGATGACAGGATGATAGTGTGGAAGATAGTGTTAGATCGCAGAGTGTTAAAGTGAAATGGGCTGAAAGGTAGCAGATGGAGTTGAATCCAGACAACTATGAGTGATGCATTTTGGTTAGGATATACACCATAAATGGTTAGGCCTTAGGAAATGTTGCTGAACAGAGGGACCTCTGAGTGCAGGTCCATACATTATTAGTGGCAAGGCAGGTGGACAATGTGGTTAGGAATGCATAGGCACCCCAAATTTCCGAATTTGGCGGAAAGTTTACACTTTCTTATTTAATTTCCGCCATTCCGATTTTGCCTCACAATTTTCCGCAAAACAGTCGGTAATTGCAATTTGTCAATTCGGCCGCGAGAGGTCGCTAGGGGTTCCGCAAGAAATCCCCCTGCCCAGGAAGTCTCCCCGAAAATGTGGCACCTAGGCTGGGCAAGGCAGCCAATCTCGACCTCATTGGGACTTCCATGGCCAATTTGTCAATTCGGTCGCTAGGGGTTCCACGAGAAACCCCCCCGCCGTGGAAGTCTCGCCGAAAATGTGGCACCTAGGCTGGGCAAGGCAGCCAATCTCGACCTCATCGGGACTACCATGGCCGATCGGAACCAGCCCAGCTGGAGCCAGCACATCTATCCCCATAGACGACTTCCTTGGCCTGCTGGATAAACCAGCAAAGCTCTGGAACCAAGAATGCCAGAAAATCAGTGGTGGAACTGTAATGAGTAAATATTAAATTTAAGTGCAAGATTATATAACTATATAATAATTAATTAAGACGGGGTTAAAATATAAAACACAGCCGAAAAGCCAATTACCACCTTTTTGGGCTGATTATCAATTAATGTGCGAATTTACTTCAACAAGTACTTCCTTATGCTTAGTCGGTCTCATATATCAAATCTTTCTTCATAACTTAGTCATACATTTTATGACCATTGTTCTTTTATTCAATACCAAGAGAATTGGGATGTGTAAGGAAAAAGCAAAATAGAAAAAACTATAACTTCCTTGGCCTGCTGGATAAACCAGCAAAGCTCTGGAACCAAGAATGCCAGAAAATCAGTGGTGGAATTGTAATGAGTAACTTTTTTGAGATACTTTTTTCTTTGTGTTGCAAAAAGTATCTCTGTTCAATAACTTTTCTATAAAAAGCAGAATATACTCATGATAGGCCTGACATTGTATTTGTAGTCTGTTAGAAATAATAGTTGTTTCTCACACATGATTGTAGCGCAACGCTATTGCGCATTTGGCGTGCATACTTTTTTTTTTGCTGAAAAGTTGCATTACGTGCCATATAATGAATTTTGATATAAAATTCTGAATGTTAGACATCAAAATTATGAATTTGCAAAATTAAAAAGTTGGGAGGTCTGCATAGGAGTAGTCATGGTGTTCCACACAAAGTAGGGATGTTATGCCCCACCTTCATAAAACATTGATAGCACAAAAAGCTGGAGTTACTCAGTGAGACAGGCAGCATCTCTGGGGAGAAGGAATGGGTGACGTTTCAGGTCGAGACCCTTCTTCAGACTGGTTAGGGATAAGGGAAACGAGAGATATAGACGGTGATGTGGAGAGATGAAGAACAATGAATAAAAGATATGCAAAAAAGTAACGATGATGAAGGAAACAGGCCATTGTTAGCTGTTTGTTTTCGGGGATCGGGCCAGTACACGCCTGGAACAGGGATTGCTCAATGTAGCCTACAAAGAGGCAGGCATAGCAATGGACATAAAACATTGGTCAGACCTCAGCTGGAGTACTTCATGCTGTTCTCATCACTATGCTATAGAACAGATGTGACCGCACTAGATCAGACACAAATGAAGTTCTCCAGGGCGTTTGCCTGGGATGGAGCAGTTCTGTTATGTGAACAGATGGGAAAAACTTGGTTTCATCTCCTGGAGTGGTTTGGCAAACTTGGATTGTTTTATCTGGAATACTGGAGGTTGCTGGGAGACCTGATAGAAGTATCTAAAGTTATGAAAGGCATAGATAGGACAGACAGTCAGAACCCTTTTCCCAGGATGGGTTAGCTTTAAGGTGAGTGGGGCAAGGTTTAAAGGAGATGTGCAGGCTTAGATTTATGCACAGAGGGTGGTGAGTGCCTGGAATGTGCTGCTGACGACAATGGTTGAAGCACAAACGATAGTGGCATTTAAAGCACTTTTGAATAGGCATTTGGATATGCAGGAAACGGAGGGACATGGATTGTGTGCAGGCAGACAAGATTTGGTCTCGGCATCATGTTTGGCACAGAAATTGTGGGCTGAAGGGCCAGTCCCTGTGTTATATTATTCTTTCTATTAAATAAATTGGAGATATGGGGTTCATGCAGGAAAGTTGCACTGAGAGAAAAGGTCAGCAGTAATTTTATTGAATGTATTGGTAACACAAGAAGCTCATGAAATACTCCTTTGTAGAAACATGGAACTCCAGATGCTTTTGTACAAAATACGTATTTCAATGTTGTTAAATAAATAAATCATCTTCCCTTTCAAAAGAACAAAAACAACACATCCAAGACAGTAAGTTTAGCCTAAAATAATGGTCAGATTTATTTACATGCTGCCACATATACAAGATATAGAACCATTTAGACACAGAATTGCCTTTTGCATTGCCTTTTAAAAAATAATGTAATCATAGTCTTAATGGGATACAACATGGATGCGGTTGCCCTCCGAGTCCATGCTGACCATCAATCACCAACCATCAACTACCCATTTACGCTAGATCTACGTTAAACCCATTATTGATTCTCATAATTTCATCAACTTTCTCCGACTCTGGGAACAGTTTACCAGGGACAATTTACAGTGGCCGAGGTGTCAGCCTGCAAGGATGCGGCTTTATCAGCTGTACTATTGTGCTTCAAAAATCAATGAATGAGTTGATATTTAAAATATTCCTGAAAGTTTGATTGCTAGCCAAACTTAATGGAAGCGGTGTTTGATATTTACATTTTGACAATAATTTTAAATGATTTTATTATTAATTTCAATTTTGAAATCCCTGAAAGTGTCACCGCAGGTAGTTAGAGTGGTGGAGAGGACTTTTGGCATGCTGGCCTTTATCAGTTAGGGAACTGAGTACAAAAGTGGGGCGTTATGTTAGTTGTTCAAGCCGAGTAGGAATTTAAAATTACAGATGAGAGAACGTGAGATGTGGGCCAAATCACGCATAATCCGCTGCAATATTTGAGCACATTTCTGCTAAGTAACCCAACCAAAGTATCAAAGAGATTATCCTGCATACCTGATGAAGATTTTAATAAAATCAATTTCAACCTCTGCAATTTTTGATTTAATTGATAAATTGATTAGGATTTAAAAAAAAGAATTAAATACCATCAGGGACTAATTTTATGCAGGCAGCTTTGGGTATGAGTCACTGAGTTTCAGTTTTGACACAGGTAAGTGGAATCTTTTCAAAAACAGCTAGTTGAGGACATTTTTAAATTATATATACCCCAAATTGAATGCACAGATTTCCATATTTGCTGCTTAAATCATCGGCAAACCGTTATTTGGATTTTAAGATTTGTCAGAATTATGTCATTCATGCTGAATACATTTCTCAAATTTTTGATCGTAAACTTCAAAGATGGAGGTAAATCTGAACTGTTGATTATCATTAGTTTATGAGTGAAAGAAGAGGTTAAAATAGGGAGATTATTTTCCTTAGAAATTGGACCAAAATAAACCTCCCCTAAGAAATTCATGAGTCCTGGTGGTCTAAAACTGTGCTATAAACGGCTTTACACACTCCAAGGCCTTGTGCAATGCCATTACTGGACCAGCACCTTGCACTGGACCACACGCTGCTCGGACAGGTGCAGGCCTCAAGTGTAGTCAAGGTGTGTTTCTACACCAGTGGCTGCAGACTCGCTGCCCGGACATGATTGCAAGTTACAGAAATTACATATAGCTGGACGCAGCCCAGCCCATCACACAAAACAACCTCCCTTCTATTGACTCCATTTATACCTCTTGCTGCCTCGGCAAGGCCAGCAGCATAATCAAGGACAAGTCACACCCTGGCCACTCCCTCTTCTCCCCAATCCCATCAAGCAAAAGGTATAGAAGTGTGAAAACGCACACCATCAGATTCAAGGACAATCTACCTCTTTGGTGACCCTTAGACTTGATTGGACTTTGCTGGCTTTATCTTGCACTAAACGTCATTCCCTTATGTATCTATACACTGTAAATGTATCGATTGTAATCATATATTGTCTTTCTGCTGACTGGTTAGCGCGCAACAAAAGCTTTTCACTGTACCTCGTTACACGTGACAATAAACTAAACTGAACTGAAGTTACTATTTATGTTCTTGCTCCTCCACTTCATTCAATTTGCTCTGCCTTTTCCATCATATTTAATTATGGATCAAAATTGACTTGTACAAAAAAACAGAAACAGGGCATCATATCACCTAACTTTCAGGAGTAGTGTTTTTAATCTAGACTGATGAGGATTCAGTGATCTGGTGTATTTCTGCTTTGTTCCTTTTGTTGGAGAAACATTGGGACCTGAAAAAAATATTTTCTTGAGGATGTGTCATTACTGATGGAGTGCTCACATCACCGTAGTTAACACCTTATATACATTATGTAGAATATAATACATTTGTTATTCATACTAGTTTTCTTTATTTAAAAAAAATAGATGTCTAAGTTCAGGCTGCATTAATGTTTAGAAATTATTCGTTTTTTTTGCACAATGCTGGCAAACCACTTTCTCTAACAAATGTAACATGTGCTGTTGAAGTTGCAAGCTTTTATTTAACAAGAGAGTTTGTTGGTCAATAATTCTCCGAACCTCTCTATTTGTTTCTTCCACAGCTGTGCTTATTTTCTTCTGTTCTTCCAGCATTGATTCCATTAGTTTTAGGCTTTTCTTGTGTAAGTCTGCCTTTGATGCTCTCCTTTTTTTGATGGATCCCGATTCATTTCTGCAATGATTAAAGAATGTGCAGAACACTTAGTTAGAACATGGGCAGTACATTACAGGTGCACAACTCGCATTCAAAACTCATGTCTTTATCACGGGCATCATGGTGGTGCAGCGGTAGAGTTGCTGCCTTGCAACACTTGCAGCGCTAGAGACCCAGGTTCGATCCCAACTATGGGTGCTGTCTGTACGGAGTTTGTACGTTCTCCCCGTGACCCCGTGGGTTTTCTCAGAGATCTTCTGTTTCCTCCCACACTCCAAAGACGTACAAGTTTGTAGATTAATTGGCTTGGTATAAATGTAAATTGTCCCTAGTGTGTATAGGGCAGTGTTAATGTGTGGGGATCGCTGGTCAGTGCGGACTTAGTAGGCCGAAGGGCCTGTTTCCGCACTGTATCTCTAAACTAAAATAAACTTTAGATTTTTCATTGTAAAAATGAAACTTCTGCATAATTAAAATCATTTCAGCAAAAAATGCAGTGCATTGGAGGAGAAATTAGACAGATACCCCACCAGTTTTATAGAGGCAGGAAAGGGTTGGGGTGGAGCTGAGAAAAGGTGGGGATGGGAGCTGCTGAAAATGACTTCCCTTTCATGGGATAATGTAATTAATTGAAACACAAGATGGAGCAGCGGTGGGAACGCAATGCCTTTTGTCTGGTTCTAGGTTCAAATCCAGAAAAAAAATCTCTGCTAGCTGCAGAAGTTCAAAATGTAAAAGCAAATCAGACTCAACTCACTTTCTTGTTTTGTATAATTTTATGTGACAATGGCCATGTATGTTCCACAGAATCTCATCTGAAGGCAGGCAGGATCTCAGCACTGAACTGTGTAGAATTTGGGTGATAAGACTGATCATCTCCTCACCGAACTGACCTATATTTATCCACTTAATGTCAACTGTCACATTATTTTCTGACTGCATCAGCCTCTCAGATCTTAAGCAATTTATGCATTTCAATTAACTACTGCTCCATAGGGCTAATTAATGATGGTGGCATTTGCCTCGAGATGCAACAGCATTAACTGATAACGCCACTGTACCTGAAGGAAGAGATCATTGCAGTCATGTCTTCTCCTTCAAGTAATGTGCATATTTATTTTTCGGTCATTGATTCCTGCTCAGCCCTACCATGGATCGAGTCTCTGCAGCATGGGTAGTTTTGATCCCTGTTTGACTGGTTTGCTGACTTTTGTGGTGTTTGGCATCATAGGAATGTCACTTGAACAATAATTGCTCCTAGAACACCATCTATGTGTAAATGGTAACTGAAACAATCTTCCTGATTAGGGGTTCTGATGGTGCCAAATGGGCAGGCAGAATCTGCTCCTACTAAAATGTATTTTCTTGCTGAGAATGGATAAACAAGAGACTGAACATGCTGGAATCATGAGCAAAAATCAAAAGTGCGTGAGGAACTCAGCATCTGTGGAGAGAAATGGACAGAGAATGTTTTGGGCTGGAACCCTTCTTCGGACTGATCAGCCTGTAGAAGGGTCTTAACTGCAAACATTTTCTTAGCATTTGCCTCAAATGCTGGTGTTGAACCAGTATTTGATTTTAACGGTTGAATGGGAAACGTTTATTTTAGACTATGTGCCTGACACAGTGTAAGTTTAACAAAAATAACTCAGAGATTCTGAGAACGGAACTGAAGCTTGATTGATGAAAGTAAAATGGACAGAATTTAATTGTAGCCAAGAAACGATAAATGCTGTAATCAAGAGCAAAATGTAACGTGCTGGAGGAACGCAGCGGGCCAGGCTGCATCTGTGGAGGGAAATTGACAGACGCTATTTTCTGTTGTGACCCTTCTTCGGATGGTTCAGATGATATTATTATAGATTACTGCAAATATTTCCCTATTTCCATTGAATTAAATACTGTGAGTGAATTAAAGTACAGTTTCTAAATGCTTCGGGTTAATTGCCCTCATTAATATAAAGTTATAAATAGTGAGAGAAGACAAGTTTGAAATTGAAATGGGAATTAAAAGAATCTCTGCAAATAAGTCATTTAATGTAAAACCATCTTAGAGAAAGATAATCTAATTAAAAAAATCTAAAAGCCAATTTGAATACTGGTTTCCTTTAAAAAGTTTCCTGTTGGAAGTCATGAATTTGATTGATTATTCATGAAAAATTTGAAGAATTCTCTAGGAAAGCACAAATCAGGAGAAGTAACAGAAGCACAAGTGAATTTGATGCAACTTCTCAATCTTCAAAATCATCCATCTGTCTGTCTCTAAAGATGCTGCCTGGCTCACCGTTCCCAGTCACACGTACCAATCCACGCACTGAGTTTGTTGCCTTACCCGTTAGGCCTCTCGCACTAAAATAAGTACAATTGAAACAGTCCATCCCCTTCCATGCTTCTGCCTATTCTGTCCACTGAACTTTCTTTCATTGCCATTCAAACAGCCTTCCAGCTTCACCTGCCTTGGTCCTGCGTAGGATCCCACGCCCTTTCCAATCTAGTTTAAACCCACCCGTGCAGCACTAGCACACCTGTCTGCCAGGATAATGCTTCCCCTCCAGTTCTTTTCAGGTACAACCCTTCAGGTGCAACTCATCCTTGTACAGGTCACCTCTGCCCCAGGAGAGATCCCAATGGTTCAGAAATCTGAATCCCTGCCCCCCAGCATCAAAACATCAGCTACACATTCATCTGCCCCATCTTCCTGTTCTCACCCTCACTAGCACGTGGCACTGGAAATAATCCAGAGATCATTATCCCGGACCAGGCTATCACTACCATTTCTACTCACAAACACAAATCTGGGAAAAGAAAAGGAAGATTTGCAAATTTCTTGTGAAGAATTTGTTGACTAGCCTTTAAAAAATGGTGGAGGAAATGGTGTAACAATATTAGATATGAGATTTTGCACTTGCATATCCCTTTTTTAGATGCATCAGCCATTCTTGTCAACATTCTATTAACAAATAAATCGATTTTAATTATTTTTTCGTAAAACTTAATTTTTGCAAATAGCAAAACTTAATTTTTGCAAATTCCACATGGAAATAAAAAAGTGTAGTCTCATGAACCTAAGTCATCCCGTTTGAAATTGATCCAGAAGTGAAATGTAAAAAAATATTACCTTACCTTAGTTGTGGAGAATGAAAACTAGATGAATTTTCCACAAGATCAGACTGGTAAGAACTTCCCTCAGATATCAAGGCATCATCATTTGGAAATGTTTGTTTCTGTGAGGGTGATGGAGTTTTTGATTTGGAAGCTGAAGGTAATTGTGTTATATCCTCAGATATATTGGGTTCATCCTGCCCAGGGAACTGAGCAAGCATTCTGTGAATAGCTTCATAATAGGGCCAGTACGAAGAGGAAGCTATATTTCCACAAGTAGCTTTGAGTTTTCTAATTGTAAAAGGAAATACTAGTTAGAAATCATTTACCATAAATTAAAAGAAAATAAACATGGTTGATATTGTAGTTTCACTAAGAAGATTCCGTTATTCAATTTTCACACAATGGGTGGTGGGTGTATGGAACAAGCTGCCAGAGGAGGTAGTTGAGGCTGGGACTATTCCATCGTTTAAGAAACAGACGGGTACATGGATAGGACGGGTTTGGAGGGATATGGACCAAGCGCAGGCAGGTGGGACTAGCGTAGCTGGGACATATTGGCCAGTGTGGGCAAGTTGGGCCGAAGGGCCTGTTTCCACACTGTATCACTCTATGATTGAATGTACATTACATAATGGAATCAATTTTTATTGATTTATATAATTAAAGCAAAAGTGGAATCAACTTCTGTGCCATTCTGAAAGAATAAGATGCAGAATGAATTACATGGTAAAAAACAGCCCTCATTTCCTGAAAGTCTTAAAAATGCAGAATAAATGAATTGTGGTGTTGTAGACTGCAAAAAGATTACTTATTTTACAGTTGACGCGTATATTCAAAATATTATAAAAATGACTGCAATGGAATCATAAAACTTTATTTTCGTGATTATCTGAGAATCACAAAGCCAGCGATCATTGATTATAATTTGCAGTAATGTGTAGTTAGCTAAAAAGGGAAAAAAAATTGTTCGTATAAATTTGCATAGGCCATAGTAATATTATTGGGAATATGGCATCTGTTGTGTTATGTGGACTATATTAGTCAGAGTTATAGAGTTCAAAAATGTGCCCTTGGGCTCATCTAATCGATGCCAACCTAGATGCCTTTCCAGGGCATCCTTTGACTGCATTTGCCCCATATCCCCCAAACATGTCCAAATGTCTTTAAACATTTTTATTGTAAATACCTCCACCACTTATTCTGGTAGCTCATTCCATACACCCACTATCCTCCATGTGTCAAAACCTGCCCCTCAGGACCCATTTAAATCTCCCCCCTCTCACCTTAAACTTCTAATTTATAGATTCTCCTACTTGGGCAAAAGGGTGAGATTGGATAAGAAGAGCTGGTTTGTTTGTTTTCCCTGGGATGGAGCAGACTGAGGGGTGACATGACAGAGGTATACAAAATCATAAGGGACAGAGATGTTAGATGGTCAGAATGATAGGCATATCAAAAACATGGGTTGAGAAGGAGATTTGAAGGAAAAGATTTTATTTGCATACAGCACAGAAACAGGCCCTTCGGCCCAAACTGCCCATGCCAAACAAGTTGGCATTCTGGGCTTGGTCCATTTGCTGCATTTTGCCCATATAGCTGGTCCAATATCTTTTAAAAGTCACAATTATATGCACATCCATCGCTTCCACAGACAGTTCATTCCAGATATGGACCACCCTCTGTGTGGAAAAAGTTGATCACAATTCTCTCCCCTCTCACCTTAAGCGTATACCCTTTAGTTTTAGAAGCCTAAAAGTTAAAGTGTTGTATTTGAATGCGCAGAGTATAAAAAATAACATGGATGAGCTTGAGGCTCAGTTAGATATTGGCGAGTATGATGTTGTGGGAATTACAGAGACCTGGCTGCAGGAGGGCCAGGGTTGGGAGCTGAATATTCAGGGGTATACGACCCATCGAAAAGACAGACAGGTGGGCAGAGGGGGTGGGGTCGCTCTGTTTGTAAGGAATGATATTCAGTCCCTTGCAAGGGGTGACATAGAATCAGGAGATGTAGAATCAGTATGGACAGAACTGAGGAATTGTAAGGGTAAAAAGACCCTAATGAGAGTAATCTACAGGCCCCCAAACAGTAGCCTGGATAAAAGGTGCAAGTTGAAGGAAGAGTTATAATTGGCACGTCGCAAAGGTAATGCCACAGTGGTTATGGGAGATTTCACCATGCAGGTAGACTGGGAAAATCTGCTTGGTCATGAACCCCAAGAAAGGGAGTTTGTGGAGTGCCTCCGAGATGGATTCTTAGAGCAGCTTATACTGGAGCCTACCTGGGAGAAGGGAATTCTGGATTTTGTGTTGTGTATTGAACCAGATTTGATGGGAACTCAAGGTTAAAGAGCTATTAGGAGGTAGTGATCATAATATGATAAGTTTTAATCTACAATTTGAGAGGGAGAAGGGAAAATCGGAAGTGTCAGTATTACAGTTGAGCAAAGGGGTCTATGGAGGCATGAGGGAGGAGTTGGCCAGAGTAGACTGGAAAGAGACCGTAGCAGGGAAGACGGTGGAACAACAATGGCAGGTATTTCTGAGAATAATACAGAAGGTGCAGGATCAGTTCATTCCAAAGAGGAAGAAAGATTCTAAGGGGATTAGAGACGACCGTGGCTGACAAGGGAAGTCAAGGACAGTATAAAAATAAAAGAGGAAGTATAACATAGCAAAGATGAGCGGGAAGCCAGAGGATTGGGACTCTTTTAAAGAGCAACAGAAGATAACTAAAAAGGCAATAAGGCGGAAAAAGATGAGGTATGAAGGTAAGCTAGCCAAGAATATAAAGGAGGATAGTAAAAGCTTCTTTAGGCATGTGAAGAGGAAAAAAATAGTCAAGACAAATGTGGGTCCCTTGAAGACAGAAGCAGGTGAATTTATTATGGGGACAAGGAAATGGCAGACGAGTTGAACAGGTACTTTGGATCTGTCTTCACTAAGGAAAACACAAACAATCTCCCAAATGTACTAGTGGACAGAGGGCGACGGAGGAACTGAAGGAAATTCACATTAGGCAGGAAATGGTGTTGGGTAGACTGATGGGACGGAAGGCTGATAAATCTCCAGGGCCTGATGGTCTGCATCCCAGGGTACTTAAGGAGGTGGCTCTAGAAATCGTAGACGCATTGGTGATCATTGTCCAATGTTCTATAGATTCAGGATCAGTTCCCGTGGATTGGAGGGTAGCTAATGTTATCCCACTTTTTAAGGAAGGAGGGAGAGAGAAAATGGGAAATCAGTGGTGAGGAAGATGCTGGAGTCAATTATAAAAGAAGAAATTGCAGAACATTTGGATAGCAGTAACAGGATCGTTCCGAGTCAACATGGATTTACGAAGGGGAAATCATGCTTGACTAATCTTCTGGATTTTTTTGAGGATGTAACTAGGAAAATGGACAAGGGAGAGCCAGTGGATGTTGTGTATCTGGACTTTCAGAAAGCCTTTGATAAGGTCCCACATAGGAGATTAGTGGGCAAAATTAGTGCACATGGTATTGGGGGTAGGGTACTGACATGAATAGAAAATTGGTTTGCAGACAGGAAACAAAGAGTAGGGATTAACAGGTCCCTTTCCAAATGGCAGGCAGTGACTAGTGAAGTACTGCAAGGCTCGGTGCTGGGACCGCAGCTATATACAATATACATTAATGACTGAGATGAAGGGATTAAAAGTAACATTAGCAAATGTGCAGATGACACAAAGCTGGGTGGCAGTGTGAACTGTGAGGAGGATGCTATGAGGATGTAGGGTGACTTGGACAGGTTGTGTGAGTGGGCATATGCATGGCAGATGCAGTTTAATGTGGATAAATGTGAGGTTATCCATTTTGGTGGTGAGAACAGGAAGGCAGATTATTATCTGAATGGTGTCAAGTTAGGAAAATGGGAAGTACAAAGAGACCTGGGTGTCCTTTTTCATCAATCACTGGAAGTAAGCATGCAGGTACAGTCGGCAGTGAAGAAAACCAATGGCGTGTTGGCCTTCATGACAAGAGGAGTTGAGTATAGGAGCAAAGAGGTCCTTCTGCAGTTGTACAGGGCCCTAGTGAGGCCACACCTGGAGTAATGTGTGCAGTTTTGGTCACCAAATTTGAGGAAGGACATTCTTGCTATTGAGGGAGTGCAACTTAGGTTCACGAGGTCAATTCCCGGAATGGCGGGACTGTCGAAAGACTGGAGCGACTGGGCTTGTACACACTGGAATTTAGAAGGATGAGAGGGGATCTTATTTAAACATATAAGATTATCAAGGGATTGGACAAGCTAGAGGCAGGAAACATGTTCCCAATGTTGGGGGAGTCCAGAACCAGGGCCCCCAGTTTAAGAATAAGAACCATTTAGAACGGAGATAAGGAAAAACTTTTTCACTCGGAGTTGTAAATCTGTGGAATTCTCTGCCTCAGAAGGCAGTGGAGGCCGATTCTCTGGATGCTTTCAAGAGAGAGTTAGATAGAGCTCTTAATGATAGCGGAGTTAGGGGTATGGGCATGAACGGTATACTGATTGTGAATGATCAGCCATGATCACATTGAATGGCTGTGCTGGCTCGAAGGGCCGAATGGCCTACTCCTGCACCTATTGTCTATTGACTCTCTCCCGGGAAAAAGTCATGTGAGCATTCACTTTATCCATGCCTCTCATGAGCTTGTCTACCTCAGTCGCCCCTTGATTTCCTAAGCTCCAAAGAAAAAAGTCACTGCCTTTATTGCTGTAGGTAAAAAACAATAATCCCTCAAATCCCTTTTAATCCCTTCTTCTCACCTTAAACCGATGGCCTTTTGTTTTTGATACCCCTATCATGCAAAAAACCGATTCTGACCATCTAGCATTTCTGCCTTTCCAAGCTCTCCCTCCAACTCAAGCTTCAGTAACATCCTAGTGAAACTCTTCTGCACCCTTTCTAGCTAAATGCCATCTTTCCTATAGATGGATGACTAGAACTGCACAAGTGCTCCCAGTGTGGTCTCACCAACAACTTGTACAGGTGCATCATGATGTTCAAACCTTTATACTCAATACCCTTTGAAATGAAGGCAAATGTGCCAAACGCCTTTGTCACCATCCTTCTTCGTTGTCCACTATATCTGTAAAATCGCAAATAACGTTGACTGCATTGGCATCCAAAACTGCAGCCCTGCAGCACTCCACTGGTCACAAGCCTCCATTCAGAAAAACAACCCCCCACAACTACTCTTGAATCCTTCCTCCAAGCCAAATTTGAATTTGATTGGTTGGATCACAATGGATTACCATACCAGGCTGGATTTTGATGAAGGTCTTGGTAAAGTCTGTATAAACAATGTCCACTGACTTGCCCTCATTATTCTACTTAGTGACCTCTTCAAAAAACTATCAGATTTGTGAAATATGATTTCCCATGCACAAAGTCATGCTAACTATCTTTAATCAATCCTAATGCTGGTAGATTCCTGATAATCCCTTCCAATAATTTACCCACCAGTTGACATCAGTCATACAGCCTATAGTTCCCTAGTCTGTCCTTGTTAATTTTCTCAAATAATAGTACATCAATGGCCACCCTCCAGTCCAGCAGAATCTGTGGGATTGAAACCTGAAACTCTTGCATGAGGAGATGGTGGAATCGGTTGCAATCAATTCATTTAAGAGACATTTGAACATGTATTTGCACAGACAGGGCATAGAAGGATATAGGATTGTGTTTGGATGGGCAACATTTTGGCATCGGTTTGCTGGGTGGAGGGGCCCTTTTCTATGCTGTACAATGCTGTGACTCTGCGATCCTGAACCTAATTGGATAGGCAAAACTGCATACTACTGTATAACTGGAAAACCCAATTATTTTCTTTACACATAAGCATCGGAATTTTCATTATTCTTTTTAAAATTTAGCACTACATTTGTAAAGGTATATCCATATTCATGCCCTTTTCTGCTGCTACTTTCCATTTGTTACCAGTTATATTCCCACTATCTCCTCCAAAACTAAAGTTTGTTTGCTTTTATCATATTTACCATTAACAAATTTAAGGCGTTCACTGTGCTAATTAAGTCATCACTAACTTAGAGATAAAAGCAAATGACAATGAAATAAATAGCACAATAATCTATCTTAGTATGGATATTGAAGGATGCATGTTGGTTTAGAGTTTGAAGAGAATGCTCCCACTTTTATAAGTGATAAAATGGAATTGTTTAGTTGACCAGAGACTAAAATCAGTCTCTGATTTTTACATCACATGGAAACACATCTAACAAAGCAATTTCTTTGTTTGTGATTTTCCTAACCCTCAGTCACTGAAGTTCCCAATTCTCTCCATGTCTATTGCCATGCCCTCTCCACCAACAGTCACCTCCATGATATTCAAAAGTAAGAGGAGAAAGTTATTTGAACTACAAATCATCTGATTGAACAATTGCTATTGATAGTGGGGAGGGTTGCCTTGAGATATAGAATGTTATTAATCGGCTGGTAAATTGGGCTGGACAATGTCAGATGGAATTTAATCCTAAAAAGTATGGAACACAGCATTTTCGATCTCCTATTTAATAAGTGTAAGACTTATGCAGTGAACACTAGGCGTACTGAGGAACAAGGCACGGTCTACAAGTCCAAAGATATCTGAAGGTGGTCGTATAGATAGATTTTGTGGTGAAATTAAGAGACCAAAACTGCACACGATACTCCAGATGTGGTCTCACCAGGGCCCTTTACAACTGCAGAAGGGCCTCTTTGCTCCTGTACTCAAATCCACTTGTTATGAAGGCCAACATGCCATTAGCTTTCTTCACTGCCTGCTGCACCTGCACGCTTGTTTTGTTTTCCGTGGAGCAGAGAAAGCTGAGGAACTAAGAGAGGAACATTGTGAAACATACACTGAATTTGTGAAGGGAAGTTCTTGACTATGACCCCCCTCTAGAAAGAGGATTGTGGAGATCAAGTCACTAAACATATTTAAGGAGGTACAGTAAATTAACAAAGATTTGGAAATTCTGTAACCGACTCACTGATTAGTCTAGATGTGGGCTGTGGTTCCAGAGTGTTGTCAGAGCCTGGTATGGACAGTGGGAAGAGTTTGCGACTGAATAGTTTGTGGCACTATTATAAATAGTGGTATTATAAAATCAAAAGTGATATGAAATGTGTATCTGGGAGTCGTGTTCAATAGTCTGGAAAATCTACACTACCAAAGTTCACGGATGTCAGATTATCAGAGGTTAGCTGTACATTGTTTTATAGTTCTATAGTATTGAGCTAGGGTATAATATTGAATAGTGAAGCAGGCTGGAAGAGCCAAATGACCGCTTCCTGTCCTACTTTTTATGTTTCTGTTTCCACATAAGTGCCCTCCAATCAAGAGGCCATTTTGTTTTTTTTCATGCAAAAACATAGATTTACATATATATCTGTGGCAAAAAATTTAATGCATCTAAATCTTTAGGCTATAATTGAGTCAAATTCTGGGGTAGAAGAGGGATGATTGGAGAGGCTACCAGAGGGCCATGAGTAATTAGAGATTTATGGAGCCAAGGTTATCAATAGCAAAATCGGCACAAACACAACGAACACCACAAAAGGAGACATTTGGAAACTGACTCATTTACCTCAGTAACAGGCAATGTAAAATCTGATAGCTTTTAACAAACACTGAAGCAAGCCTGTTTAATGCTTGCTTGGCTGTGTGGGCCTTGTGTGCGGTGAACAATTTTACATATGTAACGTGAGATTTTGCAGCAGAGAAACAACAATCTGTGGTACTAGCACCAATCGCATACAGTTTTTGATAACATTTTATTGTGTAAAGCATATTGCTATGCAATATAATTTTGATATCCATTATGTTAAGTTTTCTAATACCAAATTAAATCAGACATAGGAACAATATGGGAGGATTTTGTGATCATCTGCACTGACATCTGCTTAGAAAAAAGGCACTTTATGTTTAATAATTCTTCCAGTATAGAGTGCTGAGAGGATTCATGTTTGTGAGGCCTTGTGCATTGTAAGGAACTGATGGCATAAAACAAGCACCTATCACAGGCAAACTAGCTCTATCTACAAAATGTGTAAATTTGACAATCAGCTCGAACGTGCTCCAGACTCTGTCAGATTTGTCAAGTACTTAAATCTTTTAAAACATTCCATTTCTGAATGTTTGGGAAACATGAAAAACAATTTAAAATTTTAAACATGTTTAAATCTCTCAAATATTTGGAGGGAAAAAAAGCACATTTCTCGCACTTGTAGTTTCCAACACCTGTACCACATTAAATTTTTACATTAGCAAGTCAGTGGAGATTTATATATAAAAAGAACGTCAAGATTTGAAAGAACATTTTCCAGTGATAACCCAATTTTTTTGATTAAGATCAAGGGGAAAAAAGGAGATCCAGAATGTCCTGGCAAATTCTTATTGGAAGTGATGGACAATTGGTGTCATGTTCCCCAGTGAACACCAAGATGACTCCAATGTTGGAACACAGCTTGATGACTCATGGCGCTAAATATCTTTTAATTTGATTTTAAACACAGATGTTAAGAATTCCAGATGTTGGCATCATTTTGCTGAAAATTTCATCCTCATTACCTTGCAAAATCTCTGCATTATTTTCTAGACTCTTACCTTAAAACATTTCCAAATTTTGTAGCTGGTCTAACAATAAAAGTGTTTTTGACATTATCCTGAGATATTGATTATTTGTAGAGTGGATGAGCAATTTCAATTTAATACAGAAAGGAATTCGCAGAGAAAGTATTATTTCAAGTTTAATACATTTTACAATACAAATATAATGCTTACCTGTATTGAAAGGTCAAATTAGTAACTTTGGTTCTTATTTGATCCTTATCACGATTCACCCCAGTAGCTTCAAAAAATTCTTCAGCTATCTTTTCATATACTTTAGCATTTCTCTTGGCTGTTCGAAGGTCTGATAAATACTCATTCCAGATACGTATCAGAACACTTGTTTCAATCTCAGTCCAGTTACTTGATCGTTTTGGTTTGTCGATCTGAGCAGCTGAACTACTGCTGCCACTGTTACAAGCTGCCATTTTGGAAATACATCAGTATATCGTGAGAAGAAGCTTTAAACATCTTATCTCAGAGTTCATGACTGATGACTAATTGAAAAGCTTTTAAATTCTGGCAAGCATTTCTAAAACCCTTTTAGGAAACATTCAAAAGGTTTTAGATAAAAGGGTTGATGATGGATGACTAACACAAGTTCTTTCAAGTGAAAGCTTTTGGATGAAAGCTTCTAGAATGTAACGTCTGACAAGGATACAGGATTTTGGCATTCTGCGCTGTATTTAAATACTTAAAGCTTTTTCAGCTGGTGCCTGTTAGCTCTTGCAGAAAAGTGGCTGTTGCCAGGGTAACATTGTATCAATGGTGATGCTACATTGCTTAAAAGCTTTTAATTGGTTCCCTTCGTGAAATGAAGGTTGCTCTTAAATTGTAAAAGCTTTCAATTGAAACCACTGAATTGGCAGAGTGTAATCGATGTAATTAAGAGATGAAATCCTGAAATGTGTTTATTCCATGTGACTAGTTACATTGTCTTCGGTTTCAGTCTTATCAATGGAAAAATACCATAATTAAATTTCATAAAATGCTTGACATGGTAAAATCTGGATATACACAATCATACATAAAATCCCCCATATATGAAGCGAGTGTCAATTGCACTACATTTCAGTCACTGAGACATGTAGTTGTGTTTGTGAATTGCTGTAAAAGAAAATTATATGTGTTTTGGATTTGCACTTTCAGTCTGGCATTAACATAATGTCGTTCACCATCTGAGAACATACCAAATACTCTATAGGTAATAAAATACTGGACACAAAGCAGCTAGTTTGCACACATTAAGCTTCCACAAATAACAATGACTATAATCAGACAATGATGTTGTTTATGAGATAATTAACAGTCAGGGCACAGGGGAGCTCACGACTGAAGTACAGGAAACCCTCGTTATGATGGAACATTGGGGGGAGGGGGGTGGTGGTGTCCGTTATTGACGATTGTCCGCTGTAACCGAGTAAGTATCATAGAAACATAGATAGAAACATAGAAAATAGGTGCAGGAGGAGGCCATTCGGCCCGTCGACCCAGCACCGCCATTCATTGTGATTATAGCTGATCATCCACAATCGGTAACCTGTGTCCAACTTCTCCCCATTTCCCTTGGTTCCACTAACCCCCAGAGCTCTATCTAACTCTCTCTTAAATCCATCCAGTGATTTGGCCTCCACTGCCCTCTGTGGCAGAGAATTCTACAAATTTACAATTCTCTGAGTGAAAAAGTTCCTTCTCACCTCAATTTTAAATGGCCTCCCCTTTATTCAAAGATTGTGGTCCCTGGTTCTGGACTCGCCCAACATTGGGAACATTTTTCCTGCATTTAGCTTGTCCAGTCCTTTTATAATTTTATATGTCTCTATAAGATCCCCTCTCATCCTTCCAAACTCCAGTGAATACAAGCCTTGTCTTTTCAACCTTTCCTCATATGACAGTCCTACCATCCCAGGGATCGATCTCGTGAACCTACGCTGCACTGCCTCAATTACAAGGATGTCCTTCCTCAAATTTGGAGGCCAAAACTGTACACAATACTCCAGATGTGGTCTTACCAGGGCCCTATACAACTGCAGAAGAACCTCTTTACTCCTATACTGAAATCGTCTCGTTATGAAGGCCAACATGCCATTAACTTTCTTCACTGCCTGCTGTACCTGCACGCTTACTTTCTGGTGTACAAGGACTCCCAGGTCTCGCTGCACTTCCCCCTTACTTAACCTAACTCCATTGAGATAATAATCTGCCTCCTTGTTTTTGCCGCCAAAGTGGATAACCTCACATTTATCTATATTACACTGCATCTGCTATGCATCAGCCCACTCACTCAACCTGTCCAGATCACCCTGCAACCTCCTAACATCCTCTTCACAGTTCACACTGCTTTGTGTCATTTGCAAACTTGCTAGTGTTACATGTTAATTCCTTCATCCAAATCATTAATATATATGGTAAACAGTTGCATCCCCAACACTGAGCCTAGCGGCACTCCACTCGTTACTGTCTGCCATTCTGCCAACCAATTCTCTATCCATGTCCACTATTTCTAGAGCCACCTCCCTGATTTCCCTGGGATGCAGACCATCAGGCCCTGGGGATTTATCAACCTTCAGTCCCATCAGTCTACCCAATACTATTTCTCGCCTAATGCAAATTTCTTCCAGTTCCTCTGCTCCCCTAGATCGTCTGTCCTCTAGTACATCTGGGAGATTGTTTGTGTCCTCCTTAGTGAAGACAGATCCGAAGTACCTGTTCAACTCTTCTGCCATTTCCTTGTTACCCTTGAATTTTTTGAAGAGGTTACCAGGGAAATTGATAAGGGCAAGGCTGTGGATGTTGTCTATATGGACTTCAGTAAGGCATTTGACAAGGTTCCACATGGAAGGTTGATTAAGAAGGTTAAATCGTTGGGTATTAATAGTGAGGTTGCAAGATGGATTCAACAATGGCTGAATGGGAGATACCAGAGGGTAATGGTTGACAATTGTATGTTAGGTTGGAGGCCAGTGTCTAGTGGAGTACCCCAAGGATCTGTGTTGGGTCCACTGTTGTTTGTCATTTACATTAATGATCTGGATGATGGTGTGGCAAATTGGATTAGTAAATGTGCAGATGATACTAAGATAGGTGGTGTAGTTAATAATGAAGTAGAGTTTCAAAGTCTACAGAGAGACTTGGGCCTTTTGGAAGGGTGGGCTGAAAGATGGCAGATGGAGTTTAATGCTGATAAGTGTGAGGTGCTGCATTTTGGTAGGACAAATCAAAATAGGACGTACAGGGTAAATGGTAGGGAATTGAGGAATGCAGTGGAACAGAGGGATCTGGGAATAACTGTGCATTGTTCCCTGAAGGTGGAATCTCATGTGGATAGGGTGGTGAAGAAGGCGTTTGGTATGCTTGCCTTTATAAATCAGAGCATCGAGTATAGAAGTTGGGATGTAATGTTAAAATTGTACAGGGCATTGGTGAGGCCGAATCTGGAGTATGGTGTGCAGTTCTGGTCGCCAAATTATAGGAAGGATGTCGACAAAATGGAGAGGGTACAGAGGAGATTTACTAGAATGTTGCCTGGGTTTCAGCACTTAAGCTACAGAGAGAGGTTGAACAGGTTGGGTCTTTATTCTTTGGAGCGTAGAAGGTTGAGGGGGGACGATAGAGGTTTTTTAAATTTTGAGAGGGACGGACAGAGTTGACGTGGGTAGGCTTTTCCCTTTGAGAGTGGGAAAGATTCCAACAAGGGGACATAGCTTCAGAATTGAGGGACAAAAGTTTAGGGGTAACATGAGGGGTAACTTCTTTACTCAGAGGGTGGTGGCTGTATGGAATGGGCTTCCGGTGGAAGTGGTGGAGGCAGGCTCGATTTTATTATTTAAGAGTAAATTGGATAGGTATATGGATAAGAGGGGATTAGAGGGTTATGGTCTGAGTGCAGGTAGATGAGACTAGGTCAGGGAGAGTGGTCGGCGTGGACTGGTAGGGCCGAACGGGCCTGTTTCCGTGCTGTAGTTGTTATATGGTTATATGGTTAATAATTTCACCTGTGTCTGCCTTCAAGGGACCCACATTTGACTTTGTTACTTTTTTTCTCTTAACATATCTAAAGAAGCTTTTACTTTCCTTCTTTATATTCTTGGCCAGCTTTCCCTCGTACTTCATATTTTCAGCCCGTATTGCCCGTTTTGTTACCTTCTGTTGTCCTTTGAAAGTTTCCCAATCCTCTGGCTTCCTGGTACTCTTTGCTGTGTTATACATCTTTTCTTTTAGTTTTATTCCATCCCTAACTTCCCTTGTCAGCCATGGTTGCCTCCTACTCCCCTTAGAATCTTTCTTTCGCTTTGGAATGAAATGATCCTGCGTCTTCCGGATTATGCCAGAAATTCCTGCCATTGCTGTTCCACCGTCAATCCTGCTAGGATCCCTTTCCAGTCGACATTGGCCAGCTCCTCTCTCATGCCTTCATAGTCCCCTTTGTTCAACCGCAACACTGGCACTTCCGATTTAACCTTCTCCCTCTCAAATTGCAGATTAAAACTAATTATATTATGATCACTACCTCCAAGCGGTTCCTTTACCTTGAGTTCTCTTATCAAATCTTTTTCATTGGACAACACTAAATCCAGAATTGCCTTTTCTCTGTTTGGCTCCAGTACAAGCTGCTCTAAGAATCCATCTCGAAGGCACTCTACAAACTCTCTTTCTTGGGGTCCAGAACCTACTTGATTTTCCCAGTCTACCTGCATATTGAAACCCCCCATCACCACAGTGGCATTACCTTTCATACATGCCAGTTTTAACTCCTGCTGCATCTTACACCCTACATCCGGATAACACCAATTAGTGTCTTCTTATCTTACAATTCCTCAATTCTATCCACAGTGACTCTACCTCGTCAGTCCCTATGTCATCCCTCGCAAGGGGCTGAATTTCATCCCTCACCAGCAGAGCTACCCCACCGCCTCTGCCCACCTGCCTGTCCTTTCTACAGGATGTATAACCCTGAATATTAAGTTCCCAGGCCCGATCCTCCTGCAGCCACGTCTCTGCAATCCTCACAATGTCATATCTACCAACCTCTAAATGAGCCTCAAGCTCATCTACTTTACTTCTTATACTTTGCGCATTCATATACAATACTTTTAATTCCTTACTCATCTCACCCTTCACATCGATTCCTATTACACTTGGCCATACCCTTTGTGAGCTTTCTGGGGTTAATTCTGGGATCATTAACTATCCCTTTACTCTCTTTCCCTTTGACTCCATCCTTGACTATCCCATTTGACAAAACCTGCCTGCCAGAATGCTGGTCCTCCACCTGTTAAGGTGCAATCTGTCCCTTTTGTACAATTCTCCCTTAGCCCAAAACAGATCCCAGTGATCTAAGAATCTAAATCCCTGCCCCTTGCACCAGCTCCTCAGCCACACATCCCCTATCTCCCTGTTCCTGCTCTCGCCAGCATGAGGAACTGGAAGCAAACTGGAGATAACCACCCTGGAGGTCCTGCTTTTCAGCATTTTTCCGAGCTCTCTAAAGTCACGCTGCAGAATATTCATTCTCTTCTTTCCGACATCGTTTGTGCCGACATGCACCACCACTTCCGGCTGTTCACCTTCGCCCTTGAGGATTTTCTGCACTCTGTCCGTGACATCCTGGCACCAGGGAGGCAGCACACCATCCTCGAATCCCGCCTGTTGCCGCAGAAACCCCTGTCCGTACCTCTCACAATCATTGTATAAGTAGTAGAAACAAAGAACTGCAGATGCTGGTTAACACACAAACTGACACAAAGTGCTCAGTGGATCAGGGAGCATCACCGGAACTCATGGATAGGTGACATCTTGTCAAGATCCTACTTCAGACTGTCAGTCTGGATCTGGGCCTGAAATCCAGGTGAGATGATGGCCCCAGCTTGCTGGCGACTGGGGGAGGAACGAGGATTGGTGGCTCAGATTAACTACCCACTGACTAAAGAAGTTCCTCCTCACCTCCTTTCCAAAAGAGCGCCCTTTAATTCTGAGGCTATGACCTCTGGTCAGAGACTCTCCCACCAATGGAACCATCCTTTCCACATCCACTCTATCTGTGCCTTTCAGTATTCTGTATGTTTCAATGAGGTCCCCCCCCCCTCAATCTTCTAAACTCCAGCGAGTACAGGCCCAGTACTGTCAAACGCTCATCACATGCTAACCCACTCATTCCTGGAATCATTCATAAATATCCTCGGGACCCTCTCCAGAGCCAGCACATCCTTCCTCAGATATGGGGCCCAAATTTGCTCACAGTACTCCAAATGCGGCCTGACTAGTGCCTTATAGAGCCTTAGCATTACATCTCTGGTTATGTGTTCCAGTCCTCTTGATATAAATGCTAACATTGAATTTTCCTTCCTGACCACCGATTCGACTTGCAAATTAACTTTTTGGGAATCCTGCACTCCCAAGTCCCTTTGCACCACCGATTTCTGGATTCTCTCTCCATTTAGAAAATAATCTATTTATTCTTATTACCAAAATGCTGACTCCGCACTTTGCCATCTACAACCTCCCCTCTGTCTGATCCTGCTATGAACTTAGAGTCATAAAGTGATACAGTGTGGAAACATGCCCTTCGGCCCAACTTATCCACACCAGCCAACATGTCCCAGCCACACTAGTCCCACCTGCCTGCGTTTGGTCCATATCCTTCCAAACTTGTCCTATCCATGTATCTGTCTAACTGTTTCTTAAATGTTGGGACAGTCCAAGCCTCAACTACCTCCTCTGGCAGCTTGTTCCATACACCCACCACCTTTTGTGTGAAAAAGTTATCCCTCATATTCCTATTAAATTTCTCTTCACCTTGATTCCCCTAATCTGATCCTCGATTCCCCTAATCTGGGCAAGAGATTCTGTGCATCTACCCGATTTATTCCTCTCATGATTTTATACACCTCTATAAGATCATCCTGCATTCCAAGGAGTAGAGACCCAGCCTGCTCAACCTCTCCTTATAACTCAGACCCCCTAGTCTGGCAACATCCTCGTAAATCTTCTCTGAACTTAGAAACATAGAAACATAGAAAATAGGTGCAGGAGTAGGCCATTCGGCCCTTCGAGCCTGCACCGCCATTCAATATGATCATGGCTGATCATCCACAATCGGTAACCTGTGTCCAATACCTATACCTGCCTTCTCTCCATACCCCCTGATCCCTTTAGCAAAAAGGGCCACATCTAACTCCCTCTTAAATATAGCCAATGAACTTGCCTCAACTACCTTCTGTGGCAGAGAATTCCACAGACTCACCACTCTCTGTGTGAAGAAATGTTTTCTCATCTCGGTCCTAAAAGACTTCCCCCTTATCCTTAAGCTGTGACCCCTGGTTCTAGACTTCCCCCAACAAAGGGGAACAATCTTCCCGCATCTAGCCTCTCCAACCCCTTAAGAATTTTATATGTTTCTATAAGATCCCCCCTCAGTCTTCTAAATTCCAGCGAGTACAAGCCCAGTCTATCCAGTCGTTCCTCATATGAAAGTCCCGCCATCCCAGGGATCAATCTGGTGAACCTTCTCTGTACTCCCTCTAAGGCAAGAACGTCTTTCCTCAGGTTAGGAGACCAAAACTGCACACAATACTCCAGGTGTGGTCTCACCAAGGCACTGTACAACTGCAGCAGAACCTCCCTGCTCCTAAACTCAAATCCTCTTGCTATGAATGCCAACATACCATTCGCTTTCTTCACTGCCTGCTGCACCTGCATGCTTGCTTTCAATGACTGGTGCACCATGACACCCAGGTCACATTGCATCTCCCCTTCTCCCAATCGGTCACCATTCAGGTAATACTCTGCTTTCCTGTTCTTGCCGCCAAAGTGGATAACCTCACATTTATCCACATTATATTGCATCTGCCATGCATTTGCCCACTCGCCTAATCTATCCAAGTCACTCTGCAGCCTCCTAGCATCCTCCTCGCAGCTAACACTGCCACCCAGCTTCGTGTCATCCGCAAACTTAGAGATGTTGCATTCAATTCCCTCGTCCAAATCATTAATATAATAATAATAATAATAATATATTTATTTTATATAGCGCCTTAACACATGCACAAAGCGCTTTACAAATACAATTAACATAGAAACAAACAGACAAACAGACAAACTATCCTGACGGAAAAGCGGCGAATAATCAACGCCAGCGTCCTCTCACGTCAGGGTCCGGCAGTAGACATTAAAGAACACAAGACACACAGATACAATTTTTTACACAAAACAGCCATCACAGTGATTGCTCTAGGCATACCCTCACTGTGATGGAAGGCAAAGTCTTATCTCCTCCTCGTTCTTCTCCCGTGGCGCCACGAGGCGATCGAGGCTCCCAACCCCTTGAAGCCCCCACCGGGCGATGGAAAGTCCCAGGGTCGAGCCGAGCCGAGCAGGCCGATGAAAGTTCTGAGCCCCCACCGGGCGATGGAAAATGCCGCGGCCGAGCCACGCAGGGCGATGAGAGTCCTGAGCCCCCACCGGGCGATGTAAAGTGCCGCGGCCGAGCCACGCAGGGTGATGAAGGGCCTGCGGGCGGGTTGATCGTGCCTCGTGCTTCGGGGCGGTCGAAGCTGCTGCGGCTGGAGCTCCCAAAATACACTGTAAATAACTGGGGTCCCAGCACTGAGCCTTGCGGTACCCCACTAGTCACTGCCTGCCATTCCGAAAAGGACCCGTTTATTCCTACTCTTTGCTTCCTGTCCGCCAACCAATTTTCTATCCACCTCAAAACTGAACCCTCAATACCGTGTGCTTTAAGTTTGTACACCAATCTCCTATGTGGGACCTTGTCGAAGGCCTTCTGAAAGTCCAGATATAACACATCGACTGGTTCTCCCTTATCCACTCTACTAGTTACATCCTCGAAAAATTCTATAAGATTCGTCAGACATGATTTGCCTTTGGTAAATCCATGCTGACTCTTTCAAGCTTGACAATATCTTTCCTATAACAGGTGCCCAGAATTGAACACAATACTCTAAATGCGGTCTCACCAACGTCTTATACAACTGCAACATGACCTCCCAACTTCTGATTCATGAAATATCACAACTAATGACTTCACAATCTCTGAGGCCACCTCCTTCAAACCCGGGAGTGCAGTCCATCTGGTCCAACATCCACTCTTGCCTCTTTTTCACTCTATATATCCGTAGAAACTCTTGCTATTCTCTTTTATATTATTGGCTAGCTAAACATTCTTACTTCATCTTTTCTCTCTGTATTGTTCTTTTAGTTACCTTTTGTTGTTCTTTAAAAACATCCCAATCCTCTGGCTTCCCACTAATCTTTGCAATGTTATATGCCTTCCCTTTTGCTTTTATGTTGTCCCTGACCTCCTTTGTTAGCCATAGTCTTCTTATTCTCCCCCTGGTATCTTTCTTCCTGCACCTTCCGAATTATCCGCAGAAATTCCTGCCATTGCTGCTCTACCGTCATTCCTACTATGGCCCCTTTCCTTTCAATCTTCGCCAGATCCTCCCTTATGCCTCGCTAGTCCCTTTTGCTCAGCTGTAATACTGACACATCCGATTACTTGCAGCAACACAACAGATATGTGACGATTGTACTCAGTAGACAACATAAAAACAACAAAAAGTAGTTCAATATATATTTTAAAAACAATATAGTGCAAAGACAAAAACAATGGCCCCAAGTCCTTCGTGCAATCAAGGCAGTTTTTAGTTTGCAGTTTAGTTGGAGTTCATAATGTTGTGATTGTTATTGGGAAGAAACTGCCCCTGAACCTGGATGTTACGGTTTTCATGCTCCTATGTATTCTTCCCGATGGCAGGAATGGAATGAGACAGTGGCCTGGGTAGTGTGGCCTTGGATGATGCTGGCTGCCTTTTTGAGGCAGTCGTCTCCTGTAGATCCCTTCCATGGAGAGAAGGTCAGTCCCATGATGGACTGGGCAGTGTTCACCATTTTTTGCAATCTTCTTTGTTCCTGGGCATTCACGTTGCTGAACCAGTCAATATGCCGTTCATTTGTAGCAGATGAACATACGTCATATATTCGTCAACATACCGAATCTCTTCAATCTTTTGGGGAAGTAGATGGACATTCTTCATGATTGCATCAATATGCCAAGTCCAGATAGATATTCAAAGCAAAAGTCCCTTTCGGCCTTTTTAAAACCTTATCAAGGTCATATTTGGGCTTGTTGTATAAATCTGCACTGCCAGACTTGAATGCCCAAGATCTGGTTTTCAGAAGATTGCGGACCGCCTAGATCATCCAAGGCTTCTGGTTTGGAAACACTCGGATGGTTTTCATGGAACACGTTTCTCCACATATTTCCTCATGAAGTCGGTAGCAACTGTGGCGTATTTCTTCAGGTCCATTACTGAGTTCTTGAGTATCGCTCATTCTACCGACTCCAAGCAATCCTGGATTGTTCCTCAGGCCATCAAGTGGTCCAATTTCCCAAAGTGAGGGCGTGGGATGGAACGATCGGCTCTCTGATGGTAGAATAGCTGTGGTCGAGGATGTTTGATCCTCTGGTGCTGCAGGGCACATGCTGGTGGTAGTTTGGGAGTGATGTATTAAAGTCTCCGGCGACAAAAGACGACAAGTTATGCCGTCTGGTGTTTGTTGACCATGGCCTACAGCTCCTCCAGTGCTAGATGAACATCTGCCTGGGGTGCGATGTAGACCACGGTCATTAAGATGGAGGTGAAATCCCTCAGGAGGTAGAAGGAGCAGCATTTGCCAGCAGGTATTCCAGGTGTGGAGAGTAGGAGTTGGACAGAATTGCTGCACCTATGCAGCACAAAGAGTTTGTCATGAGGCAGACGCCAGCACTTCTCGCTTTCCCAAATGCCTCCATTCTGTCCATGCTATGAATGGAGAAACCTTTAAGCCAGCGGCCATTCCTTCTCAGGGGAGTGCTCATATTTTCTTAGGGACATTGTTCAGGTTCATTATTTGATTTTTTTTTAAATATGTCCTGTGAGCAATCCACTGCATTCAAATATGCATTGCGATTTTCTTTTACATAAAGATTAGTAACCTTGTGCTTTAGTTGAAAAGAGTCAAATTCATTACATGATTCAGCATTAAGTTTGATATAAAAGAGTTATGCAATCAGCCTGCCTCT
Source organism: Rhinoraja longicauda (assembly GCF_053455715.1). NCBI lineage: Eukaryota > Metazoa > Chordata > Chondrichthyes > Rajiformes > Arhynchobatidae > Rhinoraja > Rhinoraja longicauda. Next base: position 12,954,943 of record NC_135993.1, read on the forward strand.
TATATGTACTGAGGTAAAGATGGGTATCGTGTTCCTATTGAGGATTCTGGTTGGATTTTCCATTCCAGGTAACCAGAATAAGGTTTCATAATGTATAGGTAGTTTCGGTGATCTTGGATATATTTGTCCAGGTTTACCCTTTAACTTCGTTAGGAATTGGGCCTGATTTCAAAGAAGTAATCCATCTTTTTTTTTCTTCTGTTTTCCTAAAAAACTTTAACTGAGCAAGAGCTACCCAATCCTGTCAGACAATTGTGCAAATAGAATACAAAATTGTAATGTTAAATATAACACAAATGGCACAAATTGGTCCTAATTGTTGCTTTCTAGGAGCATCACATAATGCAATATATGCCTACACCTAAATAGTAACAAAATATATCCAAATAGTTCTACTTTGTGACACTATAATGTTTTGTAGACATCAGAGTTTCTGAAAAAGTCGCAACAAAATGGGTAAAAGAATGATAAGGATTCCACTGAGGATAGCCATCTTTCTTCTCCTGTTAAGTATCTTACAGTACAAAAGGACCATACACATAAGCCATATTGGTTTAAATATAAATGTCAAGGGACTAAACCAAGCTTATAATACTATAATTTGCAGTAAATAACATATAACATAAAATACAGTATGTAAAGTCTTAAAAAGCATCTTATATAAAAGGTTACCCATGTCAACATATATATGTAATACCCAAATGGGAGAGTAAAAAATGTTTATTGGCTCACCATTCTACAAAATTGTGTCATTAGACTGAATATTCGCTATAGACGCATCAAGACCCCCCTTAAGATGAGACGAGAAACATGCATATCTGTAACCAACAATGATGAGTAGGAAAAGGATAGAGGCATGGATGGTTCCTGCTCTTCACTGTTCCAGGGTTAAGGACGAAGCCGAGGAACAGGCATAAGCTGAGGATATAGACAATAGACAATAAACAATAGGTGCAGGAGTAGGCCATTCAGCCCTTCGAGCCAGCACCGCCATTCAATGCGATCATGGCTGATCACTCTCAATCAGTACCCCGTTCCTGCCTTCTCCCCATACCCCCTCACTCCGCTATCCTTAAGAGCTCTATCCAGCTCTCTCTTGAAAACATCCAACGAACTGGCCTCCACTGCCTTCTGAGGCAGAGAATTCCACACCTTCACCACTCTCTGACTGAAAAAGTTCTTCCTCATCTCCGTTCTAAATGGCCTACCCCTTATTCTTAAACTGTGGCCCCTTGTTCTGGACTCCCCCAACATTGGGAACATGTTTCCTGCCTCTAATGTGTCCAATCCCCTAATTATCTTATATGTTTCAATAAGATCCCCCCTCATCCTTCTAAATTCCAGTGTATACAAGCCTAATTGCTCCAGCCTTTCAACATACGACAGTCCCGCCATTCCGGGAATTAACCTAGTGAACCTACGCTGCACACCCTCAATAGCAAGAATATCCTTCCTCAAATTTGGAGACCAAAACTGCACACAGTACTCCAGGTGCGGTCTCACCAGGGCCCGGTACAACTGTAGAAGGACCTCTTTGCTCCTATACTCAACTCCTCTTGTTACGAAGGCCAACATTCCATTGGCTTTCTTCACTGCCTGCTGTACCTGCATGCTTCCTTTCAGTGACTGATGCACTAGGACACCCAGATCTCGTTGAACATCCCCTCTTCCTAACTTGACACCATTCAGATAATAATCTGCCTTTCTATTCTTACTTCCAAAGTGAATAACCTCACACTTATCTACATTAAACTGCATCTGCCATGTATCCGCCCACTCACACAACCTGTCCAAGTCACCCTGCAGCCTTATTGCATCTTCCTCACAATTCACACTACCCCCCAGCTTAGTATCATCTGCAAATTTGCTAATGGTACTTTTAATCCCTTCATCTAAGTCATTAAAGTATATCGTAAATAGCTGGGGTCCCAGCACCGAACCTTGCGGTACCCCACTGGTCACTGCCTGCCATTCCGAAAGGGACCATTTATCCCCACTCTTTGCTTTCTGTCTGTCAACCAATTTTCTATCCATGTCAGTACCCTACCCCCAATACCATGTGCTCTAATTTTGCCCACTAATCTCCTATGTGGGACCTTGTTGAAGGCTTTCTGAAAGTCGAGGTACACCGCATCCACTGACTCTCCCCTGTCAATTTTCCTAGTGAGACTGTGTATGCCAAAGCAGATATATGTGAGGGTATCCATGGTATCCCAGGAGGAATAGTGGTTTATGGGAGTTGGAGGAGTGACTGCGCTTATATCATAAGCAATTAAATTTCAGTCCTTCAAAGCTTTAACGCGTCAACAGGTCTTAGTGTTACATGCAGTTCCTGGAAAAGTCGCAACAAAATGGGTAAACCATCGAAGGAGCATATTAAAACAATATTTTCTATGGCTGCAGGGATTATCCATTGGAAGACTCCACATAAGTCGCAGATCCAATTTAAGGTAGTGCTAAACCACCCAGAGACTGTGTTTGTCACTACAGAGGTCAAGCAAGCTGCAGCTGGAAATGTCGTGGCAATCATCACACTTAGAGCATTAAGCCAGTCTGGCTTGAAAGGGGTCTGCAAGTAAATTTGTGAAATTTACACAAGGAACTGCAAATGCTGGTTTACAAAAAATGACACAAAGTCACGGGTTAGGCAGCATCTCTGCTGAACATGGATAGGCCACGCTTTGGCGACAAGAATAAGATTTCATCATGTATGGGTAGTTTAATTTATTATTGTCATCCTTACAGAGGTACAATGAAAAGCTTTCGTTGTGTGTTATCCAGTCAAAGAAAAGACTATACATGATTACAATCAAACCATATACAGTGTATAGATAAAGGGTACAACATTTAGTGCAAAATAAAGATAGGACACAAAATGTGCCTGCTTATGTTCTGCAAAGATGCTGCTTGACCCACTGAGTTACTCCAGCACATTGTGTCTTTTGAAAGGAGGTGTCTTGCTTGTCTAATCGTTTCAGGAGCATTATAGTTGGTAAACGTGCCAATGAATTTTATAGCATGCATCTGGGTTTAGGTGCTGGTTAAAACTGAGATCTTTGGATTCTGATCAAGAGGAACATTAAACTTGATTTGTGAGGTTGTGAGCTGAATGGCTTTTTTTATGTGGAAGCCGCAACAACTGATATCTCTGCTCGGTGTAACTGCCACACTCAAGTGTGAGATTACACTCAAGTGTGTAATGATTCCATTGAACCCATTATCAAATCTATTAATATGCTTCTAATCACCAAGAACTGGAGTAGCTGTAACAGGACTACTAGAACTTGTTCCCCACATTGAGGAAATATCTCCCTATCATAACATATTTGACATGATCTTATAAGGCATGATTTAATGCTGATGTAAGAGGGTTGGTTCAGTAAGGTTTGAGATACTCAGACCTCCACAAACTTTCCATTGATATTGAGGTTCCACTTTGATAATCAAATGGGTGAAACTGTGAAATAGTACATACTTGAGTTCAGTGGACGGTGTGTTCTCAAATACAGTTAGTTTGAAAGGAAGTAATAGATATGAGAAACAAAGTATGGCAATATATTGATGGAGTGAATAACCAGTGAATATTGATCACTTCTATCACAGAAATAGGTTTTAATTCATGGACTTTCAGTAGAAAAGAATTGGAGGTAGCTCTTTTAAGACATATAACTCTTTTGTTGGAGCCTGAGTCTGTTGATCAAAGGACCTGAGAGGAAATGCCAGGGCACCAGTCCTAATGTTAGGCGAGGAGTCATTCATTGAAGATGTTGTTGACCACCATCACACTGTGATAAGACTGGATGTGATCACCAAGGACAAGGTGCTGTGTGAGCTTACTGTGGAAGCTCAGTTATCCAGGTAGTACATTGGGAAATATTCTTTGATTGAACTTCATCCAATCATTGTTGATTGTGTTTCTCGTATATTTTTTATTTCATCACCCAGATTTTTTTCTTTCAAGGTGGACTTGCGTGTTTGCTTTGAGACACTCAATACAGATTGGCCAATAAGATTATTCCAAGATGCATCTCCCTTATAAATTTTTTAAAGTGGGTGATTTTCCATTGTCTATCATCCTCGGGAATCAGATGTGACCAGACGGCATTAACTGGATTTAAAACTTTACTGGTCGACCCTTGCAACATTTGTTACAATGATTTGTTGTGGGCCTTAATTATACACTGTGTATTTTTTTAGAATGGCATAGTTGATAACTAATCACTATTGCTCATCAGCTTTACTTCACCAAACATGGGCGAATTAAATCGAGAAGTTTCTTTGACTGAAATCCGTGTTTATATAAGGAGTCCACAGTTTCTTGTACAGATTGTGATCATCAATGTACAGGAATATACCAAAGATTCTGATGAGGGAATGGATTGTGTCCTGATTTAGTTGTTTTCGTATCAACTGTCCCACAGTGGTTTGCATGCTGTTGTAGGCAGTCATTGCACTTGCATAACATATTTTTAAGCATCTCTTTGAGTGTACCCTTTCTAGAGTCCTAAGCATAAATCAAGATTTTAAGCTGTATCTTTTTAAAATATTCACAAGAAACATTGAATAGAGAGAGAGATTACACTGTATCAACCTCCATTTCAAAGACTGATATATTGCCTTAGTCTCTTTTTCTGAATGTGTTGATGTGTCAATGATCCAGATTTCAAGCAGTGGTTTTCCCCTTCCTTACCAAGGCAGAGATCCTTCCAGCTAACAAAACTCTGAAACACAGTTATATTATAAAAATTGAAGCATGTTTAAGATAAATAAGTCCTATGAAGATTATCATTTATGAAAGATTTTCAAAATACATACAATTTTTAGAATACTAGAAAAGATACCAATGAGTCACCGACAAATAAGTCGTCTGTGGATGACGGAGGTTGAGGAATGCATTATGTGTCTTTACTTTGTTTCGTCTAACTCTTCTCTCCTACTCCTAAAACTCTTCTAATTTTTATATTGTTTTTCTACCACCATAAGTGGTTGGCACAATTTGGTCAATGTAGATTAAGTGAATGTAAGCCTTATCCTTTTATGAATACCACACTCCTAATAAGGTTACTGTGTACTTTATGGTTCCTTTTCTTCCATCGGTCTTTGGTATAGGATGATTCTATTCTTAATGACATAATGGGTCAGTAATATCTCTCTTGATACTGAGGGGAAAAAACATGCACTTATGTTAATCCACATTAAGTCTTTGAACCGAGGTCAGCTTCAGCTGCTGGCTAAAAGCCTTCTGACCCTAAATCAGCATCAGCTGCTGTGTTAAAAGCTTTTGTGTTACAAACTGAGATTAGTAAAAGGTCTTTTCAGCCCGGGTTGTGAATATCCATCATACTGTCAGATCTGTGGCACAGTGGGATAGAGTGAAGTCAGACGGGGATATAGTGATAGGATACCCATTAACAAGAGAGACAGACAGGAGCCAGAAAACAGACGGGATTCTAGGATGGCGTGTTGCCTCCCTGGTGCCAAAGTCCAACATATCACAGTGTGGCTGCAGAACATTCTTGAAGGGTGGGGATGAGCAGCTAGAAGTCGTTGTGTACGTTGCTACAAGTTACATAGGTAGGAAAAAGAATGAGGTCCTGCAGAATGAAAACAGAGTTAGGCAAAGAGGTTAAAAGCAGTATCTCAAGGGGAGTCATCTCTGGATTACTCCCAGTGCTAGTGAGGGTAGACATAGGAATATACAAGTGAATGCATTGCTGAGGAATTGATGCAGGCAGAGGGGTTCAGATTTGTGGACTATTTGGATCTCTTCTGGGGCAGTACCTGAACTGGAGGGGGACCAATATCAGACATGTTTACTGATTGGCAGGAAGACAAGATGCATTGCAGCAGTGAGGCTGGTGAGAAGGTGGACATTTGTACGTACGTTAACAACAGCAAGTTCAGTAGACAGGTTAGGCAGGAGCATGGTAGTTATCGAGTAAAGATGGTTGGATTAAATTGCATTTATTTCAATGCTAGAGACCTTACAGGTAGGCAGTAGAATAAACTCAGGGCGTGAATGGTTACTTGTGAATGGGACGCTATACCCATACTGCAACCTTGGCCAAACAAGGACAAGGCTGGCAGCTTAATGTTCCTGGGTACAGGTGCTACAGGACAGATAGACGAGGCATGGGAATTGTTAGACTGATTAAGGAAAACATCATGGCTGTAGTCCAAGATGACTTTCCTGAAGGGTCATCCAGTAAAGCTCTATGGGTATAGTTGGGAGGGTCTTGACCTGAAATGCCACCTATTCTTTTCCTCTAAAGATGCTGCCTGACCCTCTGAAGAAGGGTCTTGACCCGAAGCGTCACCCATTCCTTCTCTCCAGAGATGCTGCCTGTCCTGCTGAGTTACTCCAGAATTTTGTGTATATCTACAGATTAAACTAGCATCTGCAGTTCCTTCCTACACATTTTCTGCTGCCTGACCCGCTGAGTTACTCTAGCTTTTTGTGTCTTCCTTCATTTTGAACCAGTATCTGCAGTCCTTTCCTACAGAGAGAAGTTGGGACCTTGTGTTATAGTGGTACAAGATGTTGGTGAGGCTGCACTTGGAGTAATGTGCTATTTATAGGTCATCCTCCTCTAGGAAAGGTGCCATAAAGCTGGAAAGGATGCAGAGAAGATTTACAAGGATGTTGCCAGGACTCGAAGGCCTGAGCTATAATGAGAAATTGGGCAGGCTAGGACTTTATTCCATGGATCACAGTAGGATGATGGTTATCTTATATATGTATTCATCATGAGGGGAATAGATAGGATTAAAAGGCTAACGTAATCAAGAACAAGAGGGCATAGGTGAAGGTGAGAGGGGAAATATCTAATAGGAACCTGAGGGGCAATGCTTTCACATAGCAAATGGATGGGTATATGGGACGAGCTGCCAAGGGAAATAGTTGAGGCAGGTGCAATGACAATGTTTAAAAGACATTTGTACAGGTACATGGATAAGAAAGGTGTGGGCCATGTGGGCCAAAGCAGACAAATGGTACGTGCTTTATTCGGGCACCTTGGTTGGCATGAACAATTTGATGTGAAGGGCCTGTTTCTGTGCTGTATGACTCAATGACTCGAGTAATCCAGATTTTGGGACAACAATCCAGAGAAATGAGACCAAATCCCAGTTGTGGAATCAAAATTCAGTTAATTAAATAAACTAGAATTTAATATAAAGGTAGTGATTCTCTAGTAAACCAACAGATGGAATCAACAGATGTAAGACTCCATTTGCTTCATTGATGTATTTCATGGAAGGAAACTTTAATCCTTGTTGAGCCTAGCCTGCATGCGGCACTCGACCAACATCCACAGTAATTGGTTGACCCTTAACTGTTAGCCGTAATGGCAAAGCAAGCCATCAAGTTACATCAAAAAGCATAGAAACATAGAAAATAGGTGCAGGAGGAGGCCATTTGGCCCTTCGAGCCAGCACTGCCATTCATTGTGATCATGGCTGATCATCCACAATCAGTAATCTGTGCCTGACTTCTCCCCATATCCCTTGATTCCGCTAGCACCTAGAGCTCTATCTAACTCTCTTTTAAATTCATCCAGTGAATTGGCTTTTACTGCCCTCTGTGGCAGAGAATTCCACAAATTCACAACTCTCTGGGTGAAAGGTTTTTTCTCATCTCAGTTTTAAATGGCCTCCTCTTTATTCTTAGACTGTGGCCCCTGGTTCTGGACTCCCCCAACATTGGGAACATTTTTCCTGCATCTAACTTGTCCAGTCCGTTTATAATTTTATACGTTTCTATAAGATCCTCTCTCATCCTTGTAAATTCCAGTGAATACAAGCCCAGTCTTTCCAATCTTTCCTGAAATGACGTCCCGCCATCCCGGGGATTAACGTCTTGAACCTACGCTGCACTGTCCCAATAGCAAGGATGTCCGTCCTCAAATGAGTAGACCAAATCTGCACACAATATTTCCAGATGTGGTCTCACCAGGGCCTGATACAAAAGGACCTCTTTACTCCTATACTCAAATCCTCTCATTATGAAGGCCAAACTCAAAATTGATAACATTGATCCGCTTGGCATCTGATTCTATTCATTTCGAAAGGATTTTACATCCAGTAATGGTAGCTTTTGAATACCATCGAGTTAGCATTTGCAAACTCGAGAAGCTGGTGTCAATTTCAAAATATAATGAAAACACAAAACAAAGACATCAAAATCTCCATCATTGTATCAACTTGATGACGCATATGTACAAGGTGTAATAGATAACAAAATGAAACACATTATAATCAAATAATGTATAGAACACTGTTCTTTCAATCCAGCAGTTTGATAGTCGCATCTAATCCCAGCAGAAGCATTTGGTCCTCCAAATGGGAAACAGGAACAGAATGCCCACACAGATCAACCATTGGTTTTCATTGAGCACAGTGAAGAATTGGAAGATGGCAGAACATTAATACATACATCTTATTCCTGTGTTTTTGTGACATTTGTTGTCTGAACATTAAAAGAATGGTGTACATATGACATTGCTTGTTGCTGTAATCTATAATTGTTGTAGGTAATTGTTGCATTGCTAAGTTTATGTTTTGATTCAAACTACAATGGTTTTCTAAGTTGACTTTTGGTAATGACCTCAGGGAACGAGGATGCCTACTGATTTATTGAATTGATTCTGTTCAGGAATGCGAGGCTCTACTCCACTGGATGTTGCAGCTGCTTCATGCATTGACAATAATGAACTTGCCCTCGCCCTGCGGGAGCCGGATATGGAGAAGGTAATAAAGGTGTAACGGACCCCATCCATATTCAATCAATATCAAGCAGCAGTGAAGTTGTAAGAGGAAAGAAAAAAAATGCTCAGTCGAAGTATCCAGATCTGAAACGTCGCCTGTCCATTTCCCCACAGATGTTGCCCGACTTGCTGAGGTCCTCCAGCACTCTTGCTTTGCTCAAGATTCCAACATCTGTAGTTCCTGTGTCCCCAAAAATAATGCTATGTTCCACATTGGATTAAAGTACTATGTATTACAATTTGCAAAAAAACCCTTTAGTTTATGCTAAATTGGTACTGTGTTTAATGCACATCCAGGTCTAAATTGCATTAAAAAAAATAGATGCAATATATGAACAAGGTGGTATCACTTTTCACTGAGAGAAATTACTTTTTCCCCATAATAGTTTGTGGAATGAACTATTGTGAAATTTTAGATCAAAAGATTAGAACATGGCACTTTGCATGTCATTTGCCTTCCATTCTATTAATTTGGTGCTGTTTATCAAGAAGTTCCTGTGTTTTTTCTGTAATATTTGTTCTTTAAACATTCAGTAAAGTACATGGTTTTGCACAGAAAAAAAAAGTTGACTTATCGCACATTTTGCATTTGTGGCTTTTATTTTCTCAAAAATGCCTATCTTTCTTTTACGCACATACATAGGAAGAACAGAGCAGGAGTAGGTCACCTGGTCCAAACCTGTTCTGACATTCAATATGATAATGGCTGATCTACCCAAGACTTCAATTTATCCTGTGGGCCAAGTCCCTACAGTCTGACTTCCTTAATCTTCCAAAAAATTATCTGCCATCATTTTAAATATTTCTCATGATCTAGCCTCTAGGATAGGACAGATTCACTGCCCTCTGTGAGAAGAAATTTCATTGCACCTCAGCTTTAAATGACCGACTCCTTATCTTGAATCTATATATCCTCAATCGTGACCCTCTTCCCAGTGAAAACATCACGACATTTCCCTGTTATGTTCCTTTCGGATCTTGTATATTTCAATAAGGTTTGGCCCATTGTTTTAAACTACAATGTTTTGGGCCGTATTTCATAAATCATGCTCTCGTACCAGGAATTAGCCTGGTGAATCTCCTTTGGACTGCCTCCAATGCCACTATATCCACCCAGATGAAGGATCTGGTCCAAAATGTGAATTGTCCATTTCCCTCCACAGATGCTGCTTTGACCCACTGAATTCCTCCAGCAGATTGTCAGTTGCACCAGATCCCAGCAGATGCAGTCTCTTGTGTATCAACCCCCATATCCTTTCTTTAGTAAGGAGACCCAAATTGCATTCTATTCTTCATTTGACCTTGCCGACACCTTACATAATTGTATCAAAACTTCCCTATTTACAAATTCCAACCGGATTGAAATAAAGCCCAATATGCCATTTCTCTTCTTAATGAACTCACTGCATCTACTGAGTAACGTATTGTGTACGTTTACTTCACCCGCTTACGTCTTTTCCATTAGATAATAATCTGTCTGTTAAATCCTCTGTCCGAAGAGCATGACCTCATACTTTTCCACACTACATTCCGTTTTTCCACTGTATTAGTCCACTCCCTCTCTATCTATATCCCTTTGCAGCTATGCAATATTGTCAACATGTTCTTATACCTACATCCGTATTGGCATACCTGGGTAACTTACATTTGATACTGCATTCCTCCCGGCAATTAATAAAAATAGTAAATAAATGGGGGCCAAGAAATGATCCCTGAGGTACACTGCTTGTTACACCCTTCCATCCTGAAAATGACCCATTTTAAGCTCTGTTAAATTGTTTTGGGAAGGAACTGAGAATCAGATTGAGTCAGAATGAAAGGTAGTGCATCCAAGGAAATTAATAGATGTTGGTAATAAAAACAATATCTGAGGAATACTCGGCGGGGCAGGTGTCATTTGTGGAGAGAGGAAAGAAGAGTCAATAGTTCAGGCTTGATCATAGAAACATCGACATAGAAAATAGGTGCAGAAGTGGGCCATTCGGCCCTTCAAGCCAACACCGCCATTCTTTATGATCATGGCTGATCATCCAAAATCAGTACCCCGTTCCTGCTTTTTTCCCATATCCCTTGATTTCGTTAGCCCTAAGAGTTAAATCTAACTCTCTCTTTAAAACATCCAGTGAATTGGCCTCCACTGCTTTCTGTGGCAGAGAATTCCACAGATTCACAACTCTCTGGGTGAAAAGGTTTTACCTCATCTCAGTCCTAAATGGCCTACCCCTTATTCATAAACTCAGACCCCTGGTTCTGGACTCCTCCAACATCGGGAACATATTTCCTGCATCTAGCCTGTCCAATCCCTTAAGAATTTTATCTGTTTCTATAAGATCCCCTCTCATCCTTCTAAATTCCAGTGAATACAAGCCCTGGTGATCCATTCCTTCATCATATGTCAGTCCCGCCATCCCGGGAATTAACCTGGTGAACCTACACTGCACTCCCTCAATAGCAATAATGTCCTTCCTCAAAGTAGGAGACCAAAACTGCGCACAATACTCCAGGTATGGTCTCACCAGGGGCCTGTACAACTGCAGTAGGACCCGCTTGCTCCTAAACTCAAATCCTCTCACAAAGAAGGCCAACATGCCATTAGCTTTATTCACTGCCTGCAGTACCTGCATGCTTACTTTCAGTGACTGATGTACAAGCACACCCAGGTCTGGTTGCACCTCCCCTTTTCCTAGTCTGACACCATTCAGATAATAATCTGCCTTCCTGTTCTTGCCACCAAAGTGAATAAGGTCACATTTATCTACATTATACTTCATCTGCCATGTATCTGCCCACTCACCCAACCTATTCAAGTCACCCTGTAGCCTCAAAGCATCCTCCTCGCAGCTCACACTTTGCGTCATCCACAAACTTGGAGATGTTACATTTAATTCACTTGTCTAAATCGTTAATATATATTGTAAATAACTGGGGTCCCAGCACTGAGCCTTGCAGCACCCCACTAGTCACTGCCTGACATTCTGTAAAGGACCTGTTAATTCCTACTCTTTGCTTCCTGTCTACCAACCAGTTCTCTATTCATGTCAATACCATACCCCCAATACCATGTGCTTTAATTTTGCACACTAATCTCTTATGTGGGATCTTGTCAAAGGATTTTTGAAAGTCCAGATACACCACATCCACTGGCTCTCCCTTATTCTACTTTTTACATCCTCAAAAAATTCCAGATTAGTCAAGCATGATTTCCCCTTCATAAATCCATGCTGACTTTGACCGATCCTGTCACTGCTTTCCAAATGCACTCCTATTACATCATTAATAATCGACTCAAGCATCTTCCCCACTACCGATGTATGGCTGACTGGTCAATAATTCTCCGTTTGCTCTTTCCCTCCTTTCTTAAAAAGTGGGGTTACATTGTCAACCCTCCAGTCCACAGGAACTGATCCAGAGTTGAGAGAACATTGGAAAATAATCACCAATGCATCCAAGATTTCTAGGGCCACCTCCTTGAGTGCTCTGGAATGCAGACCATCAGGCCCTGGGGATTTCTCTGCCTTGGATAGAGAACTGGTTATCAGACAGGAAGCGAAGAGTAGGAATTAATGGGTCCTTTTCAGAATGGCAGGCAGCTCGGTGCTGGGGCCCCAGTTGTTTACAATATATATTAACGATTTAGATGAGGGAATTAAACATAGCATCTCTAAGTTTGCAGATGAAACAAAGCTAAGTGGCAGTGTGAGCTGCGAGGAGGATGTTATGAGGCTGCAGGGTGTAGAGGATTGGACAGGGTAGATGCAGGAAAAATGTTCCCGATGTTGGGGGAGTCCAGAACCAGGGGTCTGAGTTTAAGAATAAGGGGTAGGCCATTTCGGACTGAGATGAGGAAAAACTTTTTCACCCAGAGAGTTGTGAATCTGTGGAATTCTCTGCCACAGAAGGCAGTGGAGGCCAATTCTCTGGATGTTTTTAAGAGTGAGTTAGATTTAACTCTTTGGGGCTAACGGAATCAAGGGATATGGGGAAACGGAGTACTAATTTTGGAAGATCAGCCACAATCATATTGAATGGCGGTGCTGGCTCAAAGGGCCGAATGGCCTGCTCCTCCACCTATTTTCTATCTTTCTATGTTTCAGTCCCAACACCATTTCCTGACTAATGTGGATTCCCTTTAGTTTTTCCCACCCACTTAAAGAAGCTTTTAAAGTCAGTTTTTATATTACCCGCAAACTTTATTGCATGCTCTATTTTCCCCTTTTAATTAACCCCTTTGTCCATCGCTGTTGAATTCTAAATTTCTCCCAGTATATTTCTCCCAGATCAAAACTGGAAAAGTGATAAAATTAGGATGTTGTGAGTGGGTTGAGAAGAGATAGTATGTCTTCAATAAACTGGAAACCAGTGTGCCCAGGTGTAAAACAATTGCTTTTGGGCTGACTCAGAGAAATCCTTTGGAACATACTCTGTGTTCTTTCTCTTCTAACATGCAGATCAGTTTACTGTCATATACACCATGGTGCAATGAAATTCGTTTATCACCTGAAACTCCTCAAGTAAACAGAATACTGTTATAATAGATACAATAAATACAACAATGAGCCGAAAATCGGTAGTGCAATCCAAAAAAGTGTAGAAAAATAGTACAATTATTGAGCAATTGATTTAGGTAAATTAAAGAGTACATGGCAGGACCACCAGGAAGGGGATGAGAAATAAATGATTAGCTGATAGCAGTGGGGAAGTAGATGTTCTGGCTGTCTGAACTTTCAAGTTTCTATATCTTCTCCCAGAAGGTAGAAGAGAGAAAAGGAAGTGTCCAGGGTGGCAGGCATCCTTTTTGATTCCTCCAGTTTTCCAGGTGCAACGCATTTTGAAAATGGACTGGATGGAAGGAAGTGCCAAGTTTGTATTGGGCTGGCTGTGTTAACACCCTCGGCAGGTGAACATAGAAACTTAGAAAATAGGTGCAGGAGAAGGCCATTCGGCCCTTCGAGCCAGCACCGCCATTCATTGTGGTCATGGCTGATCATCCACAATCAGTAAACCGTGCCTGTCTTCTCCCCATATCCCTTGATTCCATTAGCCCCAAGAGCTCTATCTAACTCTCTCTTAAATCCATCCAGTGAATTGGCCTCCACTGTCCTCTGTGGCAGAGAATTCCACAAATTCACAACTCTTTGGGTGAAAAAGTTCCTTCTCACCTCAGTTTTAAATGGCCTTCCCTTTATTCTAAGAATGTGGACCCTGGTTCTGGACTCCCCCAACATTGGGAACATTTTTCCTGCATCTAGCTTGACAAGTCCTTTTATAATTTTATATGTTTCTATAAGATCCCCTCTCACCCTTCTAAACTCCAGTGAATACAAGCCTAGTCTTTTCAATCTTTCCTCATAGGACCGTCCCACCATCCCAGGGATCAATCTTGTGAACCTACGCTGCACTGCCTCAATTACAAGGATGTCCTTCCTCAAGTTAGGAGACCAAAACTGTACACAATACTCCAGATGTGCTTTACCAGGGCCCTATACAACTGCAGAAGAACCTCTTTACTCCTGTACTGAAATCCTCTCGTTATGAAGGCCAACATGCCATTAGCTTTCTTCACTGCCTGCTGTACCTGCATGCCAACTTTTAGTGACTGGTGTACAAGGACACCCAGGTTTCACTGCACTTCCTCCTTACCTAACCTGACACCATTGAGATAATAATCTGCTTCCTTGTTTTTGCCGCCAATGTGGACAACCTCACATTTATTTACATTAATACTGCATCTGCCCACTCACTCAATCTGTCCAGGTCACCCTGCAACCTCCGAACATCCTCTTCGCAGTTCACACTGCCACCCAGCTTTGTGTCATCTGCAAACTTGCTAGTGTTACTTCTAATTCCTTCATCCAAATCATTAATATATATGGTGAATAGTTGCGGCCCCAACACCGAGCCTTGCAGCACTCCACTCGCCACTTCCTGCCATTCTGAAAAGGACCCGTTTACTCCTACTCTTTGCTTCCTGTAGGCCAACCAATTCTCTATCTATGTCAACACTCTACCCCCAATACCATGTGCTCTAATTTTGCTCACCAATCTCCCGTGTGGGACCTTATCAAAGGCTTTCTGAAAGTTCAGATACACTACATCCACTGGCTCCCCTTCATCCATTTTACTTGTTACATCCTCAAAAAATTCCAGAAGATTAGTCAAGCATGACTTCCCCTTCATAAATCCATGCTGACTTAGACTTATCCTTTTACTGCTATCCAAATGCACCGTTATTATCTCTTTAATAATTGACTCCAGCATCTTCCCCATCACCGATGTCAGGCTAACTGGTCTGTAATTTGCCGCTCTCTCTCTCAGGCGGTCCAGTGCAGGCCAGTTGCCTTACCAGGCTGAGAGGCATCTGATCAGAATATTTTCTGTAACGTACCTGCAGGATTCCAAGAGAATCCTTGTGGAAATGTTGTAGCTTCGGAGATGCTTTAGAAAGGTAACATGCTAACGCACTTTCTTGATCAGTGGAGTGTCACGCTGCATCAGTGTGGAGGGAGCAGGTTAGGTTGCGGTTGATGTGGATGCCTAGGGACTTAAAGCTGTTGACCATTTATACAGCAGCTCTGTTGATAAGACCAGAATTTTGTTCACCCCCTTGTTTCCTTAGGTTAACAACCAATTCTTCCTGACAGTTAGGGATAGGTTAGATTCAAAATGCTGTAGTAACTCAATGGGTCAGGGAGCAACTCTGGAGAAAATGGATAGGTGACATTTTGGGTCGATAACCTTCTTCAGACGGATTGGAGGGTTTGGGGGGGGGCAATGGATGCCAGAAAAAAAGGAGACAAATCAGGGCCAGCAACAGATGACCTCAGGCAGGGAGATTCCTCCTTGGTCTTTATTAAGGGCTAGGCTGTTGGCTTGACACCATAATACAAGATACTCGCTTTCTGTCCTGTACTTCATCTCATCATTATCAATCTGGCCAGCACTAGAAATTATCCTCAAGAACGTAAAGATCAAGTTGGCATTGTACATAGTCACACAGTTGTGGGTGTGCCAATTTTACAAACTAAAACAGGCATGTTTTATTCTAGTTCTGATGAATGACCATCAACCTTAAGAAGGTAACTTTTTTCTCTCCACGTTGCTTCCTTACCTACTGATTTCTAGTATCTGAATTTTAAAAAGTTTTTTGGTAATGGATCAGTTTCGCATTGTGCAGTTATTAATTACAGATTTGAGCAAAAGTAGCCTGAAAAAAAAAGAGTCCTAACTATGAGCAGGAAGTACATTTTTTGGCCTGGCAGAATACTTTGATATGTGCATAACTTACATTGGATGTGGTGTCTTTTTCATTGATGAATGCTGTGAATTGTAGTCTGCAAATTATTCTCTTTTGGATTTTGCCATTTATTTCTATTAATAGGTGGTGACATACCTGGCAGGATGTGGATTGCAAAGTTGCCCTATGCTTCTGGCAAAAGGATATCCAGATATTGGGTGGAATCCTGTTGGAGGCGAACGCTATCTAGATTTTCTACGTTTTGCTGTATTTGTTAATGGTGCGTAGCTCAAAGAAAGTTGAATAATTCTATTTTAATACCTTTTTCGTCTAATCAAAAATCGTTTGAGCACTAAAATTTGTAGATGAATGAAACAAAATTAGCTAAATAAATTGCATAGATTATACAGTGTCCTCCATAATGTTTGGGACAAAGACCCATCAGTTATTTATTTGCCTCTGTACTCTACAATTTGAGATTTGTAATAGAAAAAATCACATGTGGTTAAAGTGCACATTGTCAGATTTTATTAGAGGCCATTTTTATACATTTTGACTTCACCATGTAGAAATTACAGCTGTGTTTATACATAGTACCCCCATTTCAGGGCACCATAATGTTTGGGACACATGGGTTCACGGGTGTTTGTAATTGCTCAGGTATGTTTAAATGCCCCCTTAATGCAGGTATAAGAGAACTCTCAGCACCCAGTCTTTCCTTTGGAAACCTTTATCACTGTTTATCAATGTGAGGACCAAAGTTGTGCCAATGAAAGTCAAAGAAGCCATTATGAGACTGAGAAACAAGAATAAAACTGTTAGAGACATCGCCCAAACCTTTGGCTTACCAAAATCAACTGTTTGGAACATCATTAAGAAGAAAGAGAGCACTGGTGTGCTTACTAATCGCAAAGGGACTGGCAGGCCAAGAAAGACCTCCACAGCTGATGACAGAAGAATTCTCTCTATGATAAAAAAAAGATCCCCAAACACCTGTCCGACAGATCAGAAACACTCTTCAGGAGTCAGGTGTCGATTTGTCAATGACCAGTGTCCGCAAAAGACTTCATGAACAGAAATACAGAGGCTACACTGCAAGATGCAAACCACTGGTTAGCCGCAAAAATAGGATGGCCAAGTTACAGATTGCCAAGAAGTACTTAAAAGAATAACCACAGTTCTAGAAAAAGGTCTTGTGAACAGATGAGACGAAGATTAACTTATATCAGAGTGATGGCACGAGCAAAGTATGGAGGAGAGATGGAATTGCCCAAGATCCAAAGCATACCATCTCATCTGTGAAACACAGTGGTGGGGGTGTTATGACCTGGGCATGTATGGCTGCTGAAGGTACTGCCTCACTTATCTTAATTGATGATACAACTGCTGATGGTAGTAGCATAATGAATTCTGAAGCGTATGAACACATCCTATCTGCTCAAGTTCAAACAAATGCCTCAAAACTTATTTTTAGGCGGTTCATTCTACAGCAAGGCAATGATTCCAAACATACTGCTAAAGCAACAAAGGAGTTTTTCAAAGCTAAAAAAAAATGTTCAATTCTTGAGTGGCCAAGTCAATCACCCAATCTGAACCCAATTGAGCATGCCTTTTTTTATGCTGAAGAGAAAACTGAAGGGGACTAACTCCCAAAACAAGCATAAGCTAAAGATGGTATGTAGGTTAATTGGCTGGGTAAATGTAAAAATTGTCCCTAGTGGGTGTAGGATAGTGTTAATGTACGGGGATCGCTGGGCGGCACGGACTTGGTGGGCCGAAAAGGCCTGTTTCCGGCTGTATATATATGATATGATGATATGATATGGCTGCAATACAGGCCTGGCAGAGCATCACCAGTGAAGACACCCAGCAACTGGTGATGTCCATGAATCGCAGACTTCAAGCAGTCATTGCATGTAAAGGATATGCAACAAAATACTAAACATGACTACTTTCATTTACATGACATTGCTGTGTCCCAATCCTCATGGTGCCCTGAAATGGGGGGACTATGTATAAACACCACTGTAATTTCAATAAAAATGGCCTTTATTAAAATCTGACAATGTGCACTTTAACCACATGTGATTTTTTTTCTATTACAAATCTCAAATTGTGGAGTACAGAGGCAAATAAATAAATGATGGGTTTTTGTCCCAAACGTTATGGAGGGCACTGTACCTGAAAAAGCAAACTAGCGTCTCAATTTGATATATCTCATTTGAAAGGCTCTCCATTAGTACTGCATCAGAGTTTAAAATTGTGTTACAGATTTCAATACAGAAGCAACATTGCCTGTTGTTGGACATTAATGTATAATTAAATTATTTAATGACTGAAATGGAAACCTAGTTGCTCTGGGGAATACAAACTCTATATATTCTTAATGCCTTGAAAACGGTGAACATAAACATAGAATGTAATTAAAGGCTTTGATTTCGTAAGCATAAGAAGCATGTGGAACTCTTGCTGTTCCCACTGATTTGCCAACAGGGTGTATGTTTTGTAATTTTAGGTGAAAGTGTTGAAGAAAATGCCAATGTCGTTGTGCGCTTGCTAATACGTCGCCCCGAATGCTTTGGGCCAGCCCTACGAGGTGAAGGTGGTAGTGGTTTACTTGGGGCCATCGAGGATGCTATCAAGATTTCTGAGGATCCTGCCCGTGATGGACCAACGGTGAAGAAAGACCGTAGACGGGAATAGTAAGAAAACAACGTTAATTTGAATCAGCAAAAATATATATCATATATTTCCTTTTATGAAGATTGGCAGCCTGAGAAATTGATCTGTTGGTGAAATCGGCTGAAAAATGGCAATTGGAGTTTAATCCAGATAAATATGGAGTGATGCATTTTGGGACCACAATGGTGCTAGGACATAGAACATGAATGAAAGGGTCTTACGGAGTATTGAAGAATGCGGTAGCGTGGAGTATATGTCTTTAGGTCTTTGAAGGTGACATCAAAGATCGAACACAATGGATATTGGCCATTAGTTGGAGCTTTGAATAGATTTTCCTGGTGAGAAGAAGGCTGAGGGGTGACATTATAGAGTTTTATAAAATCATGAGCGCCATAGATAATAATAATAATAATAATGCATTTTATTTATATAGCGCTTTTCATATACTCAAAGACGCTTTACAGAGATTTTGAGAACATCGCCATCGCCATGCAATGCGATACAATGCATCGCCATAGTCTTTTTACTCCAGAGTAGGAGAGTTAAAAGATAAACGGCATTAATTTAATTGGAGGTCAAAGATCTAAAAAGGAGGCACATGTTTTCACATGAGAGGCACGTTTTTCCACACAGACATTGGGGGATATATATGCAACGAGCTGCAAATTAGTAGTGGAGGCAGGTACAATTAGAGCGTTTAAAGGGCATTTGGTCAAGTCGGTTGGTAAAGGTTTAGAGGGGTTGGGTCGAATGTAGGCAAATGGGATCAGCTCAGGTAGACAACTCGATCAACATGGATGAGTTGGGCTGAAGGGTCTGTTTCCGTGCTATCGTTTATGATTTTAAAGATGTGCGCCAAGCCACGTAAGAAAATACAGGGCATGTGTCCAGATGTTTGATCATAGAAATATATTTCAAGGGGTATCTTATTGAAGGAAAGGGAGTTAGAGAAAAAATTGGATTTGAGACACATCAATGGTTTTGGAAGACATTCCAGACAGTGTCCTGGCAGCTGACGAAAATAATTAAATATCAGGTGCTCTTCAGAAATAATGAGAATGCTTCTTTAATTGGTGAATGGCCCACACAAACTTTTTTTAGAATTTGTTTTGATCCATGCAAATGATAAATGACCTGGAAACGGAATAGTTCTGCACTGATTGTCATTCCTGCACCCACTCTTTCAGGAGACATAAACCATCTTCACAGAACTGAAGTCATGACATTTTTAGGACAGGATTTAAAACGGACTGAATCTTTTTGTGAATGTGTATATGTATATATATTTAGAATGAACTGTACACATTATCAATTTAAAAGCCCCAGCGCAGGAAGTTTAGAAGTGAAATTGATGTTGAGCGGTAATGCAGAGTGGGCAGTAAAGCTATTTGCAAGCACAGATTTATACCATCACTGAATCCAACTCTCCTTGCTCCTTGATTTAAAAATAACTGTAGAATAATTTTTGTATTGCAGTACATTCTGAGAAAACAAAGCCCAAGTTTCAATGAATATTCCATAATGATCAATAACATACTTTTCACCTCCTGCAGCTATAGTGAAGAGGTTCATGAAGAAAACCGTGTCCATCTGGGGAATGCCATCATGTCTTTCTACTCAGCATTAATCGATCTATTGGGCCGCTGTGCTCCGGAAATGCATGTAAGTGATTACCTAATATTGATAAATTAATTGCTGCTTCCTGTTGAACCACCCTCCTATACATCTTTGTGCCTATTATCTTTGATTCACATTCAAAAACTGTTTATGTAAAAGCTTTGAAAGATGTAAAATATTTATTAAAATGAAAGCGAAAAGAAACTGATCTGTCCTGTCAAAACAAGTAAATTACTTTATTCGTGAGCTTCAGAGATTAGTCTGAAGCCAAACATTTAAAGCTTGAATTTGACATTGAAATGTACGTTGAGTTTCATCTTTGTCTTTCTGGGAAACAAATGAGAAACAGAGGAGTGGACAACCGCCTGCCACAACTAATCCAACACATTCTCTGACATTTTGGATGCCTGTAATGTGATCCCACCGTCAGTCATCCTACCCATTCCTATCCCTTTCAGCATTCCATAGAGACCATTCTCTCCACAACTCCTTGGTTTTCTCATTTCTTTCTCACTAAACCCACCCCCACCCAGGCACTTTCTCCTGCAACTACCTGCCCCTCCTTTACATCAGCGAGACCAAGTATAAAGTTACTGTTTTGCCAAACACCAAGGCCTGCTGGAGCTCCCGGACACTAACCACTTTAACTGCCCTTCCCATTCCCGTACTGTCCTTTCTATCTCACGCTCCTCCATTGCCAGAGTGAAGCCACTCACAAACAGGAAGAACAGCACCTCATATTCCACTCTGGTAGTGTCGTGGTTACCGGTGTTCAAAATGAAGCAGATGACACGGAGAATTCTTCAAGAAGTTAAAAGCCTTTATTTGCAAACAACGGCTGGAACAATCAGGATGTCAACCATCTGACTGCCCACTTAGTACATCGGGCAGCCTATTTTTATAGGATTCTTTCAGCCTTATCTTCTTTTCCTTATCTCGCCCTCATACTCCTCTTTACAGTTATTCATCTCTTTGCAGTCACCCTGTTTACCCTGCCACCATTAAACCCCACTCATTGATGATCAAAATTTATATCATATTTATATCATTCCATGGGCCATTTCGTAACCAATTTTTTCGTCCTTTTCTCCCATTTTTCAGAGTGTTTTTTAATATCCTCTTTGGATATGGGGAATTTCTTACTTAGTATTTCAACTGCAGTTATTTTATTCATTGTACTTGTCTTATTTTAGTGCACTTGGTCAGTCAGTTTAAATGCAGTCCTTGTTCTCACTTTACTTTGTTCCGTCTCTATAGTCACTAGGCTACCTATTACGCTATTTCTATTTTCTACAGTTCTACTATATAATATTTTGCAATTTTTATTTTTAATGTTATCCAATTATTCCAATTTTTTGATCCTGCCCGTACAGACCCCTAGCCGACCAGAGTAATCCCCGGTTAACTAGAGCGGTACCCACAGGACTTTTTATCCTGCCCGTCCAGACCCCTAGCTAACCAGAGTGATCCCCAGTTAACTAGAGCGGTATCCACAGAACGCCTTGTCTATTCAGTCCCCTATCCTCTTAGGGCGGTATCCACAAGGTCTTCTGATCCTGCCCGTACAGACCCCTAGCTAACCAGAGTGATCCCTAGTTAACTAGAGCGGTATCCACAGGACGTTTTATCCTGCCCGTACAGACCCCTAGCTAACCAGGGCAATCCCCAGTTAACTAGAGCGGTATCCACAGGACGCCTCGTCTATTCAGTCCCCTATCCTCTGAGGGCGGTATCCACGAGGTCTTCGTGACGTCACAAACTCTTACTCAACTAAATCTACTTTCTTAACTTATCTATTTTCTACTTACCCCACTGCGCAGCCTTCTTGAGCAATCCTCCGGGTCTCTTTTTAGAATAGTTTAGACAGATTCTTTGGATCGGAGAGGCCCTTGGACCGCCTGGGCACTCCTGTGCCACCAGTGGTCCCCCGTTTTCAACAGGCTATTAGTCCAAATAAAGCGGAAAACCGCCTACCTTTTTTGCGGGTGGCCACCCTTTACCTGTTGAACCGGGGAGCCCCTGACGGGCTTGGAAGCGCCTTTAGCTTGTCATCCGTTATCGAACGGGCCTCTTTCCGATCCTGCCGACTACGCCAATTTTGTCGTGGTTACCGGTGTTCAAAATGAAGCAGATGACACGGAGAATTCTTCAAGAAGTTAAAAGCCTTTATTTGCAAACAACGGCTGGAACAATCAGGATGTCAACCATCTGACTGCCCACTTAGTACATCGGGCAGCCTATTTTTATAGGATTCTTTCAGCCTTATCTTCTTTTCCTTATCTCGCCCTCATACTCCTCTTTACAGTTATTCATCTCTTTGCAGTCACCCTGTTTACCCTGCCACCATTAAACCCCACTCATTGATGAATGTCTGTATTTCTTCACATGTTGCCTTCCACTCTGTCACCATTAAACTTTCAAGTAATCACCCCACTCATTGATGGATGTCTGTATTTCTTCACATGTCACCTTTCACCCTTGTCTTCTATCCTGGTTCATCCATCAATGTTTCTCCTCCTCCTGAGCAGCAGTTACAGACACGTGTCAAGGGTAAGGAATGTCTAGAGCGCCTTAATTAGTTACAGAGAGGCGCCTAATGCCTAAGTAGTTACAAACCTTAAACAACAATGTCTAATGTATAAAATAATATCGTATTATCTCCCATAGTAGCTTAAATTAATTCTCCATTTAAAGTAATGCACCCCCCCCCCCCCAGTCCTCTCCCAACGCCACTACACATACATTTCTCTCACCATCCACCACTCCACACCCAACTTAAAGGAAAGATGCATTTGCATAGGAGAGGACCCAAAAGAGATAGTATGTAGATGGTGCCAGAGATGGAGAATTGTAGCTGTGAGGGAACATTTAATAGATTGGACTTATGTTCCTGCAACAGAGGGAAGGCATAATTGACATTGAATATGCGTGAAAGTGTGGTCAGGCAAATATCTTCAACACAGTGAAATGGTGCACAGATGTGTACTTGACAAGCCACAACCTTCGGGACAACATACAGATCATTACTGGAAGGTGTGGTTCGGTGGGATTGTCTTAAGTACACAACCAGCACTATTTAAATGTGCTGGTGGTACTGGTTCAACTGGCAGAGACTCAATGGAAGGAATAATTCCTTTACTATTAATTTTCTATGATTTTCTATCTGCCTTCAACTCTGTGGACTGAAATACGATTTTCCGGTTCATTTTGAAATAGCGCTTTACCAGAACTGGCTTTTTGCAAGTTTGTATATTTTTCTCTTTTTCAACAGTTGATTCAAGCTGGCAAAGGTGAAGCATTAAGAATTCGAGCTATCCTGCGATCCTTGGTTCCCATTGAAGACTTGGTTGGTGTTATAAGCCTGCCAGTGCAGATACCTGCCTTTGGAAAAGGTAAAGTTCAACTGATGTTGCTGGTGTGCTCAAGGTTTGTACATGTTCAAAATGCCAGATGCACTCAGCAGGCCAGGCACCATCTATGGGGAGAGTCATTGTTCTGCACAATACTTGGCCCAATTCATCCATCCCAACCATGATGTCTCTCACTGTTAATTCCATTTGCTTGAGTTGGGCCCATATCCTTCCACTCATTTCCAATACGTGTTCTGGCTTTTTATGCATTTTGATAGTTTCTGCCACCACCACCTCTTCCGGCAGCCTCTGCCATAAGAGGGCCAATTACAGTGTCCTTGTTAGACCGGGGGCTTGGTGGAGGCAGGTAGGATCGTTGCATTTAGATAGGCAAAGGAATATGCAGGAAATGAAGCTAAACGGTTCACATTCAGGCAGAGGCGTTAGTTTAACCTGACATTTTGTACGGCATGGACATGTGCTGGACTGTGGTTCATGTAAAACCACCACCCTGTGTGTGGAAAAAAAAATGCCCCTAAGATTTACGAGGATGCGATACGATACGATAGAACTTTATTGATCCCAGGGGAGATATTGGTGTGCCAACAGTCATAAAACACAACAAGATACAGTACATAAAACATGAAATTAAAGTGACGAGTGGAAAGTCCAGGATTGGGGATGTGCAAAAAGGGTGGTGGGTGTATGGATCAAGCTGCCAGGGAAGGTGGTTGAGGCTGGGACTATCCCAACGTTTAAGAAACAGTTAGACAAGTACATGGATAGGGCAGGTTTGGAGGGATATGGACCAAATGCAGGCAGGTGGTACTAGCGCAGCTGACACATATTGGCCGGTGTGGGCAAGTTGGGCCGAAGGGCATGTTTCCACACTATCACTCTATGACTCTACTTTAAATGTCTCCTCACTTAAACCTGAGTCCTCAGCTTCTAGACTCCCCTGCTCTGGGGATAAACCGTGGACTATCTTTTCTAAGCCCCTCATGATTTTCCAAACTGTATAAGGTCATCCATCGGCCTCCTACGTTCCACTCAGAATAAACATAGCCTATCCAATCACTCCTTATAAATACAGACTTCCATTTCTGGTAGCATTCTGGTGAATCTCTTCTGCAATCTTTCTAATGCTGCCACATACTTCCTGTGGTGTGGCAACCAGAATGACACAAAAGCTCCAAATGCGGTTTAAACATTTTGTGCAGCTGTAACATGAAGACCCAACTCATACTCAATATCTTGGCCTATGAAGACAAGCATATCAAATACTGCCTTTCCTATCCTATCCACCCATGTCACCATTTTAAGGGTATTTACATTCCCAAGTTGTTTTGTATATCAACATTCATTGTAATAACCCTGCCATTTATTCTGCATGACCTAC
Source organism: Rhinoraja longicauda (assembly GCF_053455715.1). Lineage (NCBI taxonomy): Eukaryota > Metazoa > Chordata > Chondrichthyes > Rajiformes > Arhynchobatidae > Rhinoraja > Rhinoraja longicauda. The sequence goes on from NC_135993.1 coordinate 12,979,990, forward strand.
CAGAATTCCATATCCCAACATCCGTTTCCTCACACTCATCTGAATTAAATTCCATCTCCACTGCTCTACCCAACTTTCCAGTGGATCTGTGCCCCATTGTATCCGTAGACAACTGTCTACTTCTGACACGAATTCTACAACTAGTCTACAACTGACAACTTCACCAGTTATTGCAACAACAGCAGAATTACTATTCAAACCACCTCTGACATTATACGAGACATTTATATATATTCCAATCAAGGGTCCCTACAGTACACCACTGGTTACAAACTTTCATTCAAAAGAGCAACCTTCTCCCTGATCAATGCCAAGAATCAGTCTCTAAGATACCCTGGCTCCACACACAGCTTTGTCCTTTGGTCCTTGAGGGGACCTAGTATTTTTCTAACTACCCTTTTGCTACTAACATTATTATTAACAAGTATTAGAATTTTCCTTAATCTTGCTGTCCCTCTGTTCTCCAAACTCTCTCAAGATCTCTCTTACATCCCCCATTAAATTTAAAAGACATTACCTATATCTGATGTGTGCTTGTAAAAACAAAGAATTGCAGGTGCACGTTAATACAAAAAAGGACACAAATTGCTGGAGCAGGTCAGGCAGCACCCTAGGTGACGTTTCGCGTCGAGAACCTTCATTAGACTGATTCTAGGGGGAGAAAAAAGAGAAGGGGGTAGGAAAGTGGGGGATGGGTTATGGAGGGACTTACCTAAAACTCAATGTTCATTCTGTTGGGTTGTAAGCTACCAAAGCAGAATATGAGGTGCTGTTCCTCCACTTTGCTTGTGGCCTCACTCTGCAAAGGAGGAGGCCTAGGACAGAAAGGTCAGTGTTGGAATGGGAAGTAACAAGGTTTGCAACCAGGAGATCCAGTAGGCCTTTGCAGACCAAGCACAGGTGTTCAGCCAAAGCGTCGCTGTCTACACTTGGTATGCTTCCTTTTTCTTGAAAAAGACGCAAAGTGCTGGAATAACTCAGCGGATCAGGCAGTATCTCTGGAGAACTTGGATTGGTGACGTTTCAGGTCCGGACCCGAATGTGTTTGTGTTGAATGGAAGAAAGCAAGAGGGGCAAGGCAAAAGGTGGCAGGTAATATGTGAACACAGGCGAGTAGTGGAGGGGGTTGATAGGCAGATGTTGAACTAAGGACAGAGATTAAAAGAATGAAGTCAGACAAAAGGTGCAAATTGTGAAGCCAGAGGAAGTTATGTAGATGGGGGAAGGGAAATCTCACTCTGCCAGAGGTCAGAAAAGTCAGTATGGAAATGTGAAAGGAAGTTAAAATGGTTAGTAACCAGGAGATTCATTAGGCTTTGGTGAAACGAGCGCAAGTGTTCGGCGAAATGGTTGCCAAGTCTACGCTAGGTATCACCGATGTACAGGAGACCACATCGGGAACACCGGATGGAGTTGATCTGTATGAGTGTTGAATTCTCCAACTGTGATCGCAGAGGATCTCACCTGGTCTACCAACACCATCACCACAGTAAAGAAGGCACAGCAGAGACTCCACTTCCTGAGGATCCTCAGGAAAACCAACCTGCAGGAGAAGCTCATGTTGTCCTTCTATCGCTGCTCCATCGAGAGTGTGCTGGCATACTGTATAACCACATGGTATGCCAGCTGCTCAGAAAAGGACAGGAAGGCCCTTCAGAGGGTCATCACGACGGCCCAGAAAATCATCGGCTGCTCACTGCCCTCCCTGGAGCACCTGTTCAGCCTACGCTGCCTCAGTAGAGCAGGCAAAATAATAAAAGATCCATCCCACCCCGGCCACCGTCTGTTTGTTCATCTGCCCTCTGGTCGACGTTTCAGGTCGATAAAATCCCGAACAAACAGACTTAAGAACAGTTTTTACCCCAGGGCCATACGAGAACTGAACACTACCTTTGCACTAGGCAACACTAAAAAATCTTTGTACTTAACATAATTGTATTTAATTGTATTTATGTATTTATTTGTTTTTGCATTTATTGCATATATGTTTGTACGCACCGTCAGGATTGGCTATTTTTTAATTTCGTTGTACTCGTTGCAATGACAATAAATGAATATTATTATTATTATTATTATTATTATTTAAGTAACATCCCTCCTAACCCCACACTTTATTTTCTATCCTCACTCCACCCCCTGCCCACACACCCCATTTATCCCACTATCCCACCCCAGTCACGCTGCTTCTTTCCAATCTTTGTATGCTTATCTCCCATGCCCAACTACCTGATTCCCCTTTTATTGCCCCCCTCTTTCCCCTCCGCCTTTGTCCCCTTTCCCCCTTCCATCTACTTCCCTTCCTGGGGTGCTGCATGGCAGAAGCCTTCCCTTCCTCAAAATTCCTTTGCCTCACTGTCTGAAAGTTAGACTTATAAAGCTGATGTAGTGACTAAAACAAACTCAACTAGGGTACAATAACATGACAATAGTTAACTAGTATTAACTAGATGTATTTTGTTGTTCAAGTAAATAACAGGGTTTGTTTCAGATACAAAAGAAAGCAGTTCTGTTTCTGGTTTCAGTACATGGGCTTAGCTGCAAACACAAACTAGCCTCCCTTACTTTGACTCCATCTACACCTTGCGCTGCCTCAGCAAGGCCAGCAGCATAATCAAGGCCGAATCGTATCCCGGCCACTCCCTCTTCCTCCCTCTCCCATTAGGCAAAAGGTCCAGAAGTGTGAAAACGCACACCTCCAGATTCAGGGACAGTTTCTTCCCAGCTGTTATCAGGCAACTGAACCATCCTACCACAACCAGAGAGCAGTACTGAACTACTATCTACCTCATTGGAGACCCTCGGACTTTGCTGACTTTACCTTGCACTAAACGTTGTTCCCTTATCAAGGATCTATACACTGTAAATAGCTCAATTGTTGTGATGTGTTGTCATGTGTTGTCTCCCCATGACCTCCGTGGGATTTCTCCAAGATCTTCGGTTTCCTCCCACACTCCAAAGACAGACAGTTTTGTAGGTTAATTGGCTTGGAGTAAATGTAAAATTGTCCCTAGTGCATGGAGGTTAGTGTTAATGTGTGGGAATCGCTAATTGGTATGGACTTGGAGAGCTGCAGGATCTGTTTCCACACTGTATCTCTAAACTAAACTAAACAAAACGCTTTTCACTGTACCTCGGTACATGTGACAATAAAGCACACTAAACAATACTCATTTGCAAAATTATTTTCTTGTATGACAGAGACTAGAGGTGTGTACCTATTGCAGTCTGTATCCTGGGTTTCGGGTTAATTTGATGGTTTTTGATTTCCAGATGGCAACCCTGTTGAGCCTAAAATGTCAGCCAGTTTTGTCCCTGACCATAAGGCTCCCATGGTGCTGTTCCTGGACCGTGTGTATGGGATAGAAAGTCAAGATTTCCTCCTTCATGTTTTGGAGGTTGGCTTCTTACCTGACATGAGAGCTGCTGCCTCCTTGGACACTGTGAGTAATGATTTTAAGTACAATATTTCAGAAAATATGTATGCAAAATGCAGTTGTAGTCAAATATTTTGGCATTAAATTATTTTCACTTTGCTACAAGAGTGTATCAAGACAGGTTCATTATAGCATCACGTTCAGCATAGATATCATGGGCAGAAGTGACCTCCTCCTGTGCTCTACTGTCTGTGTTGCAGGCTCTTCTGAACTGGTCGAGTGTGGAATATCACGTTCATTCACTCACTGACTCAGGCACAATCACACTCAAACAAAACTTATTATTACAATCTTTATTTATTGAACCTGGAGCTTGGTACAATGTTTTGGTGATCGACCAGTGGGCATGTTCCATAAAATAATTCTTTCCACAGCTGTTAAATAAAGTCATAGTTACACAGCACAGAAACAGGCCCTTTGGCCAAAGTTGTCCATGTCGACGAGGGTATTTCCTGAGATGATTTCATTTGTCCACAATTGGTCCATTTTTTTTTTAAACCTTCCCTATCCAAGACCCTGCCCAAATGTCTAAATAAGGCACATACACTCACGTATTCTCGAATATCCCCGAACGCACTCGCAAACCCCGAATACACAGCAGAGCGTGCTGTAGGGTGTTTCTACATGCACGCACGTAAACCCGTACACACTTGCAAGCTCATCAGAGCACGCCACAGGATGTTTCGTTCAAGATCACCTGGCACCGTTCGCGACACGGTCGAAGGCTGAGGTTCTCTCTCCGAAAGGGCACCCATCGCCGTCCTTTATGGCATTTCAGAGCAGACCGCGCCACTGCCCCCTCGATGAGCCAATCATAAGCCCCCCTTGTCTGCAATGTTTCTGCGCTACTAGCAGCAGGGGGCGCAGGTGGTCGGCCCAACTAGTGCTGTCGTGTTGTGTATTAGGGTTAAGAGCTGCTGCCTTCCAGCATCGCGTTCCGTTTTTCCTTACAGCAGAGCTGTCCGTGAACCATGCATGTCCTTGCTGAGCCGAGGATCACATTACGCTTTCCCATAGAATGGCCTTGAAGACGGTGTTCCCAAGCAACGCATCTGGGGATCATGTTTTCGTAGACCATGGAATGTAGGGGCGCTAACTTAGCTGATAACTCCATTACACATTTTAGCTGAAATTGTCAGTTTAACTCTTACACTACACTCCACCCCTTGGAGTCATCAGTCTACATTCGCGCCCATACATGTTAACATGCAGTAACATCCAACTACATGTTACTGAGTATACAAACAATCATAATCAAAAGTATGTCTTAAAACTATTACAATTTGTTTCGTTGGGTTGTTGTTGTTTAAATTAATTAAATTATTGCATCGTATGGGAGGCGCATTCCCAATCTCGTTGTACCCGTGTACAATGACAATAAAGATATATTGTATTGTATTGTATTGTACAGTATAACAATTCTATCTCTATGAATGTGAGGTGATTATATGTTAAACTAACTATCTGTGCCATAATGATGTGAGTTCTATGTTCTATCAGACACTGAGCTAGTCTCGGATGTCTCTGCGAAAGCAAAGCTGATCTCAATGGCCTTGCAGGCATTCCCATGATTTACTGGCCCCTTTTAATCAGCCCAAACGTGCAAAGTGGTGTTTTGAACACAATTTCACCTCACATGAACCCCATACACTCCAAATCCCGTTACATTCGGTCCTCAGACTTAATACCACCCCTCCACCCTCTTGGCACTCCTCACACGGCAGTAGGGAAGCACACAATTGCAGAATATTATGCCAACTACAACTAAAACAAGCCCATTCACCAGCCATTGCATAATAATATGCCCCAACCTCCGAACCCCCAAGACCACCAATTCCACCATGCGTTCTCCGAAGCCTCCTCGTGCAACTGTTCACCAGCTTTATTCAAGGCCTCAACCTGTTGTTATATGTGGGCCATCAGGTTTGTAATGTTTTCATTGGGCATCCGGTATGTAAGTGCAGCATTCTCTCCCTATAATGGCACATCCCCCCTTTCTCGGCTAGTAGGAAGTCCAGGGCCATGTGATTCTGCAAGGCGACAGTTCGTATTGCCACCATTTCGCCAGTCAGGGCTTGGATAGCCTGCCCTGCCTCGACTAGCCCCAGAGTAGTCCTATTGTCTGTGATGTGGGACATGTGCACAAACTCAGTTCACGTAGGTACGCATGCAGGAGCGAGAGATAGGTGTTTGGTTGCGTGCAGACAGGCGGTGCAGCAGCCAGCACTGCCAGAGGTATCAGCCCATGCCATCGTCCGGTACATGATTTGCCCCGCGGCTGTTCGGTAGAGAGAGGGCGGAGCAGGCTCACTCTCACCTGGTCAAGCGTTGTAAAGGTAGACATGGAGGTTTATCTTCCCCGGTCACCAAAAGCTACTGCGTATTGCTCTGCGCTGCGGCAATAACTTGCCCCTTGCAAGGGGGTTCCCCACCGGGGACCGAAACCCACATCTTCCGGGCGGCTTCCCGATGTTCTTTCATCAGTGTGGCGTCTTCTGGCTCGACTGCAACAGCCAGATGTCAGCTCATGGTGTCCCCCCAGCCACAGGCTGTTGGTTCAAGTTGTTTACTGCTTGCTGTAACACAAGGGCCCACCCCTTGAGCGTGCGGGAGGGAGTTAGTGTACGTATCTGCTCCTTTAATTGACCATTCATTCACTCCACCAGCCCTACTGCTTGCGGGTAATACGGGATGTGGAGGGTCCGCTCCACCCCATTATCAGCCGCCCACTGTTGTACTTTGTTACCGGTAAAGTGGGACCCGTTTTCAGACTGAATCTCCCATTTGGTGCCATACACGGCCATTAGCTGGTGCAGACCATGTATCTCCCACCCCTGGGACTGCCACTGTGTCATCCATGTAGCCATACCGTTGGCAACTGCCCAGGAGTCGGTGTACAGTCGGACTGAAGTATTGTCGTCGGACAAAGGGAGCACCTTGAACCTCATGCAGATGGCTAACACTGCCATGGCCTCTCTCAGCCCTATCACAGATGTACCATTTACATTTTACAATAGACAAGCGCTGTGCGTGGTCCTCCTTATGGGAGACATTGGCGGACTTAACCCTGGTCGTAATAGGTAAATGAGGGCGCATAACCACTATGCCACCCGCTGTAAGGTGTTCCGTAGCTTGGGGTGCCAAGTGACAAGCAAATAACTGTCATTCAAAGGGCGAATATCACGCGGTGGGATCAGGCAATGTCTTTGTCCAGAAGCCGTCCATCATGCTGTTGTGACAGACTCCACTCCTCCTCACGGGCATTAGCCTACAATTGCAATTCAAAAGAGACATTCACCTGCCATAAAGCAAGCGGCAGCGCCTGTTCCACCATCCTCTCAGCCATGCAGTGGGATGCAGGGAGGGTAACAGGGGCATAAGGCCTAGGGTCGCCTGGTCGAGCGAGGGCTGCTGGGAAAACCCGCCAGGGACCCTGGCCACACCTCTAGTCTAGGTCCATCCCCGGGGGCTCTCGTCTTGGGCTGGGTTTTCTTCACTCTGCCCTTGATTCCCCTTTTTCTCACAATGTATTTTCCAAAGGGCATCGAAGGTGCTGGTGGGAATGTAGGATAGTGTTAATGTACGGGGATCGCTGGGCGGCACGGACTTGGTGGGCCGAAAAGGCCTGTTTCCGGCTGTATATATATGATATGATATGATATGAATGCTGTCTATCTGTTCCTTATCCACTCCAGCTCGGAGGAGGGCCAGAAACTGTTCCTTTCTGGATAGATGCCCCTTGGCCCCACGCCTGGTCTGGGATGGATGCCCCTTGGCCCCATGCCTGGTCTGGGATAGATGCCCCTTGGCCCCACACCTGGTCTGGGATAGATGCCCCTTGGCCCCACACCTGGTCTGGGATAGATGCCCCTTCGCCCCACACCTGGTCTGGGATGGATGCCCCTTGGCCCCACGCCTGGTCTGGGATAGATGCCCCTTGGCCCTACTCCTGGTCTGGGATGGATGCCCCTTGGCCCCATGCCTGGTCTGGGATAGATGCCCCTTGGCCCCACACCTGGTCTGGGATAGATGCCCATTGGCCCCACACCTGGTCTGGGATAGATGCCCCTTGGCCCCACGCCTGGTCTGGGATGGATGCCCCTTGGCCCCACACCTGGTCTGGGATAGATGCCCCTTGGCCCCACACCTGGTCTGGGATGGATGCCCCTTGGCCCTACTCCTGGTCTGGGATGGATGCCCCTTGGCCCCATGCCTGGTCTGGGATGGATGCCCCTTGGCCCCATGCCTGGTCTGGGATGGATGCCCCTTGGCCCCATGCCTGGTCTGGGATGGATGCCCCTTGGCCCCATGCCTGGTCTGGGATAGATGCCCCTTGGCCCCACACCTGGTCTGGGATGGATGCCCCTTGGCCCCATGCCTGGTCTGGGATGGATGCCCCTTGGCTCCACGCCTGGTCTGGGATGGATGCATCATTTCTCCTCACTTGTTGCCTCGAGGAGGCGTGGTCAGTCAGATGGTCCAACCCCTCGAATGCAGTGGGGGCTGTCCCTACAGATGCCTTAACCACCGGTCCCAGGAGCAGGAATACCACCCCCCTAATACCAGGCGCCGCAGTCTTAACCAAATAAGAAAGGAGGGCGGCAGTAAAGTCACAGTCTGCAGGACTCTCATAATTCCAATTGTCGTCGTATATAATCATGGCCCATTGTCTCGATGCCACTGCCCCCTCCATGGCTGTGGGCCATGGGGGGGGTCATATGTCTAAAGGTGGGGGAAGGTAGAGACCCTGATCCACTGCCTGTTTCCTGCTGTGGTTATCATACCAGATGTCTCCATCCCAGGCATTAACGTCCTCCCCCCTTATCATTAGTGAACGGACTTTGATCGGGTCAACTTGCCAGTCCACAAGATGCCTCAGCTTGCTGGAGTCTGGCCATCTCACAAGCAGTGTCTGCCGCCCAGTTTCCCATCTCCGCTGCCTGGTTTCTGGATGTCTCCACTGCCTCTGATAGAGTCAGTGGGTGCTCCTTTAATTTATCAATTTTGTCTTTTAGGTTTTTTATTTCTTGTTTTTTATGTTTAAGATTCTCATGTTGAAATGTAACCATTGATAATAACACCCAGAATGTTCCTTTGTGGCTCCCCTTTTCCTCGGAGAACCCGCTCTCTTTTAACTGTCAATATATTATGTCCGATTATAACATTAGGATTGTTGTTTCGGCATCGGACCTGTCGACGGGCTTCCTGGACTGAGCAATTAAGTTGGCCAAACTCTCAAACCTGTCCATGTTATCCACCCACCCTGGGATCTGATATGTTTCAGGCTCCACTGCTTTCTTTGACTTGCACATTATCTATATACTAAAACTTTCGTTTGTTTGTTCCTGAACTGCAGCCAAAACGGTACATGATAGCACGACAATTTTAGGCCCACCTTACTCACCGCCGTCCCTTTGGTGCTAATGGAAGATGTTTCATTGAAATTGGTGTTATATTTTTTAAGTTATTCACATTTAAAAGTTTAAATCTATCTCGTAGGGAGGGAGGGAGGATAAGCGGGGTTGAGGGGGATGGAGTGGGGGGGAGGGAAAGGGGAGAGGGGAGGGGGTAGGAGAGGATGCTGCACCAATGCAGGAGAGGTTTGGGCCCAACGGGTCCACTTGGTCTAGTTTATTACTAAGTGTCTTACCTGAAACCTGCCGACAATGCTAAATGTTGTGTTCGATAAATCACAGGATTCAGATAACAGTTTTGATTCACTCAGTAATTTATTACACTACTAAATGAGGCACATACACTCACGTACCCTCAAATACCCCTGAATATCCCTGAACACACTGGCAAACCCCGAGTACACAGCAAAGCAGGCCACAGGGTGTTTCTACATACACTCACGTAAACCCGTACGCACTTCCAAACTCATCAGAGCACGCCACAGGATGTTTCATTCAGGATCACCAGGCACCATTCACGACATGGTCCAAGGCTGAGGTTCTCTCTCCGAAAGGGGACCTATCACCATCCTTTATGGCATTTCTTATCAGAGCAGACTGCCCCACCATGAGCCAACCATAAGCCCCCTTGTCTGCAACGTTTCTGCGCTACTAGCAGCAGGGTGCGCAGGTGGTCGGCCCAACTAGTGCTGTTATGTTATGTTTGCCAACGTTATGCTTTCCCATAGAATGGTCTTGAAGACTGCGTTCCCAGGCAATCATCACAGATAACGTGCCTGGGAACCTGGTTTTCATAGACCGTGGAATGTAGGGCTGCTAACTTAGCATTATACATTTTAGCTGAAATTGTTAGTTTAACCCTTACACTGTACATGGTCATTGTTTTCTCCGGGACTGGTCTCATTGCCTGAGAAATGATTGAACTGATTTTTTTACCTTTCTGGTATTTTTGGTCCTAGATGGATTACGGTTTTTATACTCTCTCAGATGACATGGTGGGTTTAAGGGATGCATTTCCAGCATTGGCATGTGGTTCTCTGCCACATGGACCTTCTTGTTGTATTCTAGCTCATCATTTCCATATGGCTCAGTTTAGATTTTGGAGAAAGGTCTGAATGTGAATGTGTGAAGTTGTGATGAAAAGCTATGCTTGTTAAGATTCTAAAGTACATTTGGCTTTTGATTAATTTGCAATATATATGACTTGCCCCTCCCCAGGTTGCTTTCAGTACCACGGAGATGGCCCTGGCTTTGAACCGTTACCTGTGCACTGCAGTTCTTCCTCTGATAACCAAGTGTGCTCCATTGTTTGAAGGGACGGAACATAGAGCTATAATGATTGATTCCATGCTTCACACTATTTACCGGCTGTCCAGGGGTCGCTCACTGACCAAGGCACAGAGAGATGTTATTGAAGATTGTCTGATGGCACTGTGCAGGTGAGTTTGTTATTGTAAAAACACACATTAAAAAATCAGAGATGGTAGGTCTTTTGTTTTGATATTGTCAGCAATCCAGATGCAAATTGCACTCAAGCTTGCAGTAGTTTTGAGAGACTCTATCTTAAATGGGTGACATCTTATTTCCTTAGTGCTAGATTTCCCGATCCTCTCAACATCCATTCTATCAATCCTCCTCAAAATTTTGTATCTTCTAAGGAGATAACTTTTCATCTCCTATATTCCATATTCCAATGATTATGGACCCAAGCAGATGAACTTTGCTTCATACATTAAAACTATCATTCCAGGAAACCCAGATAATCTTCACTGCACTGCTTTCAGTGCAAGTACTGTATACCTTCCTCAAATTAGAGACATCTTAAATTCTGGCAGCTGACAAAACGCTGTTATCCAAATATTTAAGTTTGATTGGGGTTTTTTTCTTGCCATTGTAGTTTTCTCCGTCCATCTATGTTGCAGCACCTACTGCGTCGCCTGGTGTTTGATGTACCAATATTGAATGAACATGCCAAGATGCCACTGAAGGTCAGTTTCACTGGGTATACCTTTGCTGATGATTCAACTGTTAACAAAAGGAGGGAGTGCTCGCAGTCAAGCAGCATCAATGAGGAAAGGAAAGAGTCGACATCCTGGGATAAGGAACTTTCATCAGTGCTGGAAATATGCAGAGCAACCTTATTTTAAGTGCAGACTGGGATGATGGCAAAAGTAAAGGGAATGTCTGTGATGTAGGTTGTTGGCTCTCTGTAACTTTTAAAAAACAAAGTTTAATTTAGTTTACAGATGCAATGCGGAAACAGGCCCTTCGGCCACCGTATCCGAGCAGACCCCGTACACTAGTTCCATGTTATCCCAGTTTTCCATCCTACTCACAATGGGCAATTTGTTGAAGCCAATTAGCCGACAAACTTGTATGTGTTTGGAATGTGGGAGGGAACTGAAGTATCTGAAGGAAGGGCCGAATGGCTGAATTCTTGCACCTTTTTTCTACGTTTCTATGGAAGCCCATCTTTTACACCTCCCATCTTAAACTAGTGCCCTATAGTCATACAGCATGGAAACAGACCCTTCGGACCAGCTTGCCCATGCCGATCAACATGCTCCATCTACACTAATCCCACCTGCCTGCGTTTGGTCCATATCCCTCTAAATCTATTCTATTCATGCACCTGTTCAAAAGTTTTTTTAAAACGTTGTGATAATAACTGCCTCAACTACCTCATCCAGCAGCTTGTTCCACATACCTACCACCCTTTGTATAAAAAGATTGCTCCACAGGTTCCTTTTCAATCTTTCCCCCCTCACCTTATACCTATGTCCTCTGGTTCTTGAAGTCTAGTTTTAGACTTCCTGACCATGGGAAAAAGATTGTGACCCTCTATCTTAGCTATGCCCCTCGTGATTTTATAAACCTCGATTTTATAAAGGTCACTCAGTCTTCTGAGCTCATAGGAAAGAAGCACAGTATCTAGTCTGTCTTTGTAAATTAAGCTCTTCAGTCTCAGCAACATTCTTGTGAATCTTTTGTGTACCCTTTCTGGCTGGTTCCAGGTTTCAGAAACAGTTTGATGCACAACAAATTAATATGACCTACTTTGCCCCTCCACAGATGGAGGAGCAAAAAAGAGGCTTATCATGTCAATGATGAATGTGCCAAACATGATGTCAATTTGAATGAATGAATCTGCCTGCACATGGCTTATATCACTCCATTCCATATGTTCATGTCGCTGTCTGAATGCCTCTTAAATGTTGCTCTTGTATTTGCTTTCACATGATACAGTGTGTTGGTGGCACAAAGCACACTCTGTGTGAAAAAAAATTGCCTTGCAAATCTCTTTTAAACTTTCCAATTCTAACCTTAAATCTATGTCCTCTACTAGTTGACATTTCCACATGGGGGTGGGGTAGAAATGATTATGTTATCAATCCCTCTCTGCCTCTCACAATTTTGTAAACTTATTTCAGGTTGCTCCTCAGCATCTGATGCTACAAAGAAAACAATCCATATGTGTCCAACCTCTCCTCATAGCTAATCCAAGTAACACCCTGTTGTTTTTATATCCAGATTCCAGCATCTCTAGTCCCTTGTCTCTCAGTAAATCTCTTTTCTACTCTCTACAAAGCGACCATGCCTTTCCTTTGATGACCAAAAGGAACCAAAACAGCACATGATTCTCCAAATGTTGCCTAACTAAAGTTTTATACAGCTTCCATATGACTTGTCAACATTTACTCTCAGTGCCCAATAGCCCAATAACAGCAGTTTCCAAACGACTCTCCCCAGGTCCTGCCTAACACCTTTACCCAATTCAATTCAAACTGTTTTCTGAGGTCCTGACTTATCCTTATCCATTACTATCTGAAAACATGCGGAGTTATGATCATTTTTTCCAAACGCCTCTCCCATTGAAACCGTCATCTTTCTTGGTTAGATCATCTACTTACTGTTTCAAGAAGTCCTCCTGTATGCATCTAACAAATTCTGCCTCAGCCTCTGCTATTGAGGAAGTCTCAGTCAATATTGGGGTCATTCCTGTCACCCACCATGTATCCTGTAGATAGCAATGTCTCTAGTTGGAAGATGCTGTTCTTGGAACTTAGACTTTGCATTATTGGAGGAATAGGAAAGGCCAGTGACAGGGAGATTAGAGTGGGAATGTGATGAGAAATGAGCAACTGATGACTGGACACTTAAAGTCGCCCTTGCAGACAGCTAAATATTTAGCAGTCACTAAATCTAAATGTAGTTTCTTCCACGTGAAGAAGACCAGTTGTGGGCACCAATTGCAATATACTAAACTGGAGGTGTAAGTGTAAAAGTGTAAGTGTAATTGCTGCTTCACCTAGAATATCTGTTTGGACCCATGATGGAAGGAAGCTGATGGCAGGTATTATGGGGAATTGCTGTGAAAAGGGGAATGGTTGCTGGAGTGGAAGAGCAGACCACGGAACTGGAGAGGGAAGAATCTTGTTGGAATCCTGAAAACAGAGAGGAAGATGTGGAAATCTGTTTGAGTTAGAAAGAATTATGTAGGGTGATCCTTTGAGAAAGAAAGTGGCCATATGGAAACAACCCCACCAGCCCACTGAGTGCATCATCAAGCTCATATTTTTGTACACCAAGCCTATCTCACTCTTTCTCAAGACTCGACCACTCTTCCACATTCTGGGGGCAATTTACAGTGGACAATTAAGGAACTCACATATTTTGAGTATGTGGGAGGAAATCCAGTTGGTAATAAGGTGAACATACAAACTGTACAAACAGTATAAGAGTCCAGGATTGAACCTGGGTCCTTGGTGCAGTGAGGCACCAGCTCTACCATCTGTACCACTGTGCCACCCTAAATGTGAGGGCTGGTGGAAAGAGAGAATAAAGTCCTGTTCTTGGGGTGGCAGGGAAGGAAGAGGCTGCGAATGGTAGGACAAGAGCAGAAGAGAGATATTTCATTGTTCTGTTAACCATGGTAGAGGGAACGCCACTGTCCAGCAAAAAGAAAGACATTTTAAAGGCTCTGGTGTGGAAAGTCAATTGACAGGTCTGACAAAGACTGGAAGAACGGAATGGAGATCTTACCAAAAGCAGGATGGAGGGGGCGTAGTGGGGATAGCAATAGGTGCCATGGACTCGTACTGGACATTGAGAGCTAGTTACCCCCTACGATGCAAATGAAGATGTCAAAGGGAAGGTAGTGAGAAATGGACCATGTGACCATGAGAGCAGTTTGGAACTTGGCAGCAACAGTAAAGGCATTTGAGTTCTTTAAGAGTGCAAGAAACACCATCAAATACAGTCATCAACATAATAGAAGAGGAACTGAGGGAGGAGGTCTGAATTAAACTAAAACAAGGAATGTTCCTCAGGTAGACACAAAATGCTGGAGTAACTCAGCGGGACAGGCAGCATCTCTGGAGAGAAGGAATAGGTGATGTTTCGGGTTGAGACCTTCAGAATGTTCCTCATATGGATTCAGAACTGGCTTATTTATGGAAGCAGAGGATTATGGTGCAAGGGTGGTATTCTGGCTGGAGGTATGTGATCAGTGAAGTCCAACAGGGATCTGTGCTGGGACTTCTGCTATTTGTGATATATATAAATGACCTGGACATAAATGTCGTTGGGTTGATGAGTAAGTTTACAGACAACAACAAAATTGGAGGAATTGCAGATAATGAGGAAGGCTATGAGAAGATACAGCGAGATATAGATCAGCTGCAGATATGGGTGGAAAAAAAGCAGATGGGATTCATCCCAAGCAAGTGTGTGGTGTTGCACTTTGGGAGGTTGACTGGAAGGGGAAAGTACCCAGTTAATGGCAGGACCCTTAACACCAATGATGTGCAGAGGGATCTTGAAGTCCACGTTCATAGCTTACTGAAGATGGCAGCTCAAGTAGATAGAGTGGTAAAGCAGGCATCTGGTATCCTTGTCTTCATTGTTAGGGGCATTGAGTTTAAAAGTTAGGAAGTCATGAACCAGCTCTATCGGCCTCATTTGGAGTATTGCATGTAGTTCTGGTCACCCTGTTATAGGAAGGATGTGGAGGCTTTGGAGAGGGTGCAGAGGAGGTTTACAAGAATGCTGTTTTGATTAGAGGGTTTCAGCTACAAGGAAAAATGGGCTAAACTTGGATTGGTTACTCTGGAATGTCAGAGGGGAGGCTTGATAGAAATATCAATACCGAATCATGAGAGGCAGAGATAAACTGTCAGAACCCTTTTCAAAGGGTGGAAATATCCAACACTAGAAGGCTAAGGTGAGAGATGGAAAGTTTAATGGAGATATGCGGAGCAAGTTGTTTACACACAGTGGTGGGGCCTGGATTCCACCATTGCCAGGGGTGATACAATCAAGTGCAAGGAATAGAGGGATATGGATCATGTACAGGCAGGAGATCATGTTTGGCACAAATATTCAGCCAAAGAGTCCTTTCCTGGGTTCTACATATATCAAGATTCAAGATTCAAGATATCTTTATTTGTCATCCAAAAAACAAGTTTTTTGGACGAAATTTCGTCACCCACAGTCCAACAATAAGAGCAATAAAATAAGCAAATTACACAACCCCAACCAACACAAAACCCCCCAAAAAGAAACATCCATCACAGTGAGTCTCCTCCAGTCCCCTCCTCACTGTGATGGAAGGCCAGAATGTCTTTTTCTCTTCAAAGAGTCAGGCATAGATGGAAGAGGATAATCTTTGAAGATAAAAGTCCTCAGTCATTAAAATCTTTAAGACTGTATTTTTGATAAGTGTCAGATAAATCATTTTGTAAAGATTTCTCATCTCTCTTATTTATAAACCATAAATACAGATAAATGCACAGCTAAGTAGACAATAGAAAATAGGTGCAGGAGTAGGCCATTCAGCCCTTCGAGCCAGCACTGCCATTCAATGTGATCATGGCTGATCATTCACAATCAGTACCCCGTTCCTGCCTTCTCCCAATCGCTATCTTTAAGAGCTCTATCTAGCTCTCTCTTGAAAACATCCAGAGAATTGGCCTCCACTGCCTACTGAGGCAGGGAATTCCACAGTTTTACAACTCTGACTGAAAAAGTGTTTCCTTATCTCTGTTCTAAATGGCCTACCCCTTATTCTTAAACTGTGCCCCCTTGTTCTGGACTCCCCCAACATTGGGAACATGTCTCCTGCCTCTAACGTGTCCAATCCCTTAATAATCTTATATGTTTCAATAAGATCCCCTCTCATCCTTCTAAATTCCAGCGTATACAAGCCTAGTCGCTCCAGTCTTTCAACATAGGACAGTCCCGCCATTCCGTGAATTAACCTAGTGAACCTACGCTGCACGCCTCAATAGCAAGAATATCCTTCCTAAAATTTGGAGACCAAAACTGCACACAGTACTCCAGGTACGGTCTCACTAGGGCCCTGTACAACAGCAGAAGGTCCTCTTTGATCCTATACTCAACTCCCCTTGTCATAAAGACCAACATGCCATTAGCTTTCTTCACTGCCTGCTGTACCTGCATTCTAAATTTAAGTGACTGATGAACAAGGACACCCAGATCTCTTTGTACTTCCCCATTTCCTAACTTGACACCATTCTGATAATAATCTGCCTTCCTGTTCTTACTACCAAAATGGATAACCTCACATTTATCCACATTAAACTGCATCTGCCGTGCATCTGCCCACTCACACAACCTGTCCAAGTCACCCTGCATCCTCATAGCATCCTCCTCACAGTTCACACTGCTACCCAGCTTTGTGTCATCCGCAAATTTGCTAATATTACTTTTAATCCCTTCATCTAAGTCATTAATGTATATTGTAAATAGCTGCGGTCCCAGCACCGAGCCTTGCGGTACCCCACTAGTCACTGCCTACCATTCTGAAGGGACCCGTTAATCCCGACTCTTTGTTTCCTGTCTGCCAACCAATTTTCTATCCATGTCAGCACCCTACCCCCAATATCATGTGCTCTAATCTTGCCCACTAATGGTGATGGTGCAGGAGGAAGAGCTTCCAATACATGGATCATTGGGTTCTCTTCCAGGGAAGGTGGGATCTCCACAAGAAGCATGGGTTGCACCGAAACTAGAGGGGCACCAATATCCTTGCAGGTACTTTTTTGCTAGTGCTACTTGGGAGAGATTAAAATTAGTGTTGTAGGGGGCTTAAAACTAGAATTAGTAGGTCAAGAAGTGGAGGGACTGAGGGGAACATAGACATTAGCTTAATTAAGTCTGAAATGAAGGACGGACATGGCCAGGTTAAGGAGCATAATGGTATAAGAAAATAACTGCAGATGTTGGTACAAATCGAAGGTGTTTATTCACAAAATGCTGGAGTAACTCAGCAGGTCAGGCAGCATCTCAGGAGAGAAGGAATGGATGACGTTTCGGGTCGAGACCCTTCTTCAGACTGAAGAAGGGTCTCGACCCGAAATGTCACCCATTCCTTCTCTCCTGAGATGCTGCCTGACCTGCTGAGTTACTCCAGCAGTTTGTGAAGGAGCATAGTGGGGCTGATGGGCTGAAGAGATGAATCAGGAGGGCTAAATAGAGACATAAAGTCTTTTTCAGTAGGATTAAAGAAAGTACCAAGGCATTGTATGCATACATTAAAATCAAGTGGGTAACTGGTTATAGAGTAGGACCATTCAAGGACAAAGGAGGCACGGTGGCGCAGCGGTAGAGTTGCCTTACAGCGAATGCAGCGCCTGAGACTCAGGTTCGATCCTGACTACGGGCGCCGTCTGTACGGAGTTTGTACGTTCTCCCCGTGACCTGCGTGGGTTTTCTCCGAGATCTTCGGTTTCCTCCCACACTCCAAAGACGTACAGGTATGTAGGTTAATTGACTGGATAAAATGTAAAAATTGTCCCTAGTGTGTGTAGGATAGTGTTAATGTACGGGGATTGCTGGGCGGCGCGGACTCGGTGGGCCGAAGGGCCTGTTTCCGCGCTGTATCTCTAAATCTAAATCTAAAAAAAAAGAGGGAATTTATGCCTGGAGCCGCAAGAAGTGACAAGGAAC
This sequence comes from Rhinoraja longicauda, assembly GCF_053455715.1. Classification (NCBI taxonomy): domain Eukaryota; kingdom Metazoa; phylum Chordata; class Chondrichthyes; order Rajiformes; family Arhynchobatidae; genus Rhinoraja; species Rhinoraja longicauda. The sequence continues at coordinate 12,997,808 of NC_135993.1, forward strand.
AAAATGAGTACTTTGCATCAATTTTCACCAAGAACATAGAGGATAGAGAAATCAAGATGGGGTGTGCTGATATTCTAAGGCATGTTGATATCACGAAGGAGGAGGTGTTGGGTCTCTTGAAGAGTGTTAGGGTGGATAAGACCCCAGGAAATTATCCCAGATCATTGTGAGGTGGCGGAGTAGATTGTTGGGGCATTGACAGAGATCTTTGTATCCTCTTTAGCCACAAGCACAGCCCCGAGGGACTGCTGAATAGTCAATGTTGTTACTCTGCTTAAGAAGGGCAGTAGAGATAAACCAGGAAATGATATGCCCAGTGCACCTTGCATTAGTGCTCGGCAAATTATTGGAGAAGATTCCTAGGGATCTACTTGCATCTGTAAATGCATAACCCCATTGTGGATAGCTAGCATGTCTGTTGTGCTTGGTGGCTGAGCCAAACCAGACCATGATGGAGAAGGTGAGGGCAGACCCTGTAATGGCAGTATAAAACTGGACCATCATTGCCTGTGGCAGATTGTGTTTCCTCAGTTGCCGCAGGAAGTACATCCTCTATTGGGCCTTTTTGACTGTGGAGTTGATGGTGGCCCCCCATTTAAGGTCCCTGGAGATGATGGTTCCAAGGAACTTAAATGACTCCACAGATGTGAATGTGGTGCTGTTGATGGTTCGTTCCTGACTACGGGTGCTGCACTGTAAGGAGTTTGTACGTTCTCCCCGTGACCTGCGTGGGTTTTCTCCGAGATCTTCGGTTTCCTCCCACACTCCAAAGACGTACAGGTATGTAGGTTAATTGGCTGGGTAAATGTAAAAATTGTCCCTAGTGGGTGTAGGATAATGTTAATGTACGGGGATCGCTGGGCGGCACGGACTTGGAGGGCCGAAAAGGCCTGTTTCCGGCTATATATATATGATGATGATGATGATGATGGTGAGTGGGGGGAGGGGAGGGGGAGCTCTCCTAAAGTCTGCAAGGTGCCTTATGATTAAGGCATATGGGAGCCATGGAGACTTTGTAGTTTGGATTCAATAATAGGCTTGGCCATAGATACAGGATAGTGGTGGAGCTGAAGGTCTGTGACTAGTGGTATTTTGGAAGTATCAGTGCCAGGGCCTCTGTGATACATATGGGCTGAGTGATAAGTTTCCAAATGACTCAAAAGACCGATAAGTTTGAGCAGTTGCACTTTGGGAGGTCAAAAGTAAGAGAAAATGATACAATAAATGTAGGATCCTCAGTAGTACTTATATACTTGTGGTTCAGGTACAAAGCTCCCTGAAAGTTGATACGTAGGTAAAAAGGCATATGGCAGACTTGCCTTCATATTTTAGGCAGTTAAAAATCAGATCATTAATTAAGTACAAGCTTCTAAATAACAACAAAACTGTTTTGTGTTCCTTGGTCAGATCCCTGATATGAATGATTTTACTGGAATTAATCACAAGCCATGAAACAGCTGTATGTATCACATGCCACATTTGGAGTACTTTGTGCAGTTCTGATTGCTACATTATTGGAAAAATATTGAGGGCTTTGGAAAGGGTGCTGAAGAGTGCTGGATTAGAGAGTGTCCATATGAGGAACGGTCGGACAAACTTGGACTGTTTTCTGTGGACAGTCAGGGCCCAAGGAGATGACCTGATAGATGTGTATAAAATTATGGGAGGCAAAGATGGAATTGTCAAATACTCCAGGGCATTAAAGTGAGAGAGCTGAAATGAAATTTGTGAAGCAAATTTTTTTACACATAATAGTAGGTAACTGGAATGTGCTGGCTGGGAAAGTGATGAAAGCAGATACAATAGGAACATTTTAGCAGTGTTTAGACAAGAGCCATCAACAGACAGGGATTTGGTGAATATACACTACAGGTGCAGGCAGATGTGTAGATTATATCAACATTGTGGTCAGTGCTGTACTGTTCTATGGTCTGTAAGGAAGTTCAAATTTTGCTTCAGGCACCACAGTATTTGAGTTGTAACTTTGTGCTGCTGGTGGGGAGCCTCATCTGCAGGAAGCATCTGGCAGAATTCAGGCATTGACGTTCATGATTTACTAACCAATAATTCCAGTAAAATCATTCATATCAGGGAGCACAGAAACAGTTATTTATAAGCCTGGAGTTAATTAATTATCTAATTTCCTGAAAACAGGCTTATTCTGTGTGCATTTTTTAAATTGCTAAGTAAGTGGAACATTATTAATTTAACATTGCACCATGTGCGTTGTACAGCTCTCCTTAAATAACCCTTCAAGACAAGAAACATTGGGCCTAGATTCACCATATGGCTTGCTTACAATTTCAAAGTGCATTGAAATATTCATCCACAAAACTGGACCACGTAGCTCTGTACCATTAGGAATTATGTGTTTAAATTGCATTTTTGTCAGTAACTCACACAAATATGGCTAATCTGAGTAATTTGCACAGATTAAAACATTTGAACAGGTAATTTTAATGGCAATATGAGATATTGCATGGCAGATGTGTTGTAGGTAGATCGCGCATTACTTATTTTGAGCATTGCCCGTTGAAATAAAGTGACGTTTTATGCTTCAGGTTAGCTGCAGGCCACTCACTGGGAAATGTGTTTCCACTGCACAATAAGCTTGGAACTGTTTAAAGGGATACTCAAACAATTGAACAATTATGTAACCTCTTTCCAGTTATCACTTTTTTACGGAGGTATTTCTGTGTTAGCCTTAAATTAAAGTGAAAGATTGGAAGTCATAGACATTGTAGTGATTCCGACAGATGTGAAGAAGAACTCATTTCATTAAACTGGTAAAACTAGAGAAGAATAACAAGGATGTTGACAGCACTTGAGGGCCAGGACATGAGTTACTGGAAGAGGTTGGGCAGGTTAGGATTTTATTCCTTGAAGAGCAGGAGGCTGAGGGGTGATCTTATAGAGGTGTATAAAATCATAAGGAGAATGAACGGACTTTTACCAGAGGTAGGAAAATCAAAGGGCGGCACGGTAGCGCAGCGGTAGAGTTGCTGCTTTACAGCGAATGCAGCGCCGGAGACTCGGGTTCGATCCTGACTACGGGTGCGGCACTGTAAGGAGTTTGTACGTTCTCCCCGTGACCTGCGTGGGTTTTCTCCAAGATCTTCGGTTTCCTCCCACACTCCAAAGACGTACAGGTATGTAGGTTAATTGGCTGGGTAAATGTAAAAATTGTCCCTAATGGGTGTAGGATAGTGTTAATGTACAGGGATCGCTGGGCGGCACGGACTTGGTGGGCCGAAAAGGCCTGTTTCCGGCTGTATATATATGATATGATATGATAAGAACCAAAGAACATAGGTTTAAGGTGAGGGAGGAAAGATTTAAGAGGAACTGAGGGGCAACCTTTTCTCTTAGAGGAACGAGCTGCCAAAGGAAATGGTTGAGACAGCTGTATGAGCCTCTGACTCTATGACCTTATTCCCAAAAGGTGGAGTGGCCCAGGCTCCTACCTCCAGCTGTCCAAAGACACGTACGCCTCTGAATTCACCGCGTCAGCATTCATAGAGATGTGACCTGTGGGCTGAGCTCGTTGCCACACAACCATGCCTGGATTATTGTCCATATATGCCAACGTCTCGATCTTCCAAACTATTTCAGTTGCGGTAGCTGATCTGTGCCATTTTTTCTGCTAAGTGTGTGCTGGAGAATTAGGTAGGTTACTTATGTTCCACACTCTGGGAACATGGACTTGGACTCTGCTCATTGAAAAGTGAACCATCGGATGAAGTGGGGAATCTGAAACCCTGCACGGTTCATAAGGTGCTGGTGCAGTCAATCATGGGGAAAAAAATCATGTCAATGTCATGGTACACTGGAGAGATTCTGTCCCTTTTATTTGCCTCCTTTTTTTACCCTTCTATCTATATTGTGACTGGTGAGACTGAGCGTCTTTGTACCAATTGTTGTAAGACCTTGGTCAAGAAAGCCACAAGACCTAGTCTTTGCTTGAAGCCTTTCAGTAAGGGGAAGCGGAAGAGGATAATTTCGTAGAGGAATCAAGAACCAGACATAACTGCTGACACTCACGAGGATGTTGGGAGGGAGCTATAAAGGGAGGGAGGCAGGGGGGGAGGGATGGAAGTCCCCAGAGATGCTGTGAGAACTAATCATTGTCTAGAGATTCAACTAATGCCTCACTTCATGGGTTTCAAATGAACGAGGTGCTATTGAGAAGGGATATGAAGGACACTGTCACACCACACTGTCTATTCTATTTGATTCTCACTCCATATTTCAACTCCAAGCACATCACCCTACTTTGTTGCCAAAAGCCTAATGATGTTTAGGAAAGAAAACTGCAGATGCTGGTTTAAATCAAAGGTAAACACAAGATGCTGGAGTAACTCAGCGGGTCAGGCAGCATCTCTGGAGAGAAGGAATGGGTGATGTTTCGGGTCGAGACCCTTCTTCATACTGAAAGGGTCTCGACCCGAAACATCACCGTGACGTTTTGCGTCGAGACCCTTTCAGTCTGAAGAAGGGTCTCGACCCGAAACGTCACCCATTCCTTCTCTCCAGAGATGCTGCCTGACCTGCTGAGTTACTCCAGCATCTTGTGTCTACCTAGCCTAATTATGTTCACAGTTAATCGCAGAACAACCTTCACAACTGAGGGACAGGATAATCTCCAGAGTTTACGCAAAAGTAATAAACAGCTGCAATTCATGACTCCATTCTGATCTTCAAAAGGATTCTTTGCCTAAAGTAGTTCCAAATTGCTGAATTATTAAAATATGCCTCAGAGATTGCTTCATTATCACCAAAGATTGACGTATATTCCTTAATGTATCCAGAGAAATCATTCATTGATCTCCAAGAGCTATATTATGATTGAAGTTTCCAGATCTGAATTTGAAATAATCAGTATAACTGCTGATCTCAGCTAACTCACATCAGACTCTGCTTCTGGGGTACAAACTGGATTGATGAGAATTTGTGATGTATGAAACTCAAGATAAAATTGAAGTCAATGGGCGTCAAGGGAAAATGCCCTTAAATGGTCGGCATAAACTTCACACAAAAAACAATGGTTGTTGGAGGTCAATCATCCCACCCCCAGGACATGACTACAGGCTTTCCTTGGGCATGTAATTAAAGATTTTGGTGAGATTATTTTAGAGTCATTGAGTCATGCAGCGTCGATTGGGTTCTTTGACACACAAATCCATGCCAACCTTTTTGTCTATTCTAATGTCAAGACCGTAAATATCAGAACATTAATGATAAAGCAACTTACTAATTAATAATCTGAACTGTTCACTGATAACTTGTCAACTTGGTTTGCTGCCCCTGCTGCTTCCATTTCTGAGTTCCTGCACTGTGGCTTGTCACCAAGATGGGGAATGGGTGGATTGCAGATTGAGTCTTTTACCCAGGGTAGGGAAATCAAAACGAAAGGTCTGTTGAAGCAAGGGTTTAGTGTATTGGTAAATTTGTCAAATGATCTATAGGTATGAGTTATTTTTGCTGTAAGTCAATACTCAGGGTATTATGTGGAGCACTGTTTGAATTTCATGGTGGATTTCTTGGGGAAAATTAGACTTTAATGTGTTCACTGACCTTAGATACATGTTTTCCGTCGCTTCAAATTCAGAACAGTTTATTGTCATAATCCACCAGGTGCCATGCAACTGCTTGTTTGCATGAAGACCATAAAGTAAACGGTAATGATCTATCCAATTAACATTGTGGAATAAAAACCACCAGAATGGTGCAAAGATTGTGATGCAATCATCCAGACCCTATTATAATACTGTTGAAGTTATCCTTTGTAAGAATGTCCTGCCACAAATAATGCCCCTGTATAGAAAAACTGTCTCTTTCTACACCTTGCATGAGGATATGAAAAGCAACAGCTGACATGTTGTACATGCTCTTGTGCCTGTTCTACCACAGGTTCCTCAAAACATCTAAAAGTGGTAGAATGCCTTCCAGTTGTGTTTGAAGACATTGAGCACTTTCTATGTTAAGAAACTCACCAAAATCTACTGGTGCTAACAACTGCCAAAATTCCATCCTGTGGAAAAGTACAGTACAAAAGATAGTTGTTGGTTGGGCACTGTGATAATGAGGATGAGGAACGTATTTTAGACCCAATTTATGCCAAATCAAACTAGTATGGATTTTACTGTGTGATCCTATTTCTACCCTTATGAACCTTGAGGAAAGCAGAAGAGCTGGAATGAGGTAATATTAGCTACAAGAAAAATGTTTTAATTAACTGTGGTACTCCTTAATTTTTTTTTTACAATAATCTCTCATGTCTTATATTAGTGAGAAAAAAAAATGCCATTGCTGCTTTTAAATACAGAACCATCCTGGACATCATCTTTCCTTAATGAGAGTGCTCACTCCCATGGGCAAACAGTGGCTAAAAGTCTTCTTTCTGTCTATCCCATTCTAGTTGCTAACCAATCACTATGACAGATGTTGGAAATACTACTGTCTTCCATCTGGATGGGCAAATTATGGTGTAACCTCTGAAGAAGAACTCCATCTGACTCGGAAACTCTTCTGGGGAATCTTTGAGTCGGTGTCTCAAAAGGTATACTTATTGAAAGGTCCAGCTAAGTAGCTAAATATCATTATGAATTTTCACACAATCATATTTCAAAAAGATCTCAAGATATGCATTGTTTATACTGGAGAATGAAATACTTCTTCCAATTTTATATTTTTAGTTTTGAGTTTTCTCATTGTATTTGAGTAAAATCTCTGTCTTCCATGTTCCAATAATGTGTTTCATTCAACCTCACAGCAGTAGTTTATGGCATTAGTGAAAGTCGACAGGCATTATAAGTGCAGAGAAAAGCACAGCTCAATCCAGTCTTTTGAGAAAGGATCATGGAAAATCAACAACTAGATTTTCAATATTCTCTTTGTGATTGAAAGAAACTAACTCTCTGGTTGAATTGTCTGTGACCACTAAACTCAATTTGTCACTGGAACTGGCAGAGCACATCAAATGAGAACAGTTAGTTTTTGTAGTTCATTCAGGAATTTCAAATCAGTAACCTTGTATCGCAGATCATTTTTCTATTTCTTGCTTTTTAACAACCAAGCCCTCTCATGCACAAGTTCACTTGCTCCCACTCTTACAGCACTATTTCATTAGTTCCTTACCCAAGTAGCCATGCTTTTGTGATGCAGGGAACTGGTCTCAAGCTCTTGAAAGCAATTTCAGTAAATAAATTGCTACTTCAGCCCATTTAATGTGTTTCATTTAGGACTCAACAATACTGAACACTCACAAATAATTTATTGGAATACTGAAATACACAGTTTGAATTAATGTAGTTGAAATATAAATACAATAATGATGTGTATTTTACAGAGATATGATTCTGACTTGTTCAAGACGGTGATGCAGTGCCTCTGTGGGATAGCTGGTGCACTCGCTCCAGATTACGTTGATGCCAGCTATTCCTCCAAGGTTGAGAAGAAAGCTTCAGTGGATTCAGAAGGCAACTTTGACCCTAAACCTGTGGACACTTTGAAGTATGAATTGTTTTAATCGTAGTCTCAGTTACATTTCAGACTTTGTTGAACGAATAAAATTCCAATAATCTGGCACACTCAGGATTTTGATGCTGGGTTAGTAGTTTTTCCAGACTATTGGATTCTATTCATATCCAGCAGTTTTTTAATTCACTTTAAGACATTTTCTAGCCACTTTGGGAATTGTAAAAGGAGCACAGGAAATGGCACCCTGGTCATTTTAAGGAGAGTGGAGGAATCAGGCCCTCTGTAAGTGAAAGTGAGTGTGGGAAGGACTGCGAGAGCATAGAATCAAGATAGGCAGGATGATGAAGAAGGCGTTTGCCATGCTTCAATTCATCAGTCAGGGCACAGAAAATATCAATTAGGACGTCATGTAACAGCTGCACAAGGTGGTGAGACAGCACTTGGAGTATGTGTGGTTTTGGTTGCCTCGTACTATGCAGGATGTAATTAAGCTGCAAATGGTGCAGGGAAGATTTGAAAGAATGTTGCCAGGACTGGAGGGCTTGAATTTTAAGGAGTGGCTGGATAGCTGGGATATAGGAGGCTGAGGGGACCTTATCAAGGTACATAAAATCACGAGGGAAATAGAAATGGTCACAGTTGTCTTCCTAGGATAGGGGAGTCTAAAACTGAAGGGCGCAGGATTAAGGTTAGAAGGGGAAGATTTAAAGGGGACCCGAGGGATATGTTCCTTACACATAATGCGATGGGTATATGGAGCAAGCTACCAGAGGAGGTGGTAGCGGGGAGTACAGTTACATTTAAAAAATATTTTGACATGTACATGCAGAGGGAAAGTTTAGAGAGATGATATGGGACAAACACAGGCAGACGCAACTAGCTCAGCTGGGCATCTTGGTTGGCATGGAATACCCGAAGGTCCTGTTTCCATACTGCATAACTCTGACTCTATAACCAGGGCCCCAGTGAATGGAAGGGAGCACATTACATTATGAGCTAGCTGCCAAACCATCAGGGTTTCCAAATGCTCAGATGGTCGATTATCAGCGTTTTGCTGTATAATTTGTGATATGAATAATACGATAATAGATCGTATTATCTATTATCGATGTAAATGTTCGATTTCCCATTTAGTAAGGAATTTGTTCCAACATAACAGCTTAGTGTGTTTATTGGCAGCATTGATCATGGAATGCAGGTAATGAAGGATAGTCAATGAAGGATGACACTATTACTTTTGGAAACTTAACAGAACAGAGGACTGACAACTAGAAAAACTACTATTTTCCAAAATGCTGGGGAAGGGATTTCCCCTCACTCACAATTCCTCAAACCCTCAGCTTAAAAACTAACCTGGATTTTCTAATTTAAAAAGAAAACCACTCTATTACAAAACCGACTGAAATGGAAAGGGGAGTGGGCAGAGATTGTGGTCCATTTTGGTACCAATCATATAGCAGGAAGAGATATGAGGTCTTGCAAAGTTAAATAGGATGTTTGTGATTCAATTCAGTGATTCAATGATACAATAGACAATAGGTGCAGGAGTAGGCCATTCGGCCCTTCGAGCCAGCACCACCATTCAATGTGATCAGGGCTGATCATTCTCAATCAGTACCCCATTCCTGCCTTCTCCCCATACCCCCTGACTCCGCTATCCTTAAGAGCTCTATCTAGCTCTGTCTTGAATTCATTCAGAGACTTGGTCTCCACTGCCTTCTGAGACAGAGAATTCCATAGATTTACAACTCTCTGACTGAAAATGTTTTTCCTCGTCTCCGTTCTAAATGGCCTACCCCTTATCCTTAAACTGTGGCCATACTTTATTGTCACATGTACCTAGGTACAGTGAAATGCTTTGTTTTGCATACAACCGGGTAAAATCCTAAGGCAGACCTGATCTCGGCAGTACATAAGCGTTGCCACGTTTTGGCGCCAACAAAGTTGCAAAAGTTCTGTGAACAGTCCCATCTACTGCCTGCCACCACAAGTGGCAGCAGCCCCTCACACCCGGGTCCCCTTCCGTTCTTGGCACCCCGCACTGCTGGGTCCTCCAGGACTCCAGGATTGTAATCTTAAGTATAGTTCCTGTGCCATGTGCTACTGGAGACAGAAATTGGAAGATGGTATAGTTGAATACTTGGATAAAGAACTGGTGTAAGAGGCAGTGCTTCAGATACCTGGATCATTAGGGCAGTTGGGACCTGTATAAGAAAAATAGCTCACACCTAATCTGGAGGGGTACCAATTTCCTTGCAAGGATGTTCGCGAGTGCTATTTGGGAGGGTGTAAAATAGTATGGCAGACAGGTGGAGTCAATGAGGAGAAGATTAAGGCTCAGTCAAGCCCAACAGCAGTAACATGGCATTGGTTTAAGGTGAGAGAGAGAAAGTGTAAAGGAAATTCATGGGACAAGTTATTTACACAGAGAGAGGTAGGTGCCTGGAACATGTGTCAGGGATGGTGATAGAAACAGATAGCAATATTTAAGAGGTATTTAGATCGGCTCCTGAACAGACAGGGAGTAGCGTGATAAAGACATGATATTTGTTTAGATTGGCTTAAGACATGATGGCTGAAGGGCCCATTACTGCATGCTTTATGTTCAACTCTTATGTTCTGTGCATTCTGATGAGATTATCATTTTTAAATTGCATTTCAACCTAGGTTTTGCCATACCATAATAGTGCTCTGCAAGTATGTACCAATTATTAAAGGGACAGAAATAATAACTGCAAAATGATTAAACAGAAATGGATGAATATGCATAAAAAATTAGTAAGATATGGCATTTTCGGTGAATGAGATATTGAGAGCAGCTTAGTTTTGGGAAATGTTAAGGTTTGCTCATGAATAATAGATAAGGAAGATATTTTATGGACAGCAGATTTTCTAAAACTTCATTTGTGAATCAAACTGTTTGATAATATGTGACTTTTACAGTGTCATAATTCCTGAAAAATTGGACCCCATAATCAACAAGTATGCAGAGTATACACATGACAAGTGGGCTTTCGAGAAGGTAGGATATTTCAGCTGTTTTTAAGTTAATGATATATAGTTTACTACAGGAATATATCATCATCAATCAGATACTTGCATTATGATAAACACTAATCTCTGCAGAAGGTTTGTAATATATTTGATTTTAGTTGATCACTGTTTGTGTGAACTCTATGGCAGTTTACAATACAGCCTTTGTTCTAGGACTTGTAATATGATCACACCAAAAAAAAGATCAAGGTCAAAGGTGAACTAAAACTTACTTTCTTAATCATAAAACAAAGTGCTTAAGGGACTCAGAAGGTCAAGCAGTATCCCTGAAGGGAAATGGGCAGGCAATGTTTTGGGTTGGAACCCTACTTCAGACTCATTGTCGGATGGAAATATCAAATACTAGAGAAAATAGTTTTACGGTGAGATGGTTAAGGTTTAAAGGAGATGTGGGGCAAGTGTTTTTACACAGAGAGTGGTGGGTGTCTGGAACGGGCTGCCAGAGGTTTCCAGGCACCTGCCAACAAGGTGAGACAGCAGTGACATTTAAGAGGCTTTTGGATTATATGCAAGCAGGTAACAGAGGGTCTTGAAATCATGTTTGGCACAAACATTGTGGGCTGAAGGGCCTGTTTCTGTGCTGTTCTATGTTCCTAGTGAATTGTAAAGCCAGAATGATGGATATGAGGGAAGGAGACAGGCGAAATTTGAGGGTGAATAAGGGATATTTGAGACATAGAGATGGGAGATGAGTATATGAACGAGTGAACAGGAGCAGGGTAATTTGGGTGGTGGCAGAAATGATAGGGGGAGGGGGGCAAGGGAAAGAGGGGGAGGGAGTTTACTTGAAATTGGAGAATTTAAAGTTCGTACCATTGGGCAGTAAGCTACCCAAGCGGATTTTGAGATGCTGTTCTTCGAGGTTGCGTATAGCCTCCCTTGGGCAATGGAGGAGTCCAAGGACAGCAAGATTGGAATGGAAAAGGGAGTTAAATGGTTAGCAACCGGGAGGTCCAGCAGGCCCTGGCAGACAGAATGCAAGTTGAAGGGAAGGGATGAGAGAACATAACTGCGGGACTCAGAGGAGCGAAAGTTGAGCATTTCATTCACAATAGCAGTACACTGAAGAAAGATAACATCTTCAATATCTTGGATATGGTGTCCCTTCCTTTGCTTCGGCCTTACACTTCACTCCTCTTCTTTCCTTCTCTGACACCCTTTTTTCTCCTCTTCACCTCTGGGCTTTGGCACTTACTCCATCTGCCATTCACCCCCACCCCCCATCTGTATCCACCTATCTCTTCTAGGTGTGGACTCCTGTATATCGGCGAGACCAAACGCAGGCTTGGCGAACGTTTCGCTGAACACCTCTACGCAGTCCGTCTGAACCTACCTAATCTCCTGGTTGCTGGACACTTTAACTCCCCCTCCCATTCCCACATTGACCTTACTGTCCTGGGCCTCCTCAATTGTCAGAGAGTGATGCCCAGCACAAATTGGAGGAACAGCACCTCATATTTAGCTTGGGCAGCTTACACCCCAGCAGTATGAACATTGACTTCTCTAATTTCAAGTAATCCTTGCTTTCCCTCTCCCTCCATCTCTCCCCCTTCCTAGTTTTCCAGCCAGTCTTACTGCCTCCGACTATATTTTATCTCTGTTTGCTTTGTTGTTATTTTCACCCAACTAACAATGATCTATTCTACATTTTCCTTGATCTTCATTCTCTTTGCCCTGTATTCACACCTTCACACTTCCTTATCTATCTACCTCCCTTCCCCCTGATGTCAGTCTGAAGAAGGGTCTCGACCCGAAGCGTCACCCATTCCTTCTCTCCAGAGATGCTGCCTATCCCGTTGAGTTACTCCAGCATTTTGTCTATCTTTGGTTCACCAGCACCTGCAGTTCCTTCACACGGACAGTGTACTCCATAATGTTTGGGACAAAGACCCAAATAAATTTATTTATTTGCCTCTGTTTGGGATTTGTAATAGAAACAATCACATATGGTTAAAGTGCACATTGTCAGATTTTAATAAAGGCCATTTTTATACATTTTGGTTTCACCATGTGGAAATTACAGCAGTCCCCCCATTTCGGGGCACCATAATTACACAGCAATGTCATGTAAATGAAAGTAGTCATGTTTAGTATCTTGTTGCATATCCTTTTCATGCAATGACTGCTTAAAGTCTGCGATTCATGGACATCACCAGTTGCTGGGTGTCTTGTCTGGTGATGCTCAACCAGGCCTTATTGCAGCCATCTTTAGCTTATGCCTGTTTTGGGGGCGAGGGTTCTAAGGGGAGTAAGAGGTAACCGTGGCTCCGTCCTTGTTACGAATTGGGCAACTTTCAAAGGACAACAGAAGATAGCAAAAAGGGCAATATGGGCTGAAAAGATGAGGTACAAAGCGAAGCTAGCTAAGAATATAAAGAAAGACAGTAAAAGCTTCTTTAGGTATGTTAAGAGAAAAAGATTAGTAAAGACAAATGGGGGTCCCTTGAAGGCAGAAACGGGTGAAAGTATTATGGGTAACAAGGAAGAGTTGAACAGGTACTTCGGATCTGTCTTCACTAAGGAAGACACAAACAATCTCCCAGATGTACTAGAGGACAGGGTCAAGGGAGACAGAGCATCTGACAAAAATTTGCATTAGGCGAGAAATAGTATTGGGTAGACTGATGGGACTAAAGGCTGATAGATCCACAGGGCCTGATGGTCTGCATCCCAGGGTACTCAAGGAAGTGGCTCAATAAATCGTGTACGCATTGGTGATCATTTTCCAATGTTCAATAGATTCGGGATCAGCTCCTGCGGATTGGAGGGTTGCTAATGTTATCCCACTTTTCAAGAAAGGGGCGAGAGAGAAAACGGGGAATTATAGACCAGTTAGCCTGACATCGGTGGTGGGGAAGATGCTGGAGTCAATTATTAATGAGATAATAACAGCACATTTGGATATCAGCAAAAGGATTGGTCCAAGTCAGCATGGATTTATGAATGGGAAATCCTGCTTGACTAATCTTCTGGAATTTTTTGAGGATGTGACAAGTAAAATGATGAAGGAAAGCCAGTGGATGTAGTGTATCTAGACCTTTGATAAGGTCCCACACGAGAGGTTGGTGAGCAAAATTAGAGCACATGGTATTGGGGGTAGGGTATTGACATGGATAGAGAATTATTTGGCAGACAGGAAGCAAAGAGTAGGAATAAATGGGTCCTTTTCAGAGTGGCAGGCAGTGGAGAGTGGAGTGCCGCAATGCTCAGTGCTGGGGCCGCAACTATTTACAATATATATTAATGATTTAGATGATGGAATTAGAAGTAACACTAGCAAGTTTGCAGATGACACAAAGCTGGGTGGCAGTGTGAACTGCAAAGAGGATGTTAGGAGGTTGCAGGGTGACTTGGACAGGTTGAGTGAGTGGGAGGATGCATGGCAGATGCAGTGTAATGTCGATAAATGTGAGGTTGTCCACTTTCGTGGCAAAAACAAGGAGGCAGATTATTATATCAATGGTGTCAGATTAGGTAAAGGGGAAGTGCACCGAGACCTGGGTGTCCTTGTACACCAGTCACTAAAAGTAAACATGCGGTACAGCAGGCAGTGAAGGAAGCTAATGGCATATTGGCCTTCATAACGAGAGAATTTGAGTACAGGAGCCGAGGTCCTTCTGCAGTTGTATAGGGCCCGGGTGAGATCACATCTGGAGTATTGTGTGCAGTTTTGGTCTCCTAATTTGAGGAAGGACGTCCTTGCTATTGAGGCAGTGCAGCGTAGGTTCACGAGGTTAATCCCTGGGACGGAGGGACTGTCATACGAGGAAAGATTGGAAAGACGGGTTGTATTCACTGGAGTTTAGAAGGATGAGAGGGGATCTTATGGAGACGTTTGAAATTATAAAAGGACTAGACAACCTAGATGCAGGAAAAATGTTCCCATTGTTGGGGGAGTCCAGAACCAGGGGCCACAGTCTAAGAATAAAGGGGAGGCCATCTAAAATTGAGGTGAGAAGAAACTGTTTCACTCAAAGAGTTGTGAATTTGTGGAATTCTCAAACACAGATGGAGGCCAATTCACTCGATGAATTTAAAAGAGAGTTAGATAGAGCTCTGGGGGCTAGTGGAATCAAGGGATATAGGGAGAAGGCAGGCACAGGTTACTGATTGTAGATGTTCAACCATGATCACAATGGATGGCGGTGCTGGCTCAAAGTGCCAAATGGCCTCCTCCTGCACCTATTTTATATGTTTAGTCCCCTTCAGTTTTCTCTTCAGCATATAAAAGCCATGCTCAATTGGTTCAGATCGGGTGATTGACTTGGCTACTGAAGAATTGACCATTTTTTAGCTTTGAAAAACTCCTTTGTTGCTTCAGCAGTATGTTTGGGATCATTGTCTTGCTGTCTTGTCTTGCCAATGAGTTTTGAGGCATTTGTTTGAACTTGAGCAGATAGGATGTGTCTACACACTTCAGAATTCATTATGCAACTCCCATCAGCAGTTGTATCATCAATGAATATAAGTGAGCCAGTACCTTCAGCAGCCATACATGCCCAGGTCATAACACCCCCACCACTGTGTTTCACAGATGAGGTGGTATGCTTTGGATCTTGGGCAGTTCCTTCTCTCCTCCATACTTTGTTCTTGCCATCACTCTGATATGTTAATCTTCGTCTCATCTGTCCACAAGACCTTTTTCCAGAACTGTGGTTACTCTTTTAAGTACTTATTGGCAAACTGTAACGTGGCCATCCTATTTTTGCGGCTAACCAGTGGTTTGCATCTTGCAGCGTAGTCTCTGTATTCTGTTGATGAAGTCATCTGCAGACACTGGTCATTGACAAATCAACACCTGACTCCTGAAGAGTGTTTCTGATCTGTCGGACAGGTGCAAAGACTAGGTGCTGAGAGTTCTCTTATACCTGCATTAAGGAGGCAATTAAACACACGTGAGCAATTACAAACACCCGTGAAGCCATGTGTCCCAAACATTATTATGCCCTGAAATGGGGGGACTATGTATGACAGCTGTAATTTCTACATGGTGAAACCAAAATGTATAAAAATGGCTTTTAATTCTGGCAAGTCGGATTAAGCAAAATCCTATGGCTTTTTACACCCATGTCAAAAAGAACAGGGCGACCAGGGAGAAGGCAGGACCGCTCAAGGATAAAGGAGGGAATCTATGCTGGGGTTGGAGGATGTAGGTGAGATACTAAATGAGTACTTTGTATCAGTATTCACCGAGGGGTAGGACTTGGAGGACAGCAAGATCTGTGTGGAGGAACAGATTTGCTGGAGCAGTTTGAGATTAAGAAGGGGCTTTGACTCTTTGAGCATTAAGGGGATGCCCCCAGGACCTGATGAGATCTATCCCAGGTTATTGAGCGAGGCAAGACTGGAGATTGCGGGGCCTTGATGTGGATCTTTGTTTCTTCTCTAGCCACAGGCGAAGTCCCGGAGGACTGGAGGGTGGCAAATATTGTTGCTTTGTTTAAGAAGGGAAGTAGAGAGAATCCAGGGAACTATAGGCCGGTGACCCTAATGTCAGTGGTAGGGAAACTATTGGAGAGAATTCTTCGAGATAACATTTGCTCCCAATTGCAATGGGAAAGAATGGGCTAATTAGGGATAGCCAACATGGTTTTATACACAGCTGGTCGTGTCTTGCTAATTTGATTGAGTTTTTTGAGGAGGTATTGAAGGAGATTGATGAAGGTAGAACAATGGATGTTGTATACATGGATTTTAGTGAGGCTTTTGATAAAGTCTTTCATGGAAGGCCGATCCATAAGATTAAGATGTACGAGATTCACGATGACTTGATTGTATGCGATCAGAACTGACTTATTCATAGAAGATAGAGTGTTGTGGTGAAAGGCCGATTTTCTGACTGGAGGTCTGTGACCAGTGGAGTTCCACAGGGATTTGTGCTGAGAACATACTATTTATGACATATGTAAATGACTGGGGAAAGTTAGATGGGTTTAGTTTAATTTAGAGATAGAAAATATAAACAAGCCCTACCTCCTCCAACCTCATCTACTGTATCCACTGTTCTAGGTGTGGACTCCTATATATCGGCGAGACTCGGCAAGACAAGCTCAGACTCGGCAATTGGTTCACTGAACACCTTCACTCAGTCTGCCTAACCCTAATTTCCCAGTTGCTAAACACTTCAGCTCCCCTCCCATTTCCACACTGGCTTCCATTGTCAGAGGGAGGTCCAGCGCAAATTGGGGGAACAACACCTCATATTTCGCTTGGGCAGCTTACACCCCAGAGATATGAATATTGACTTCTAACTTCAAGTAACCCTTGCCTTCCCTCTCCATCCCTCCCCCCTTCCCAGTTCTCCGACTAGTCTGACTGTCCTCGTTTACATTTTATCTCTGCTTTGTTATTACCTTCTCCTGGCTAGCAATTATCTATTCTACATATTCATTGATCTCCATCCCCAATGTCTCATTTTCACACCTTAGACTTCCTGATCTCTGTATCTCTCTCTCCCCTGACTCAGTCTGGAGAAGGGTCTCGACCCAAAACGTCACCCATTCCTTCTATCCAGTGATGCTGCCTGTCCGGCTGAGTTACTCATTTTGTGTCTATCTTCAGTTTAAACCAGTTTAAACTCAGTTTAAGTTCAGTTCCTTCCAACATCTATTGGACTTTTCTTATGCTGCATATGGAGTATTGCATGCAGTTCTGTTTGCCCTATTACAGGAGATATGTGGAGGATTTGCAGTGGGTGCAGAGGAGGTTCACCAGAATGCTGCCGGGATTAGAGGCTTTCAGCTACAGACAGAGATTGGATAGACTTGGATTGTTTTCTATGGAATGTCGGCGGATGAGGGGAGACTTGATAGAAGTATATAAAATTATGAGAGGCTTAGATCGGGTAGACAGTCAGAATCTTTTTTCTATTGTGGAAATATCCAACACTAGAGGGCATTTTTTAACTATAGCGCAGCAAAGAGTAGCCGGAAGCCAGAGGATTGGAAAACTTTCATAGGACAACAGAAGGTAACAAAACAGAAAAGATGAAGTACGAGGGGAAGCTGGCCAAGAATATAAAGGACAGTAAAAGCTTATTTAGATATGTTAAGAGAAAAAGAGTAGCAAAGTCAAATGTGGCAGACACGGGTGAAATTATTATGGGTAACAAGGAAAAGGCAGAAGAGTTGAACAGGTACTTCGGATCTGTCTTCATTAAGGAAGACACAAACAATCTCCCAGATGTACTGGAGGACAGAGGATCTAGGGGGGTAGAGGAACTGAAAGAAATTTTCATTAGGTGAGAAATAGTATTGGGTAGACAAATGGGACTGAAGGATGATAAATCCCCTGAGCCTGATGGTCTGCATCCCAGGGTACTCAGGGAGGTGGCTCTAGAAACAGTGGACGCATTGGTGATCATTTTCCAATGTTCAATAGATTTAGGATCAGTTCCTGTGGATTGGAGGATAGCTAATGTTATCCCTCTTTTCAAGAAAGGAGCGAGAGAGAAAACGGGGAATTACAGACCAATTAGCCTGACTTCGGTGGTGGGAAAGATGCTGGAGTCAATTATTAAAGAGGTAATAACGGTGCATTTGGATAGCAGTAAAAGGATAAGTCCAAGTCAGCATGAATTTATGAAAGGGAAATCATGCTTGACTAATCTTCTGGAATTTTTTGAGGACGTGACAAGTAAAATGGATGATGGGGAGCCAGTGGATGTGGTGTATCTAGACTTTCAGAAAGCCTTTGATAAGGTCCCACACAGGAGATTGGTGACTAAAATTAGAGCACATGGTTGACATGGATAGAAAATTGGTTGGCAGACAGGAAGCAAAGAGTAGGAGTAAACAGGTCCTTTTCAGAATGGCAGGCAGTGGCGAGTGGAGTGCCGCAAGGCTCGGTGTTGGGGCCGCAACTGTTTACCATATATATTAATGGAAGAGGGAATTAGGAGCAACACTAGCAAGTTTGCGGATTACACAAAGCTGGGTGGCAGTGTAAACTGTGAAGAGGATGTTAGGAGGTTGCAGGGTGACCTGGACAGGTTGAGTGAGTGGGCAGATGCGTGGCAGATGCAGTATAATATAGATAAATGTGAGGTTGTCCACTTTGGCGGCAGAAACAAGGAGGCAGATTATTATCTCAATGGAGTTAGGTTAGGTAAGGGGGAGGTGCAGCGAGACCTGGGTGTCCTTGTACACCAGTCACTGAAAGTTGGCGTGCGGGTACAGCAGGCAGTGAAGAAAGCTAATGGCATGTTGGCCTTCATAACAAGAGGATTTCAGTATAGGAGTAAAGAGGTTCTTCTGCAGTTGTATAGGGCCCTGATAAGACCACATCTGGAGTATTGTGTACAGTTTTGGTCTCCTAATTTGAGGAAAGACATCCTTGTATGTGAGACAGTGCAGCGTAGGTTCACGAGATTGATCCCTGGGATGGCAGGACTGACATATGAGGAAAGATTGGAAAGACTAGGCTTGTATTCACTGGAGTTTAGAAGGATGAGAGGGGATCTTATAGAAACATATAAAATTATAAAAGGACTGAACAAGCTAGATGCAGGAAAAATGTTCCCAATGTTGGGCGAATCCAGTACCAGGGGCCACAGTCTTAGAATAAAGGGGAGGCCCTTTAAAACTGAGGTGAGAAAAAACTTTTTCACCCAGAGAGTTGTGAATTTGTGGAATTCTCTGCCACAGAGGGCAGTGGAAGCCAAATCACTGGATGGATTTAAGAGAGAGTTTGATAGAGTTCAAGGGGCTAGTGGAATCAAGGGATATGGGGAGAAGGCAGACACGGGTTATTGATTGGGGACGATCAGCCATGATCACAATGAATGGTGGTGCTGGCTCGAAGGGCCGAATGGCCTCCTCCTGCACCTATTTTCTATGTTTCTCTGAGAGGGAGAAAGTTTAATGCAGATGTGCGGGGCACGTTTTTCACACAGAAAGTAGTGAGGGCCTGGATTGTATTGCCAGAGGTGATAGGCACATACAAGTGCAAGGAATGATGGGATATGGATCATTTACAGGCAGATGAGATCAGTTTAACTTGGCATCATGTTTGGCACAAACATTGTGGGCTGAAGGGCATGTTCCTCCACTGTACCGTTCTATGGTCCCCTCCCAATTGTATAGTCTAGCACCTGTCAACGATAGTTTGTATCCCTTTTGTCCAATTTTAATTCTAATATTTGGCTGGTGGAAATACTCTTGTGAGACTTTTCAGAGTTTTGTGGTGTAGCACAACCTTAGCACAAAGGCAGTCCCTCATTGGGAGCTGTGGAAGATCCAGGTGACCCAGGTAAGAAACTGTCCACAAGAGAAGCAGGATCTGAATAATAGATCTGAAGGTACATAATGAAAGACTGGCCTCTAGGCTCTTGGATTCCATTTGCTCCTAGCCAAATCCGTGACACTCGTGACTTTTCTAGTTCTTTTGCAGATAGCTTTTAAAATGGCAAGAGGAATTGTCAATAAAAATAAGTCAGATGCAGGGGAATTCAATTGTTTCCGTGACAGAAGCCTGATAATGGTTGTTTCATGTTACTAAAACTTCTGCTGGATACTTGTTGTGAGACTCCCTAATGATCCTGAATGTTATTTTCACATGAAGAGGCACATGAGATGTTGTCATGTTGTGCCGTCAACACTTTTGGAGCTTTGTTTGGAACGTGTGCAACATTGCACTGAAGATATTATTGAACACTGTCAGAAAGACAAAGTCTTTACTGTGCAGAAGTAGACTGTGCTGCCAGTGATTAGAAGGGTCTCTACCCAAAATGTCACCCATTCCTTCAATCCAGAGATGCTGCCTGTCCCACTGATTTACTCCAGCATTTTGTGTCTGTCATCCAAGCTTTGTTACACTCACTTGCCTTGCCCTTCACTAACAGAAATATGCATGTCCTGGACTCCTGTAAGCACACTTTTAAAAATAACCTACTTTCGTGTCATTCCTATTCCTTTAAACAACCTGCTCCAATCAACTTGAGTGAGCTCCTGTCCGTTTGCCTTCATAGTTGGCCTTCCCCAATTTAGAATGTAACCCGTGGGCCTGCTCTGTCTCTGTCCATAATTATTTAAAACCTAATAAAACAGTGGTCGCTGGTCCCAAAAGGCTCATCCATAAACACTTCATCCACTTGCCCCCTCCTCAATTTTCCATGACTAGTTCAAGCGTTGCCCTTGCCAGTATGCTGGGGGAAACGTTCCAGAACACATTTGATAAATTCCACCTTTCACACTGACAATATTGGGAATGTTAAAACCTCTACTACAACAATGTTATTAGACCTATAGCTGCCTGCAGTCTCCTGGCGTATTTGTTCTTCAAATTCCTTTTGACTATTTGGGGGTCTGTAGTGCACTCCCAACAAGGTGATCATCTCTTTCTTGTTCCTCAGTTCCACCGATATAGCCTCAGTAGACAAATTGTCTATAATGTCACCTCTGACCACTGCTGTGACATCCTCCTTGACCAACAATGCAACACCCACTCGTCTTTTATCCCCATCTCTGTCTCTCCTGAAGCACCCTGTAACATTGAGCCACCAGTTCTGCCTCACCCTTAACTAGTGCTGGAAGTGTAGTGATCCTGCTCTCATCAACATCCTCGCACATGCTGGAAAGTCTTCAATATATGATTGTGGGTGATCAGCCATGATCACAATGAATGGCTCGAAGGGCCAAATGGCCTCCTCCTGCACCTATTTTCTATGTTTCTATATGAACATCTCTTCCCTCACCCTCACCTCTCTGGTCATGGGCACAATCGGGTATGTGTGCCTTATTTTACTGCACAGTGAACCACATCGTGAACCACATCATGCTGCATGACACATGCACTGTAAAGGATCTTGCAGAGGCCAACAACGAGGTACTAACATTTGCTCGCTATTGGCAAACAGTTGTGTGATGACACGAAATATATCATGTGAGGTTGTGGTGATATTGTTCCTGGAGTGGAGGTGACAAGATTGAACAATTTGCCATTAATTCTGTAAATTAGTTCCAATCCAGCAGGGATGTTGTTGGAGTTAAGGGGCAGTACTGCAGCAACAAAGATTTGGGGAAATAATGTCATGTATAAAATAAAGATACATTTCAGCAGCCAGCCAATCGTGAGGAGGATCTTCCCATAATCTCTCCCAACTAACAGTCAGATGATTTTAAATATGTTAAAAAAAAATCCATGTCCTGTGGTTAGAGCTGCTCCATGCATTTATCAGAGTTATTGTTTGGTGAAGATCATGTCCATTGTGCCTGTGGATGAACCATGATTTAATGGCGGAGTAGACTTGATGGGTCAAATGGCCTAATTCTGCTCCTATCACTTCTGACCTGATCTTCTGAAGAGTGTGCATCACATTCTGCACTTTAACCAATATTTTTTTTAAAATTTAGATACAAAATAACTGGAGTTTTGGTGAAATTATTGATGAAGAGGCTCGAACACACCCATGGTTAAGGCCATACAAAACATTCTCTGAAAAGGTATAAAAATTACTCAACTGGTGTCTAATCGTGCATACTCCTTCACCTGTCTAAAAAACTGCCACAGCAGAGTAATTTTTATTTAAAAAAGTTCATGGGTTGCAACTTTTAAAATATTTCCTTATTTCTAGGACCGAGAAATCTATAGATGGCCAATCAAAGAATCCCTAAAAGCGATGATTGCTTGGGAGTGGACACTTGAAAAGGCGGGCGAGGGAGTGGAAAAAAGTGAGAAAGGAGAGAAGAAAACTCGCAAGATTTCACAGTCCGCCCAGGTAAGTGGAGATTATAGTCATTTGTTGCTAACCTTTTTTTTACACAGCTACAATTATTTGAATTAATATTGAAACCACGGCTCACACAACCTATAATTTACAACACGTATAAAGCTATTTAATTTCTCAGATTCTGGTGTTTATGCTTCAGTGGGCTTTTATCCTACGTTCTTGAATAAAATTATTGAACATTTTCAACAAGGATGTCATTCATAGAATTATTCAGCAGAGAAACAGGTCCTTCGCCCAAATCCTCCATGCCGACGAAGTTCCCACCCTGAGCTTGTGCATTTGCCTGTGTTTAGCCTACATCCTTCTGAACCTTTCATAAGTTAGATAGAGCTCTGGGGGCTAGTGGAATCAGGGGATATGGGGAGAGATTGGGCACAGGTTACTGATTGTGGATGATCAGCCATGATCACAATGAATGGCGGTGCTGGCTCGAAGGGCCGAATGGCCTCCTTCCTTTAGCAGCTTGATCAATATCCCACCATCCTCTGTTTGGGATTATTCTTGTTATTCCTCGGGACCTCTTTAAATCTTTCTCCTCTCACCAATGCCCTCTAACTTTGGACCCCACTACCCTGGGGAAAAAAGACTGTGCTACTGAGGGTTCTGTCTACCATACTGTGGCCTTGCTTGGCACATCATCACTGTTGCGCAACCTGCACCCATGCT
This sequence comes from Rhinoraja longicauda, assembly GCF_053455715.1. NCBI lineage: Eukaryota > Metazoa > Chordata > Chondrichthyes > Rajiformes > Arhynchobatidae > Rhinoraja > Rhinoraja longicauda. Next base: position 13,020,735 of record NC_135993.1, read on the forward strand.
GAGCTCCTGACCTGGTCCTAGCTCATATCACCACTGCCCCCCCCCCCCCCCCCACCTGCTCGTTGATTGCTCCTACCCCCCACCTCACCAATGCTCTTCCCCGTCCCCTTGCCAACGCTTGGCCCCGGCCCTTGCCTTGTGCCCGACCCCTCATATGACTCTTGGGTGCATTGATGTCCAGAAAGATCTTGGAGTGCTAGTCCACAGCCCCATAAAAAGAAGATGGAGTAGATGGAGTGATAAAGAATGCATAATACGTGCCTGGTTTCAAAAGTGGGGATGTAGAGTATAAAAGTCAGGAAGTCATGTTACAATTGTATAAAATATTAGTTTGGCTGCATTTGCAGTATTGTGTGCAGTTCTGATCATCACATAACATGGAGGATGTGGGGGTGTGAAGAGGGTGCAGAAGAAGTTCACCTAATTGTTTCCTGCATTAGAGAATGTTGGCAAAAGGAGAGATTGGACAAACATGGATTGTTCCTTTGGAGCTTCAGGGACTGAGATAGGGGAGACAAATCAGATTATTGTCCACCGGGTGGCGCCACAATGGCAGCCTCGCCTACAGTCTGTCTTTTTCATCATTTTTTTGTTATTTTTGGTGTGTTTAGAAAGTATGATTTGTTTTCTGTGGGGGGGGGGGGAGGGGTCGGGGGAAACTTACCTTGCTGGAGATGCGATTGTTTTCCGGATCGTATCTCCGGTCTCTCTGCGGCCTAACGTCATGGAGCTGGAGGCCTTGCCCGGGACTGACTTTGAGCCCCACCGCGGGCCGTGGACTTACCATCGGAGCCGATTCCTTGCCTGGGATCGACGCTCCAACCGCGGCCTGCGGACTTTAACATCAAGGAGCTCGCAGTCTCGGGTTGAGACCGACGTCGGGATGCTCCAAAAGCCGCACGACGTTCAACTAGCCCTGACCTGGGGTAGATCGCCCAACGCGGGGGAGCTGAGATTCCTCCCCGATGCAGAAGCTTGATGACCCGGAAGGCCCACTGCCGGTTACGGGAGTCAAGATCGTCTCGTCAACGGAAAATTAGAGGCCCCCGACCGCTGGAGGACAAAGAAGAGAGAGAATTAACTTTTTTTCACCTTCCATCACAGAGGAGTCAAAGGAGAAGTTGTTGAGAATCTTTGATTTAATAGATTTCCGTAGGTTTGTTGTTTCACAATGCTGTCAGTAGTTTTTTTGGATTACGTTTTTACCCTTTATTAATTTCTCTTGCAGGTCGTCTATGATCCTAGTCATGGTTACAATCCGCAGCCACCCGAACTGTTGAACATGACTTTGTCTCGTGAGTTGCAGGTATGGAGCCCTAGCCTGTTTCTGCTTTTTAATTTCTCTATTTTGCAGCATGTAACTGGTTCACTTTTTATCTGCTCAGAAGCTGTTATTTTTACTGGTTCCAGACGCCTTGTTAAAAATTGCAAACTTTGAAGTTAATTGTATTAACTGCAGTCCAGAAATAATGGGGCCAATTCATCCCCCCCCCCCCCCCCGCCCAATTGCACTGAAGCCTGGCTGACATCACGCCCGTTCCCCCTTCGTGCCCCTCCACCTATCTGTTTCCAATGGTTACACAATTCACAACTTTTCTATCCCTGAGGTTAACAATTCAAACTCTTTATCCTCCCGAGCTCACACCTCCCTTTTTATCCGTAGCCTTTGTCCAACAATCTGTCTATCCAATAACCCCTCACTTGTGCCCGCCTATTACTGGTGATGCTCTGACCTGCTCCTTCTCTATCCCATCTTTCTTTCTCAGTCTGAAGAAGGGTTCTGACCTGAAATATCACCTATCCATGTTCTCCAGGAATGCTGCTGACCGCTGAGTTACTCAAACATTTTGTATCTATTTTTGTGCCAATTCAGGAGCTGTGGCTACTTCTACCATATCACTTACCTCCCATGTTTTTAAGAATTTGCTGGAAGTTGTTTAAAGTTTGTTTCACAATGTCTGGCAGAGTCAACAGACTTGCTGTCGCATGGCTGACGAGGCTGAGCTAAATTATCCACGTGCAAATTAGAATAAAATGGTGCTCAGATATAATGGAGGTTGTCATATTGTTGAAGTTTAATAATGATGAGTCACAGTGATATAACTTAAAAACTGCATTGTTTTAAGGAGCTCTCAGAGCTCTGACCTCTCATTGTTCAAGTTTCAGTGTATACATTCTTCACTCTTTTCCTTTTAAGTCTTTCTCAATGACTGCGTAAATATCTGCAGATGTTGTCAAAATGGCTCACATCCATTCTTTAACAAGTTAGTCTTTGTTAATTGCCCCAAAATGCACTCTTGTATTTTGCAGTCAATGGCAGAGCAACTTGCTGAAAACTACCACAACACATGGGGTCGTAAGAAGAAGCTGGAGCTACAAGCCAAAGGTTAGATGATATGATCAAAATACATTAAAATAATGTACAGATATGTTGCATTTATCTGTCAGGGGTTATGGGGAGAGGGCAGGAGAATAGGATGAGGAGGGAGAGATAGATCAGCCATGATTAAATGGCAGAGTAGCCTTGATGGGCCGAATGGCTTAATTCTGCTTCTATCACATGATCTTATGACATTTTCAGTCATAGTAACATAAGCACAAGTTTTATTTAATTGTTTGTGTAAAAGCTAATTGGTTACACTATGTTTAGCAACATCTTCCACATCAATTTGGAGACTTTACAGGTGCAAAGATTACGATTCACACTTCAGGCCTTTGAAATTCCTTGGGTCAACTTCAAACCAATGTTGCTATGCAGTTAAAAATTAACTTGAACATAGAACAGTACAGCACAGGAACAGGCCACAATGTTTGTGCCGGACATGATGCTAATACCAACCCTTATTTGTTTGTGCATAATTCATATTATCCATTCTCTGCATATCCATGTGTTTTTCCAAAGTCTCTTAAATGCCACTGTCATATATGCTAAAACTCTGGGCTGCAGAATGAAGGTAAGGAGTATGGGGTTTAGAGGTGATTTATGGAAGAATTGTTTTCACCCAGGGGTGATTGGAATTTGAGACACATTACCGTTTTGGGTGGTGAATGTATATGCACTGCAGGGTCAGTGTTGGATCCACTGGTGTTTGTTGTATATCTTTAATGATTTGGCTGACAATGTGGTTACCATTATTAGTAACCTTGCAAATGACACCAGAATTGATGGCATAGTGCACAGTAAGGAAGGACAACTAAGTGCACTGCACGATCTCCATCAATTGGGAAGGTGGGTCAAGGAATGGGAAAAGGAATTTAACTCTGATAACTGTGAGGTGTTCCATTTTGGTATTCAAAACGAAGGCAAGATTTACACAATAAATGTAAAGCCCTGGAGAGTGTGGTGGAACAGAGATATCGAGGAGTTCAGGTGCGTAGTTCCCTGAAAGTGGCAAGTCTGGTGGGGAGTGGGATGAAGAAGGCCTTTGGCATGCTTGCCTTCTTTGGGATGATATTGAGTCCAAACGTTGAGACATCGTGATACAGCTATATAAACCATTGGTGAGACCACACTGGCAATACTGTGGGCAGTTCTGGGTGTTCAGCTACAGGATGGATGTCATTAAGTTGGAAAGGGTGCAGAACAAATCCACTAGGAACTTGCAGCCTTGAGTTATCGATTAATTCTGGATATGCTGGTAGTTTTCTTCTTTGGGGTGTAGAAAACTGACCTTATTGAAGTGTACAAAAACATGAAGGGCATGGATAAGATGAATACTCTTTTTCCCAGGGTAGAGGATTCTGTAACTCGAGGGTGTAGGTTTCAACTGAGAGATTTAAGAGGGACCACAGTGGCAATGTTTTCACTAGGAAAGTGGTCCATATCTGGAATGAGCTGCCCGAGGAAGCTATACAATTTATACTTTCCAAAGGAATTGCACAGATGTATGGATAGGAAGGGTTTAAGGGGATGTGATCAAATGAAGGCAAATGGGACTAACCCAGTATGCCGTCTTGGTCAGCACGGACAAGTTGGGCCGAAGGGCCTGTTTTCGAGCTGTATTACTCTGTGACTATAACGTCCAGATTGTTCCCGGCTGCTGCTGATGATGTCTGCCGCACCTCACAATTTGCTGCACGCTGCTACGTGTGCTGGGTTACTTAAAGTCCATGCTCCAGGTGATTTTCCATCAACCCACAGACGCATACTGCATTAACGCTTTTACCTGGCAAACCCCTGCAGTAGCTGTACACACTTTCAATTTCTCTCTGTTTTTATCTCCTCATTATCCTTGAATTGCTTTATTCTTTGTATAGAAAGGAACTGCAGATGCAGATATATAGCAAAGATCGACAAAAGTGCTGGAGTAACTGAGAAATTCAGCCAACATCTCTAGAGCAAAAGGATGGGTGACATTTTGGTTCAGGAACCTTCTTCAGACTTAGTCTTTAGGCTTAGTCTTTAGGCTTAGTCTGAAGAAGGGTCCCAACCCAAAACAACACCCATCCTTTTGCTCCAGAGATGCTATCTGAGCCGCTGAGTTACTCCAGCATTTTGTGTCTATCTTCACTTTATTCTTTCTCATTTTGTTTCCGTTATATCCTCTTTTTCTACTCCTTTCACATTCTTCATGCTCTGTCTTTACTCGTGGCACCATTCACCTTTTCTTCAGTTTCTCTTGCCACTGCATTTACACTCATTTTAATTTTCTTTTAGATGTAACCCTAATTTTGTAACTATTCTCTAACTCCTCCATGGTGCTTCTTACTGAACAAAAATATCGCCTCCAGATTTTTATTTTCCAGCTCAAGTGTTGCTCAGTATACGATTTCAAAAGGGATGATGCCACAAGGCTTGATTCTACGTGATTGACGTCCATCCTGGATTGCTTCAGTTGGAGTTATGGTGTCCTACACCATAGAAACAGGCCCTTCCACCCAAATCGGCCATGCTGAGCAAATGCCTATACCAGAATTCACGAATAGAAGGGAAATTTGATAATAGTTACTATTATATTAACTATATGCTTAAGAAATCAAAAAAGATTTTTATATTTTCTTCCTTTCTCACACCCATAGCCCTCTACTTGTTATTCCTATAATTCTTTTATTCTGCAATATTTTGTCGCCTGCTTTTTAAATTTATGTCTTGACTCCTGTTTGTTTATGTTGTTATTTTGTTGCCCATTTCTTCTGCTTACAATGTATATCTTTATTTGTTTTTAATTAGGTGGAGGAAGTCATCCACTTCTGGTGCCATATGATACATTGACAGCGAAAGAGAAAGCTCGGGACAGGGAGAAAGCTCATGAACTGCTCAGATTCTTTCAGATGCATGGATATGCTGTAACAAGGTAAATGTATCTGTAATCTGTTTAAGCATTAATTACTTGCCACATTCCTATGTAAGAGATTTAATAAAATGCACATTAATTATCACGGGACTGATTGGGGATGCGTGCTGTCCCCAAAGATACAAACATCTGACTCATGGTCGCCCCTACATACAATTGAGCTCCCGTAATATTTTTAAATCTCAAAGTCCAATGTACATACACATATTTGTCCCTACTAATAGCACTGGTTTTCTTTCTCTCGTCACCTTGTGCAATTGACGTTTTTGTAAGACCTTTGTGCTTTTAATGTAACTTATTAAAATACTGTGGAAGTATGGTTACTAGATCAAGTGATATTTGTGTATTTTCCAATGCATGGACAATATATGGTCATCTGGAAAAACAAAACCCATTTGTTACCCAGGAATGGCCTGTAGTCAGCATGGCTTTGTGCCTGGGAAAACATGTCTCGTGATTTTGATTTGTGTTTCTTTGATGAGGTGACTTGAAGGTGTGGTGGTACACTAGAGTGTGGTGGCTCAGTCCGCCTTAACCAACCTGATCTCCCGGTGGCTGAGCACTTCAACTCCCCCTCCCACTCCCAGTCTGACCTTTCTGTCATGGGCCTCCTCCAGCGTCATAGTGAGGCCCACCGCAAATTGGAGGAACAACACCTCATATTTCGCTTGGGTAGCTTACAGCCCAGTGGTATGAACATTGACTTCTCTAACTTTAGATAGCTCCTCTGTCCCTCCCTTCCCCCCTCCCCCTTCCCAGATCTCCCACTGTCTTCCTGTCTCCACCATTATCCTTTCTTTGTCCTGCCCCCCCCTGACATCAGTCTGAAGAAGAGTCTCGACCGGAAACATCACACATTCCTTCTCTCCAGAGATGCTGCCTGACCTGCTGAGTTACTCCAGCATTTTGTGATACCTTCGATTTGTACCAGCATCTGCAATTATTTTCCTACACATATAGTTTTGCAAGTATGTTAATCAAATGGGTCTTGAGGGTTTGAGTTATAAGGAGAGGCTAGATAGTCAAGCGTTTTTTCCCCCAGGGTATGGTGTCTAAAACTAGAGGATGTAGGTTTAAGGTGAGAGGGGATAGATTTGAAAAGGACCCATGAGGCAATGTTTTTGCATGGTAAAGGGCCCTGGAGACAGCTTGGCGTGTCCCAAACGTATAACGAGTATGAAGAAATCTTAGACTTAACTTCCCTGGATGACAGAGGTCGCCCCTTGGAAAGCTCCGATTGCCTTGATTTGGCAATAAATGAAGAAAAAATTAGAATAGGATGTAAAGTATGCCAGAAATAGGAAAACAGATAGAAAGAAGTAAGCGTGCAGGTGGAGCAGGCAGTGAAGAAAGCTAATGGCATGTTGGCCTTCATAACGAGAGGATTTGAGTATAGGAGTAAAGAGGTCCTTCTGCAGTTGTATCAGGCCCTGGTGAGACCACATCTGGAGTATTGTGTGCAGTTTTCGTCTCCTAATTTGAAGAAGGACATCCTTGCTATTGAGGCAGTGCAGCGTAGGTTCACAAGGTTAATCCCTGGGATGGCGGGACTGTCATATGAGGAAAGATTGGAAAGACTGGGCTTGTATTCACTGGAGTTTAGAAATTTGAGAGGGGATCTTATAGAGACATATAAAATTATAAAAGGACTGGACAAGCTCGATGCAGGAAAAATGTTCCCAACGTTGGGGGAGTCCAGAACCACGGGCCACAGTCTTAAGAATAAAGGAGAGGCCATTTAAAACGGAGGTGAGAAGAGAGTTGTGAATTTGTGGAATTCTCTGCCACAGAAGGCAGTGGAGGCCAATTCACTGGATGAATTTAAAAGAGAGTTAGATAGAGCTCTAGGGGCTAGAGGAATCAAGGGATATGGGGAGAAGACAGGCACGGGTTACTGATTGTAGATGATCAGCCATGATCACAATGAATGGCGGTGCTGGCTCGAAGGGCCAAATGGCTTCCTCCTGCACCTATTTTCTATGTTTGTAAGAGTTTATTTTGAATTTTATAATGTTAGCAGAGGGTTGGTCCTATGAAATAAATAATGAGGAAAAAAGGAGAATACTGATGATTTAAACTATTAGGTTACTTCATTATAGAGAATATGAGTAACATCCCAGAAACTGCTCTAAATTTAGGGATTGGATGCAAAAGGAAATTAGACAAATTATAACCAATAGGGCCTGGTGCTGACATCTCAGAGTCATGTAGTCATAGAATCATACAGCACAGAAACAGGCCCTTCAGCCCAACTCATCAATGCCAATCAAGATGCCTCCTCTAGGCGAGTCTCATTTGTGGACATCCGTCCTATCCAGTGTCATTTAAATGTTATCATTACACCTGCTTCAACTTCCTTCTTTGGCAGCACATTGCATATACCCACTGTGTGAAAAAGGTCCTTGTCCTAGGCTTCGCAAAGCAGTGGCTGATGTGATAGATGATGTGGTGGTTTTAAATTGCCCAAATTCCCTTGATTCGGGAGAGGTTCTGTTAGATTGGAATTATAGCAAACGTGACTACATTATTCCAAAGTGGAGGGAATGGGAAAGCAGGAGCCAGTAGGACGAACATCTATCATGGGGAAAGTCGAAGGGATGCACAATGCCAACCAATTGATATAATCAGACATTATTTGTGGAGGAACTTGCCACAAACTATGTTGTCTTATTTTGTGGGTCTCACTCAACCACATGTGTCACCCAGGTATTGTCATTAGATCAAGTGGAATTTCACTCACTATCAAAGGGAGACCACAGTTGAAGTTAAATAAATCTCAAAACATGGTCTTATTTTGGAGAGAAAGATAATCATTATACAGAAACACATTTATTACATTAACAGTTAATATTTATTGTGTTTATAAAGTAGTATTTGTTTTATTCTTTTATAGAGGTATGAAAGATATGGAATTGGACACATCTTCAATCGAGAAGAGGTTTGCCTATGGTTTCCTGAAGAAATTGTTGCAGTGGTTGGACATAGCTCAAGAGTTTGTTTTACATATAGGTAAGTAGTGAAACTGCTACATACATTTAGATACTAGAAAATAAATGTTAATTTGGAAAGCATAACTCAAAATGTCTGATGTTGAGTTTTCATCCCACATATAATAGGGACCATGGACTTAAAGATTCTTTAACATCCAGAGAAAAGTTAATCCCTTGAAATCAAAATGTTTAAACTTGTGCTCAGAGAGAAAATGCGTTTTGTGCATGTTTTAACGCACTTATGCCGGTTTCCGGGGTAGTTTTACCCATTGCAAAATTGAATCTGGCATTTCCAGGTTGATAAACCCCTTGCCTGTCATTTTTCTGGCATCATTACCTGCATGGTTACATCAGCAACATATACCATGTGTACTTACATTGTTCCATCAGAATTTAATCTAAAAATCACATTCCAACTAGGAGAAACCCTGCATAAAATCAGCATCTATATATACATTAATGGCATAATCATTTATATGGCCTACAGTCTTCACCAATGGCATTACTGATAATTATGGCAACATTTCTATATCATCAGTGCAATACTACGATTATTGTCTCTGCAGTATATTAGTGAATGAGTAATGGTGCAAACTACCCTAATGCTTACTTAAAAGCATATTTCAATATGTTAGCAGTTATTGTTTGGTGCTCCTGACATGGGTTTCAGACCTAAACTCAGCCCCTATTAGTATCAAAATTGGGTTGTATCTAATTTCTTGGAAATTTAAGAAGATGGAGCTGGATGAAGATTAACTAATTGATTCTACCAGGAGAAAAGAATTGCATAAAATATTATTTTGCCTGGGTAAATGGCAATGAGTCATGGTAACATACTATTGTGGGATCACTTCTCGTATTGTTTAATATTTTATTGATTTGGTTAGGTGTCAGGAACAAGCCTAAATGTAAGAAATTTAATTCTTGAATCAGAAATGCAGCTTTACCTGAATTTTCAGGATTATGGATTAAGGCAGATAACTATTCATTAATAGATTTTATTGATTGGTAGAAGGATGCAAGAACAGTATGGGTAAATATACAGAGCTACTCTCTTGTATGAAGACAACATAATCACCTCTACATGAAAGTTTGATAATTATTAGTCTGTGATTTGATTTAATCCCTATTGTTGTATGGAGAATGAAAAAAGATTTTGTAAACCAGCATTTTAATATATTTTGGATAATATTGCTATTTAAGCCTTGCATTTTTGTTTTGTCAGAAAAAGTTGTCTCTCCAATGTAATCATTCTTTCTTTAATAATATAGAGGCTGTTGTAAGCAGTGGAAGAGTTGAGAAATCCCCTCATGAACAGGAGATCAAGTTCTTTGTAAAGGTATGGATGGGAGCTTCACTAGTCAAAGTTAATTGCAACAGTAGTGGCGATGCACATAGATGGAAAGTTATGAACAATTGTACTATTGATTATATTGATTGAATTAAAATAGGAATAGTATTTATTCATAGTCACAACTCTTGTTTGTAGTGTTAGTTTGATGATGAATTCATGAAAGTTTGAATATATTGTCATAAAGTAATTTTAAAAATCAATAATTTTGTTCTATAAAATAAGTCTTAAAACATTTATCCTGCTCAAAACTATTTTGCACTGCTCATTGTATATGAAATAACAAAGCAAGCAGAAACTGTTATATTGGAGCTGTAAGAAAGCACGGGGCAGTATTCTCAAGCGTTGGTTTAAGAATCAGGTGGAACGAGTGTGCCTTTGGTGAAACAGTCACCGAGTCTATGCTGGACCTCGCTAATTTAAAGGAGGCCCAATGGGATACAAAAATGTCAGTAGATATGGTGAGGGAAGGTGCATCTGAATTTCTGTCTTACCTGGAAGAGCTGCTGGGGACTCTAAATGGAGGTGAGGGAGGAGACGTAGGGCTGGTGTTACATCTCCTATAGTTGCTGGGGAAAGTACCTGGGGGAGGGGTGGTTTGGGTGGGAAGGGATAAGTGAACCAAGGAGTTGCAGAGGGAGTGGTCTCCATGGAAAGTGGAAAGGAGTGAGGACTAGAAGAGGACATCTTGGCTGTCTTAGAGTGGTACGCCTCATCTTGATTTGGAGATGGAGAAATTGAGAGTAGGGGATGGCAATTTTCAAGATAAAGGAGGAGGTGTGGTTAAGATGGAACCATGCAGAACGAGTGTGTGACCAGCGAAACGATCATCTAGTCTATGCTTGGCCTCACGGATGTAAAGGAAGCTAAATGGGAGGTCAAACATTCAGTGGATAAGCTGAGAGAAGATGCATCTGAATTTCTGTCTTCGCTGGAAGGGCTCCTGGGGACCCTGGATGGAGATGATTTACCATAAGTGTTCAAAAACACAGATGATATAGAGTGAAAAAAGAAAACCTATCCCAACGGTAAAGAGTTGAAACTGGAGATAATAGATTTCAAATTAGGGAAAAAAGACACTATCCATGAGCAGGGTTCTGTTTATGAATTCGTGCCTCAAAGGAAATCGAGGGAGAAAGAAAAAGGCACGGCTCTCAGAACTTGGTAAATCACCTCCATCCAGGAACGCCAGCAGCTCTTCCAGGTAAGACAGAAATTCAGATGCATCTTCTCTCAGCTTATCTACTGAATGTTTTGAAGTTGAATCTTAACTCCCACTGTAATAATTCTATAATTTCGTTCTATATAATGTCTTAAAACATTTACCCTGCTCAAAACTATTTTGCACTGCTGAATACTTTCCGAATGGACTGTATATGTTGGTATCTATCGACTGTGAGGGTTTCGAATCAGATTTTGCACATGTTCATCCACTGTCTGGAAAATGCATTAACAAATCGATTTATTGTTTAGTCTGACGAATTTTCAAAATGAATCTTCAACCTCAAATACATTTTTGTTTTCCTCAGATTTTGCTCCCATTGATTAATCAATACTTCAAGAACCATTGCTTATACTTCCTTTCAACTCCAGCTGAACTCCTGGGCAGTGGAGGACATGCCTCAAACAAAGAAAAGGAAATGATAGCCAGGTATTTGTCAGAGGCAATAATTCAAATTATACCTATTATTTATATAAGTAAAAGGCTTCAAAAGTTTGAATGGTGGAGACAGTAATATTCATGTTTTCTTTCTGAATTTGTTATTCTTTTCAAACTGTTTTTCATTATTAGGTTTACTCAACTAACACTGACTGCTTCATAATAAAATTGCATAGCTTTCTACCTAGGATAGTAACATTTGCAAGAGGTCATCAATGTACAAGCTTTGCTTTCATCGTTTTGTTCATTTGAGGTATCAGATGCCTTAAAACTATAAATGTCTCCAGATATTTGCAATATAGGCTCGAGTGAGCCGCATGATGAGGTGGGCTGTTTGGCTTGTTTTCATGCTCTTTAGCGCTCTGATTCTGTTCAGATTGTCACAAGCCCCTCCAACCTCAGCAACCAGAGAAGAATAAACAAATCAAATTAAAGTGGATAAAATTATAATTTTGAGGTTGTCATCTCATCGTATTCAGTACAATTTATTAATTGCTGATGGGTGCTCTTGTGGTTTGAAGTAATCTAATCCTCATTTTTAGATTCCTCATGAGGATTGTTCCCAGCCATCCATCATTCTCCAATTAATGAAAGGGTTTAATGTGCTCTGTGGTTTACATTAAGATTCTTAGAATTAGAGTTCATCCTGTCCACTACAATTATAAATTATTTGCAAATGTTATCCTGAAATGAATTGCTAATTAAGTTCAAAATGTTTATATCAATGCATTGTCTCTAAATTTGACACATAACATCTCTGAGGTCATGATTAATTAACCCAAATTATGGATGGCATTACATGAAAGAACTGTACAGCATTTCGCAGATAGTGATCATCCTAATACTGGTTTATTCCTCTGCTTTTTAATTCCTTTAGTTCTGTCATTTTAGAATTCGCAATTCGAATTTGTCAACTAACATTCAGAATATTTTATGGAATTCTAGTTACAGGAATATTGACATTTCCCTAGTTCTTTCACTACCTATAAATTTATCTATATATTTACAAACAGTTGAGTTTTAAAATCTTTCCCATTCTCCTCACCAATTAACTTGTATGGATGGCATTAAAATTGTCTACTTTTAATTGTTACTACATCGTGAATACAGTGGCAATAACCACATAGGTACAGGTATGTGCAGTATAATTTGAATTTTAATACTTGCTGACAGTAATCCTCTGGACCAACATTTTTGGCAGCCATCTCAAGTATAATGATAAATCAGCAAAATAACTGTTTTGTACTATTTTGAAATAGCTGCTACTTTTTGAAACAATACTAGAAGTTCCACTTCATTACATCATGTGGAATTAATTTAAAGTGGTAACCACCTGGCTTTTCTGAGCAATTAGTTAGTTAGCTAATAGTGGACCCACCGACTTTTTAGTGCAGCCTAATATAGAGAAAGAAAGCGAGACTCCAAAAGACTTTTAAGGGAGGAAGGATTCTTGCCTACTGAGCGTAGCGCAGTGTACAGGAAGCCATGCTGTTATCTCCAGCTCTCTAAGTGGCTAAATGTCTGAAGGTTAAAATTTATTGAAGTTCAAGTCTTATGCCCATATCTCAAAAGCTCTGCCTGGAGATGAAGCCTACCATTGCCTTGAAATGTCCGTATTCATCAGGCTTAAGATCATCATTGGTATTCTTTACACAAAGAGAGAGAGCTTCAAATCATTCTCTTTGAAAAGGAAACAGTTAATTCCGCAGGCATTTGGATGTTTTTGGATTGTGTGCTCAAGGGTCCAGGGAGTAATAGAGTGGGCTTGTATCGCACAAATTCGTATTTCCAAATCTCCACAGGAATTTGAATGCTGTCACATCCTCAATGTGCAGCAACTTTTCATTTTCAAGGTAAAAATCCTTACGGTTATTACCATGTATTACCTGACTGTCAGCCTACGACAGTGAAGTGCATGCCATACTTCACCACTGTGCTTGATGATCGAGATCTCACCCTGAGCCATATTCCTGCAAAATACCAATAAAATATCACAAACCATAACAGCCTAGTATGATGTATTACCAGCTTTCTCAAGGTATTCACTTTGTGTCTGATCAGATCATATCATATATATACAGCCGGAAACAGGCCTTTTCGGCCCACCAAGTCCGTGCCGCCCAGCGATCCCCGTACATTAACACTATCCTACACCCACTAGGGACAATTTTTACATTTACCCAGCCAATTAACCTACATACCTGTACGTCTTTGGAGTGTGGGAGGAAACCGAAGATCTCGGAGAAAACCCACGCAGGTCACGGGGAGAACGTACAAACTCCTTACAGTGCAGCACCCGTAGTCAGGATCGAACCTGAGTCTCCGGCGCTGCATTCGCTGTAAAGCAGCAACTCTACCGCTGCGCTACCGTGCCGCCTATAAGTACTGCATCAATTAAGTACTGCATCAATTAAGATCATACAAGTACTGCATCAATTAAGATCATATAAGTACTGCATCAATTATGTTTCATAGTGATCAACTGTATAATGTGGTCAATAATGCACAATCACTGAAATTATTAATTACCTAATATCCAATATTTAAGATATCAATGGAACTTATGCTTAAAATCTGCAGGTATGCCACACAAGAAACACCGTAGCAATCCCTGCTCCGATAGGATTTGAACCTCATTGCTCGGATTGCCCACTCATTGTCATTTTAGTCCTTGGGTAAATTTCTTCCCGTTGCTCTCATCTGATTTGTGGGTTGCAGTAAAGCTAAATAACAAATATGTGAAAATGATGATAGAGCCATGGAAGTATCTGAAGAGTTTTGCCTTAAAAACTTTTATATAAACAGGTTTGCTCATTTGTTGCTGTTATTTTCTGGATAGTGTTCATGCCTCATGGGGTCTTCTGAGCAGTCTGACAACTTCAAACACAAACTCTAATTTCCAACTGCCATCTTTCTCCCGAGGCACCTTAAATACATGTTTCATTCATTGCCAGTGATCATTAATAGAAAACTGATCTTGTGGGATCTGAAACAGGTCAGACCAGCGTCTTTGTCGGCCATTTTAATTTCAGAGATTTCACTGCAACAAATTATAAAGCAAACACAATCATCAAACTCGGTGAAGCATTCTGCAGGAATAGGATCAAGCAAAAATTGGCATTGATCAGCAGAAAATGATTATCATTGATGCGCTGAAACACATTGTTAGTCAATTGACCCATTTAATTTCATTTCACAAAGCCCAGATGTTTCTTGACTGCATACGGAGTATGTAATTGCTTCCAACTAATACTTTGAGAGTAAGTAATTGGAAATTATCATAGAATTGTATTTCATTCAGATAGTCGGTGCGCGTTAATCATTTTTAAGGAATATGTCAGTGTCAAAACTGACAATTGAACATATGTCAGTACATTAAGCTGTACTGGGAGGATCCTTCTATATAGAATTATGCAGTAGAGAAACAGGCCACACGGCCCAATTCATCCAGACTGACTAAGGTGCTTTCCTAAGCTAGTCTCATTTGCCTGAATTCAGCCTTTATCATTTTAAACCTTTCTTATCCTGTCCAAATGTCTTTTAAATGTAACTAGACCAAGTGGATCCGTTGGGACCAAATCTCTCCTGCGGGCCTCTCCCAGGGCAACCCTCCCCCAACTGACGATCTGGCAGACCCGGCACCCCACTCCAACCGACGAAGCCCAATGCAGGGCAGGGAGTGTCCCTCGGGGCCGTGGGCGGGCGAGGGGGGACAAGGAAGCCACTCACCTTGGCCCCCTGGCGCCAGCGCTGCAGCCAGAGTGAGCCGTGGACCCCAAGCCTCTCCTGCATCGGTCTAGCAACATCCCCTCCCTCAACCCCCCCCAGGGAAATATGTTTTTAAATTGATTATGCTTAAATACTTTAATTTATTTTAGCTGTATTAGACACCATTGAAAAGACCCTTTGCAGTATGAACATAGCCCACAATGTTTGTGCTGAACATAATGCCCAGTTAAACTGATCTCATCTGCCTGCACATGATCCATTTTCCTCTATTCGTACATTTCCATGTGCCTATTGAAAGGCCTCTTAAATGCCACTATCATGTCTACCTCAACCACCACCCCTGGCAATGCGTTCCACGCCCCCGCCACTCTCTGTGTTTAAAAAAGACTTTCCCTCTCTCACTGTATTGCTGTGCCCTCTAATGCTGGACATTTCCATCCCGGGAAAAAGGTTCTGACCGTCTATCCTATCTATGCCTCTCATCATTTTATATACTTCTATCAAATCTCCCCTCAACCTCTGATGTTCTCAAGAAATCAATCCAAGTCTATCCAACCTCTCCCTGTAGCTAAAACCCTCTAATCCAAGCAACATTCTGGTAAACCTCTGCACCCTCTCCAAAGCCTCTACATCTTTCCTGTAATTAGGCAAGCAGAATTGCACGCAATAGTCCAAATGCAGCCTAAGCAAAGAACTATAGAACTGCATCATGACTTCCTGACTCTTATATTCAATGCACCTAGCAATGAAGACAAGTATACCATATGCCTTCTTTACCACCCTCTCTATTTGTGCTGCGTGCTATTGTGGTGTAGACACAAAATGCTGGAGTAACTCAATGGGTTAGGCAGCATCTCGGGAGAGAAGGAATGGGTGATGTTTCGGATTGAGGCCCTTCTTCAGACTGACGCAAAACATCACCCATTGCTTCTCTCCCGAGATGCTGCCTGACCTGCTGAGTTACTCCAGCATTTTGTGTCTAAAGCTTCGATTTAAAGCAGCATCTGCAGGTTTTTTCCTATGCTATTGTGCTGTGAGCTGTTAGGAGATCATTTGGGAGTGGAGCTTTAGCATCTACTGCTTAAAGCTTATTCGGCACTTATAGTTCTCCTCTCTGGAAGGGCTTTGCAGCAAGTCCTCAAGGAAAATCAGACCTGCAGGCTTCATGTAGGGATCAAAAGCTGAGCATGATCTGCTTGATATAATTCATTGTTAATTTAAGATCTAAACGTAAATCAAGAGGTGGGTCTATCAGAATGAGATCCGACCATTCACCCCACTGAGTCTGCAGCAATCATCTACCAACCATTCACACATCCGATGTTAACCCCCACCCGCATTTTGTTTATTCTTCCCACATTCTTATCATTCTACCACTCATGTATACACGAGGGGCAAGTTACAGAGACTAATTAACTGCATGTCTTTGGGATGTGGGAGGAAAGCGATGAACCTGGAGGAAACCCAAATGGTTACGGAGAGTGTAAACTTCACATAAGCAGCACCGAGGTCAGGATTCAATCCATGTTTCTGGTGCTGTGAGGCAGTGGATCTACTAGCTTTGCCACAATGCAGCCCACACATCACCTTAAGGTTTTGAACGTTCTTATTCTATACTACTTATAGTACAGTGATTCTGTTATAATGTATATTATCCCTTTCATTAGTGATATTTTATTAATGAGGTTTTGTGCAAATCATAAAACATCCAGTACGTCTGTGCAGATCAAGCATTTTAGGAAAGTTAGCCGAGTGCTTGCAGCATGATGCATGCAACATGCATCCGTTGTGCAACACATATTTGGAGCTTTGCAGCTGCAACAAGGTCATGAGTTTCTGATTTGAAATAATCGTTGGCTACTTGCAGTTAGCCATATTTTCATGGTGTTCCTTTCATGGCAACATTTCTATTCAAGAACTTTGTTGCTGTTTAATATTGCTGCAGTTGGCTGAAGGCAATTATTGATGTTTCATGGTGATTGAGGAGAATCCTAAAAAGTTCTATTGGTATTTGGGTGAGGTGAGCTGCCATTTCCTTAATTAGTCTCCCTTAGCCTCTTTAGCTCCACTGGGTGATCTACCTGAACTGGAGCCAAGGTAGTTGTTCACACAGAGCTTGAAGGAAGAGACGTTTATATCTGAAGACCCTGATGGAGGAGGGGGCAGTGGGGGTGGGGGAGGGGGCAGTGGGGGTGGGGGCAAGAGAGAGTGGGGGTGGGGGGAGGAGGTAGAGAGTGGGGTGGGGGGGAGGAGGGGGTAGTGGGGGAGGGGGCAGTGGGGGTGGGGGGAACAGTGGGGGGGAAGGGGGACAGTGGGGGCAGGAGAGAGTGGGGGTGGGGATGAGGGGAGGGAGGTGGGGGTCAGGAGAGGTGGAGGGGGGAATAGGGGTGGGGAGGGGGGAATGGGGGTGGATGCAGGGCTGGGGGTGGGGGCAGGGGAGGGACAATTGGGGGTGGGGTAGGGGGGATGGAGAGGGTCAGTGGGGGGAGGAGGGGGGGCAAGGGGCATTGATTGGGGGGGGGGGGGGGTTGAGGGTGCTACACCAATACAGGAGAGGCTTTGAGTCCAGGGCTCACAGTGACGACACCCTCTCCCCTTCCCTGTTCCACCTCTACGAGGAATGGGTCCAACGGGTCCACTTGGTCTAGTAGAAATTAAAATTACTGACCCCTTAACTTCTCAGCTTTTAGTTTGTTGCGTAAACTGGTGGCTGATCTATGGTTCATTTGTTAGTTTGCTGCATTTGGGGTGAATCAACGCTCTCCACTTAAGGAAAAGGGATTTTTATCATTCCTTGAGTGATTCCTTAAATGGAGCCTGTTGGGTTGGTGCTCCTATAGATCTACAAGTATTAAACTTATGGAAGGGTCATGTGGAACCATGAATCAGAGCCAAACATTTCTGAATGTTCATGGTCACCACGAAAAGAAATATTTCAAGGCCAACACTATATATCTGAAAAGTTTGCATATCACATTTATTTTTAGACAGTCCATGTTGCCTGCAATAGTTCCAGGGTAACAAGTAACACCCCTCATCCCTCCACTCCCAACCATCTTCTTTGGGTGTTGCTCCTACCGGTTGGCCAGTTGATGCGGGCGATTATGATTTCCACAGGTCACGAGTGAAATGGCAAATGTTCGCAGAATCCTCAATGCAATTCCAGTATTTGAAATCTCTCTGGAAGCACCCTGCACCACTTCATTGGTGTCTTCTGCATCTCTGTAAGCTTGTTATTAGTCATTGATATAGGTTCTGCAGTTGGAGGTACACAAGGAGGAGGAGAATGAGGTGGAAAAGATTGGGGAGAAGAAGAAACGTGAGCCCAACAGCTGGCAGAGGAGGAAGATTTTGCAGGCAGCACTGAAAGGGAACCCTACCTGGGCATGCAGTCAGGGCTCACCCAGTTGGCTCGAGGGGCTTAACTTTAAAGCTTTCAGTGCAGACAGTTAACTTTGGAGATTTAAATATTAACATTAGGAGCTCATCTCAAATGATCTCAAACTCAATCCCTTTTGAATATTCAAGTATCAGTGAATAGTCCCAGGTGTTCTGAACACAACTCCAAGCCACAAACATACCTCTTTTGTTATGGTTCTCTGGATATCCAAACAGCCCCTGTATTAATTGACAAAACAGACATGTCCTGAAATGTGTACTGGAGTGGCAGGGATAAGGCTTTAACAATATGTTAATATAAGGTAGACAAAATGCTGGAGTAACGCAGCTGGACAGGCAGCATCTCTGGAGAGAAGGAGTGGAAGATGTTCGGGATGAGACCCTTCTTCAGAGACCCCTCTTCAGAGAGGAATGGCCATTTAATGCCTTCCCTGATCCCATCATGGGAGTTTCAATGTGGGCTGATTAACATAAACATTTCTTTGTTTACTTCCCCAGCATAGTTACAATGGTAAAACCTGGAATGTCACACCTGCAGTGACTGGTTCTGGGCTTAAAGTATCAGAGGACGTTAATATTGTTTGATATAGAATCATTGCACAAGTGTCAATAGAATTGATTACCTTGTCTGCTTCCAAAGCAAAATCTCTTAAGTAGCTTCTCATGGTGAATGACCAACCTATGTTCTTAACAGGCAATGGCATTCCCTGTATTATCTTAATGGATGAAGCATGCTTCCTGTGCCCTCACAGAGGCAATATACATTAAAGCCACCGTGCTACCCATCTTTGGATGGACTCCAACCTTGCCTCAGTGAAATCTGTTGCACTGTGTGAGCATTATTAACACTGACGTGTGTTCCAGTTGGCGATGATGGATTCTTGCACTCTTGGGAGATATGCCAATAGACATGGAATATTCATTGCCATAAAAGAGAAATATTTGTATAACTTCTATGCAGATGATATGCTCCACTCCAGCAGGATTGCAGCCTGTGTGACCTCAGTGTGAGTACAGAGATGATCCTCTCCTCCAGCTTAGTTAGCCTTTGAGACTCGAAGGGTCGTTCCAATTTGTTGGATTAGATGTCTATTCAAGAAAATGGGAGAAAATTAGTATGAAAATGGTGTATGGCATGATTGTCGTTATTGAATTATTGTGACTGGGTTGTGCAAAGTGTGCTTTATGAGTGTAGAGAGTTGCTGAGAAAAGGCAAAACAGCTAAAAGGAAGGCCACCGAGATAGCTTGGGTGATTTGTGAGTTTGCAAATAACACTACAATATGTGATATTGTAGACAGTGAAGATGGTTATTAAGAATTGCAGCGGTATAATGATCAGCTGGGCAAGCAGGCCGAAGAATGGCTAATGAAGTTTAATCCAGATAACTGTTGGTGCTGCATTTTAGGAAGTCAAACAGGGCAGGACCTTCACATTGAACAGTAGAGGCTTAGAGTGTGATGGAGAGAGGTCTAAGTATATAGTCCCCTGAAAGTGGAGATGCAGGTAGATAGGGTAAGTTGGCCTTCATCAGTTAGGGAATTGAGTAGAGAAGTTGGGACATTTTGTTACAATTTTACAAAACATTGGAGAGGGTACACTCGGAGTATTGTGTTCAGTTTTGGTCACTGCCATAGGAAAGATGCCATTAAGCTGGAAAGAGTGCAGAGAAGATTTATAAGGATGTTGCCAGGACAAGTATCTGAGCTAGGATAGGATGGCAGGTTTGGACTTTACTCCTTGGACCTTAGGAGGCTGAGAGCTGATCTTATAAAAGTGTATAAAATCTTGAGGGGAATAGATAGGTTGATCTTTTTTTCCAGGGTAGGAGAGTCAAGGATTAGTGTGAGAGGGGAAATATTTAATGGGAACCCGAGAGGCAAGTTTTTCCACACATTGAGTGATGAGTATATAGAATAAGTTGCCAGAGGAAGTAGTTGAGGGAGATAGAATAACAACATGTAAAAGACATTTGGACAGGTATATACTGTAGGTAGGAAAGGTTTAGAGGGATAATGGCTAAACATGTGTAAATGAAACTAGTTTTGATGGGGCATCGGACTAATTGGCTGAAGGGCCTGTTTCCTTATTGTACGTCCCATAAAGACATGGCATTTCTTCCTTCGTTGTTCCTAGTGCACCTATTTCCTACTTCTTTATATCTGAGTCCCTCCTGGTGCTTCCTTCTCATCACATCACCTACAGGTTGTGCTTATCAAAATTAATAACGTCATGGCCCTTGCCTATGCACACTCCTCTTCGGTATCTGGCTGCGTTGTGACTGAGTGAAAGCTGCCCTATAAGTGATGAAACACTGTTTGACTTTGCGTTAGAATAGGTCAGCATGTGTGAAGTATTTAAGCCACCGATTAGTAAAACAAGAAACTGGTTCAAGATGATTTTCATTGAATATAACAACGAACTTCCACTGTCTCAAATAGCTGTAAATTAGCTGTAAAATAGCATTGCAAAGATTTAAAGATTTAGCGTAAGTATTTAGGTATAACCTTGTTTTGGTACTGTGAAAGATAATTTGGCAAAGAACATTATTCTAAAATAACATTCAATACAAAGATGCAGCTGACAAGATGATAAAATATGGCCATTATTGCTACATTTTAGTCATTGGTAGGCTCAAGAAGAAAAGAGAACAGTAGAATTATATGATATTGATATATATGTTTAAAAGAGGAAATCTATGATAAAATTAGAAAAGTATAGTATTTGTAAAGAGAGATAATGTAATACAATTTATTTGTATTGTATGCCACCTATAGAAATAGTTGCCAAGGAATCATTAAGATAAAATTAATGTAATTTTATTCAAATGCCAAAAGTAAAAATAAACTTGTTTAAAGATATTGAAGAAGGGAAAATTGAATTGCAGAATTGAATCGTTTTTTGTTTGCAATTTGTATTTATGGACAAGTGGTTCTCCGCTTGAGCTGATATGCAATGTTAACAATAAAGGTGCATCTGTATACATGTACTAGGAACTAACTGCTTCCAAGTAAAAGAAAATAGGTCTCAAATCAGTAAAAATCAAATAAAACTGCAGATGCTGGAAATCCTAAATAAAAACAGATTATTTTTTAATTGCCTTAATATTTAGTTGGTGGGGCTGTATTTAGGAGAAGCTCTCTTCCCACAGTTGTATCCTGACCTGCTGAGTATTTCCAGCATGTTTCTATGTAGTTTTAGATCTCAAACCAGCTTTTTAGATCAGGAGGTGTAAACTGCTTCAGGCTTCTGTCAGTGATAGTTCCTTTCTAGTGATATTAGCTGCTGCCTGTTCTTGCATCTTCTCACTTCTTTTCTTCCTCAATGTTTCTCTACTTCAGTATCTTCTGCAAACTCGCAGCTTTGATCAGACATAGAGTCTCCCTCTTTGGTAAGCTGCATGGAGTGTTGCTTTCTCAACCTTTACTGTTCAGTCATGCTGTCCTTTTGCCTGTTGCTCGGTTTGTTGCTTTCTGAAGCTTTACTGTTCAGTCATGCTGTTCTTTTGTCTGTTACTTCTGTGTAAAACTTTCCTCCAACAATAATATTCCAAATGTAATATGATGAAAAAGGTTTACTCTGTAAAGGCATTACATTTTTGAAAGTGGACAGCAGCAAGCCCTAAGACTTAATGTCAGCCACTTAAAAGATTAACATAAAACGGCTTTTGTTTATATATCTGAGGGTTTCATTTTTTTAATTTACTTGCTCCATGGCCAAATATTTAGATGACATTAATTTTATGTAAATATATTAGTTGGCAAACATGCTAATTTTTGTGTGCTCACATTAGAGTGTCACTGTGTTGGCATGTAAACATTAAGTTACGTCACTCAATTGTTTTGTGCTTTGTGCAGCTAAATGTGTTATCGTGGTTTGGACTGAAATGTACCTAGCTTACTTTTTTTACAATATGAATGTCATTTCTAACTTAAGAAGTAAGAAAATTACATGTTAACCACTATTGTACAGACTGAAATAATGGGGAAATGTTGATGTTTCAAATGACAAGTTTCTAACCTGTGTGTGTACCTACTAAAAACATATCAAAGGTCTCGTTCAATTGAAATTTATATTCCAAGTACATTTCTGGACCATTTGTTGGAAGATTGCATTCACAAAATTCTATTACACAGTATTCATTACAAAGCAATGATCAGGAGCTTAATTGCAACATTTTTACAATGTAGTTACAATGTTAGTAAAATTGCTTCCAAGTCTTCTGTGTGGCACTCCCCTGCCCCACACAGTCTGTCCGCAGTGACTTGTTTCACAGTATCCTTGGGCCTTGTGCCATAGAACATAATACACAGAATTTATACAGCAATGAAACAGGCCCTTTGGCCCACAGTTTCAGAGTTGAACATGATGCCAGGTTAAACTAATCCTCTCTGCCTGCACATGATCCATATTCCTTCATTCCCTGCATATCGATATGCCCATCTAAAATACACTTAAATGCCGTTTTTGTGTCTGCCTCCACCACCATCCCCCGGCATATTTCAGGTACCCACCACACTCTATTAAACAAAAACTTGTTCTGCACATCTGTTTTAACTTTCCCCCTCTAGTCTTTGACATTTCTGACCCTGGCACCAGGGAGGCAACTAGCTAGATGTGCAGGCTGGCTCTGAGCAATACTCACCTTTTGTCTGCAGGTTCTTGGTGGATTCAGTTGATGGATATATTATCTCAGGATGTGCAATGGCGGTGATGCTGAATGGATTCTTGGGAATAGACAACAGACTAACCGTGCACTGTTAACTGGGATGGGGATAGATAGATGCTAGATGGTAGGCATGGGCCAAGTGTATACGGCGTATACACTGTGCTGTATACGGCTCTACGACTGCACAAATGTCGAGTCAGAGTGTTTAATTATTACTTGACATTCTTAGGGAATTCTGGAGGGAAAGAGACAGAAAAACATTCCCCACTATGCTAAAATAAAATCAAGGTAATAAAGAAAGTTCTGCCAATAGACAAGTGAATTATTCCAGAAAGTCTGTGTCTGTGTTTATTTTTTGTCAATGTGTAATAGAGTGAATGTTTTAATGAAAAATTGTTTTCTTCATCTGATTAGGTAAAGCAACAGTTGTGATAAAGGTCAGAAGTGGTCTCCAAATAAAATGGAATCTGCTTCTAACTCTGGTGTCTAAATGAATGAGGACATTAGGTTGCTTAAACGAGTTGAAATCTAACTCGTTTGCCAAATCTGAATTTCTGCCCTTTTTACTCCCTTTCTCCTGCTAGACTGGAAGTTTATTATGCAATGCTTGGCTTGACGTTGCGGATGCGTCTATCAGTTAAATTGTGATCGAAATCCACAGCCAAGGGAAAAAAATATTAATCATACAACCACTATGTTGTGTTAAAAAACTTGTTTTTGTTATTGACAGTCCTCATCTTCAAAGAATGAGAACAACGTGTAGCTGAACAATTTTTAATATTCAGTATTTTTTCCCCCTGTTGTTTGAATGGGGAATCTGTCAGCATGAAAGATATACAATTGCTAAATTCACCCAAGTGATGATCATATTCCAATTGATAATTTATTTTTCTGACACAGTTTGGTTTGAAGTATTATTATTTGAAGTTTTATTATCGTGCTCTTTAATGTAAGTTTTATTTATAGTTTTGACAGCAATAACTTCCATTTATATTAGCTTTCATCAGTGTAATCACCACATGCATGTAAAACTGAACGTACATGCCCAGAACGAGTAGAATTGATGTGGTTTTCCAGGTAGACTGCAATATTTGTCAGGAAACTTTGAGAATTTCCTTGCAATTCTTCATTTTGTGCTATGGAATCTTACATTCATCGAGATAAGCTGTCTGATTAGCACCTTGTCCAAAACACAACAATTTCAATGATACAACCCTTCCTCAGTACTGATGGATATCTGTTAGTTTGTGGACTCTCAACCAACTCAAAGGTGAAGGTGTAAAACATGGTGTGATCTAAACAACAGATCCAGAACATTCTGCAGAAAATGTCACTGGAACAATTGTTATGATGATGGGTTTTTTCGAAGATATCTGGTTTCAGATGTTTATTTACTACTATAATCAGAACAGGTTTTGGCAGTGTTTTTCTGATGGAAACTGCGGCATTTATTTCACAAACTTTCATTGCATTTGTAACTTAATACTATAATCGCTGTCTTATAACATTATGGCACATATCTGAATAATGGTCTCATTTACTAAACAGGTACGGATGCCTCTGCAGTTATAAACTGTTTGCATATTTTAGCAAGATCCCTGGATGCCAGGTGAGCATGTACTTATGCACTTGATGTCCCAAGCTTGAATCAAGTTATGGGTCTGCCTGACCAGCTCTTGCTTCCTCAATTCTGTCCTATCAAGCGTTTACTTTTAAATTTGTCCCATGCCTGTATTGAAAGGAATCCCTGGCAGAATAGGCACCCATTATCTGACAAGAATTAAAATAAAACTTTATCTGGTTAGAAATTCAGAACTTTTGAAATGTGTACTTTTCTCGTTGTCAATAGGACAGTGATGAAATCTGGTCCTGAAATAGTGAAAGCTGGTTTGCGGTCATTCTTTGAGGGAGCTGCTGAAGATATTGAGAAAACTGCAGAAAATCTGAAGCTCGGCAAAGTCTCTCAGAGTCGAACCCAAGTGAAAGGAGTTGCTCAGAATATCAACTACACTACAGTGGCCCTGCTGCCTGTACTCACCTCCCTGTTTGATCATGTGGCTCAGCATCAATTCGGAGATGATGTAATGTGTAGGTATCAACCCGTGCAAGGAGCATTCCTCCCAATTTACACGCACACATTAATCTGTAACTACACATTACAATATATAGAGCATTTGTTTAAATAAACTGGTTAATGTGTGGCAGCCTTCCTGTCGGCAGTGGACATGCTGCACTCTCATGGACTGCTGGAGAATATAATTACATCATTTCCATTGCACACGACAACCACTACTTACATTTATGTTTCAAACATATTGATTCAGTCCAAGGTGCTTAATAGGGCATTATCAAATAAAAATTTGAGACCAAATCACAGGAAAATACATCTGGAGATGTGGTCGTGGAATTATATTTTAAGGGGCATCTTGAAAGAACGAAACGTAGAGAAATAATTTAAGGAGGAAAATTGCAGAGCATCGGCCCAAGGTTGAACAACCATCTAACAAGCTTCTATGTTTGGAGAAAGCTGCAAAGGTAGGTGGGAATTTCACAGCGGGGATTGAAGGATGAGAATTTGAAATTTGAAGCATTATCAAAGCAAGGAGCCGAGCCAGTCAGCAAGCACAAAAATATATAATGTAGTGCAATAATTTACCATCCATTACATTGAAATGAATGGGACAGCCTGCAGATTCTTGGCACTTCTCAAGATTACCACCCAAGGAGTGAAATTTAAAAATTACCTCAAACCTTTTACACTCCGATTTTTACATTTACTTCTATGGATGCATTAGATGTAAAACAGGATTTCAAATCAAGTCAATGGATAGTGCAGGAAATATGCATACTCTTGTTCTCCAGCATACTCTGCCTCCCACTCTCCTACATACATTTGTTTCCCCTTTCTATCTCTTCATTTGTCCAGATTTTATATGCGTGCCCAAATAAAAACTACGTTGTAAAAATGATCAGCACTTTTTCTTGTTTTTCAGTGGATGATGTTCAAGTCGCTTGCTATCGAATCTTGTCCAGTATTTATTCTCTTGGAACTACAAAGAACTCTTACGTGGAAAGGTAAGTACGTTGTATATTCAGATTCAGATTATTGTTTTAGAAACTACGGTCATGAAACATGAAATTAAAGTGATGAGTGGAAAGTCCAGGATTAGGGATGTGCAAAGATTGGGAGGGGGGGGGGGGATGAGGTGGGGGGGAGGGGAGAGGGGAGTCAGTCTAACCCACAACAGCAGGGGGAAGAGTTGTACAGTTTGATAACCACAGGGAAAAAGGATCTCCTGCGGCATTCTGTGTTGTATCTTTGTGGAACCAGTCTGTTGCTGAAGGTGCTCCTCGGGTTGGCCAGTGTTGTCGCGGAGGCGGTGAGCAGCATTGACCAAGATACTCCGCAGTTTAAGGAGCATCCTCTCCTCCAAGACCACCCCTAGTGAATCCAACTCCACCCCCAGGACGGAGCCAGCCTTCCTGAGGAGTTTGTTAATTCTGTTGGCATCCGTGGCCTTCACGAAGAAGATGGCACTGTTCACCACCGATTGATAGAACATCTGCAGCATCTTACTGCAGACGTTGAAAGAGCGGAGCCTCCTCAGAAAGTACAGGTGGCTCTGTCCCGTCTTATACAGTGCCTCGGCGTTCCTGGACTAGTCCAGTTTACTGACCAGGTAAACTCCAAGGTACTTGTACTCCTTGGTAAACTGCACATCCACACCCTTGATGGAGACAGGGGACAGTGGAGAATTCAATGGAGAATTTAATTAAATGGTGCTTTTGTTGAATGTGCAAACACAGTGAAATTCATTTTTTCATATTTACACATGTGGGCACCACCATGTTTTGGAGCCATTTCCAAAGTCCATAAATAGATGTGATAAAGCCGATTAGGTGGAAGAGGATTTCATTTCAGTTTTATTATTTGCTTCTAGTTCATCCAGAGTAACAGTGCTGTGAAGGATAATTGCATAATTCCCCACAATGTTATACTGCTTTAGTATTTCAATGTCATGAAATAACAATCATTTTCATTATATCTGCTAATATGTTAGATGACAGACCATGATCTGTCATAAATAATTATATTAAAACTGAAATAATATATCTTCGGAAAGCATCATTCCTCTTCATCAAACATACCACAAATACACTGCCACAGAATTTCCATTTTGCCTAAGGGAGGGTTTTGAAAATACAGTTTTTTAAACGTTGAATTTTGGGCCTTTTCTACAGGCAGCGTCCCTCTCTGGGGGAATGTCTCGCACGATTGGCAGCGGCTATGCCAGTGGCCTTCCTGGAGCACCATCTCAATGACAACAACGTGTGCTCAGTTTACAACACAAAGAGTCCACGCGAAAGGGCCAGTAAGTAGGATTGAAACTAAGCAGTATTAACTTCCATGAAGTGTTACACATTGGTGTATTCTCTGAGTTTGGTTGATTGGGAAAATTAAAAAATATATATATCATATGAATTTTAGGAAGTTATTTAGGATTCAAGTGCAAACTTATCAAAGCAAATCTAAAAACGTCATCATGCAGCAGTGTACTTAAAGGAGACTTGCATGGTCAGGCCTGAAGCCTCATAGTCTTCCCCTTGGAAACACCTCCTGACTCCACCATTTCAGCCTGGTCAGATTGTGATCACACTATCTGCCCTCACCCCCTCAACTATATATCCACCTACACCCACCCAGCTGCCTGCTAAACTCCAATTCCACCAATATCCATCTCTAATTATCCAGACCTATCCCTTGACCTCTATATTCTCCCGTTCATCCCTATAATTTATGATCAAAAAGGGGTATTTGGTATACGAATTGGAACAGAGTGACGCAGCAGTAGAGTTGCTGCCTTACAGCACCAGAGACCCGGGTTCAATTCTAACTACTCATACTATCTCTATGGTGTTTACATTCTCCCTGTGATGGCGTGGGTTTTGTCTGGGTGCTCCAGTTTTCTCCCATGTTCCAAAGACGTACAGGTTTGTAGGTTAATTGGCGTATGTAAATTGTGCCTAGTGTGTAGGGTCGAACTGGTTCATGGGTGATCGCTGACCGGTGCAGTCTTGGTGGACCAAAGAACCTGTTTACATGCTGTGTCTTTAAACTAAACTAAACATTGTGGTCGACTGCATTTAGAGTATTGTGTACAGTTCTGGTCACATTACTGTAGGATATGGTAACGATACGGTGAGGAAGATGTTCACCAGGGTATTCTGTGGAATGGAGGCTCCAGTTATTGGAAAAGATTGTATAAGAAAATAACTGCAGATACTGGTACAAATCGAAGGTATTTATTCACAAAGTGCTGGAGTAACTCAGCAGGTCGGGCAGCATCTCGGGAGAGAAGGAATGGGTGACGTTTCGGGTCGAGACCCTTCTTCAGACTGATGTCAGGGGGGGCGGGACAAAGGAAGGATATAGGTGGAGACAGGAAGATAGAGGGAGATCTGGGAAAGAGGAGGGGAAGAGAGGGACAGAGGAACTATCTAAAGTTGGAGAAGTCAATGTTCATACCAAGGGGCTGCAAACTGCCCAGGCGAAATATGAGGTGCTGTTCCTCCAATTTCCGGTGGGCCTCACTATGGCACTGGAGGAGGCCCATGACAGAAAGGTCAGACTGGGAATGGGAGGGGGAGTTGAAGTGCTCGGCCACCGGGAGATCAGTTGGGTTATAGCGCCAAGCCTGCGCTTGGTTTCGCCGATGAAAATAAGTTGGCATCTAGAGCAGCGGATGCAATAGATGAGGTTGGAGGAGGTGCAGGTGAACCTTTGTCTCACCTGGAAAGACTGGGTCCTTGGATGGAGTTGAGGGGGGAGGTAAAGGGACAGGTGTTGCATCTCTTGCGGTTGCAGGGGAAAGTGCCCGGGGTTGGGGTGGTTTGGGTAGGAAGGGACGAGTGGACCAGGGAGTTGCGGTGGGAACGGTCTCTGCGGAACGCAGAAAGGGGAGGGGATGGGAAGATGTGGCCAGTGGTGGAGTCCCGTTGTAGGTGACCGAAATGTTGGCGGATAATTTGTTGGATCCACTGGCTGGTGGGGTGGAAGGTGAGAACGAGGGGGATTCTGTCCTTGTTGCGAGTGGGGGGAGGGGAAACAAGAGCGGAGTTGCGGGATGTAGAAGAGACCCTAGTGAGAGCCTCATCTATAATGGAGGAGGGGAAGCCCCATTTCCTGAAGAACGAGGACATCTCCGAAGCCCTAGTGTGAAACACCTCATCCCGGGCGCAGATGCGACGTAGACGGAGGAATTGGGAGTAGGGGATAGACTTTTTGCAGATTGGATGGGTCGGGTTTATTCTTACTAGAACGTAGGAGGCTGACGGCTGATCTAAATAGAGGTTTATAAAATTGAAGGAAATGGACATGATCAATAATCACAGTCTTTTTGCCTGGGCAGGTGAGTTACGAATTAGGAGGTTTAAGATGACGGAGAAATGTAAAGTAGATATGAAATAAGTTTTCCACACAGTGGGTGATTAATTCCTACTCCTTTTCGCACATGTTAAGTAATGGATGAAATTCCTTGTATTTCTTCTGTTTTTTTGTTTATTTTGTTTTTTATTTGATGTCTTTTAACATGTTCGAAATAAAATAAAATGAAATGAAAAAAAAATGAAATGATATGAACTGTCAGTAGAAGTGGTGGGCATGGATATAATTATAACCTTTAAACTGCATTTGGACAAGTACTCCGATGGGAAATACAGGATTTGCATGAATAGGCATGATGGTCAGCATGGAAGGTGTCGGACAAAGGGGCTCATTCCTGTGCTGTGCAATGTTAAGATTCTCTACCTACATCGTTCTCATCAAAGCCACTCCCTCTCCAGAGGTGAAGGAAACCCTCAGGAAATCTAAATTTGCACAAACTTCTGGTAGTGCATAGTACAAAGCTATAAAGAGACTAGGAGGTTGTGACAAGTGGAATATTGCTTGGAGGTCTGAGGTTCCCAGCTGCTTTAAAAGGATATCAATAATACCGGTACCCAAGAAGAGTAAAGTGACATGCTTCAAGGACTACCGGCAGTAACATCCGTAGTAATGAAGTGCTTTGAAAGGTTGGTTATGGTGCATTCAATTCCTGCCTCAATTAAAACGTCATCGTCCCCTCCAGATTTGTTACCAAGCTCAGGGACCAGGTCTCTGTGAATCCTTTTCTAACTGGACCCTCAACTTCCTCATCAACAGAACACAATTGGTACATATTATCAGCAACATTTCCTCGTCGATGACCATCAGTACAGGAGCACCTCAAGGTGTGGTCAGCCCCCTGCTCTATTCATTCCATACCCAGGATTGTCTAGCAGAGCATAATTCCAACTCCATCTTTAAATTCACTAGCGACACCACTGTTGTTAGACAAAGTACAGATAATGAGTCAGAGTATAGGAGGGAAACCGGTCATCTGACTGAATGCTGCCACAATAACAACCTTGCTCTCAACGTCAGTAAAACCAAGGAACTGATTGTTGACTTTCAAAGAAAAAGGCAGAGGATCAAACCTGGAGAGAGACAACTTCAAATTCCTGGGCGTGCATATCTCTGAAGATCTGTCCTGGACACAGCACATTGATGCAATCATAAAGAAAGCTCATCAACTCCTCTACTTCCTTAGAAGATTGAGGAGATTTGGTTTGTTGACAAATAGTCTTTTGAGCTTCTATATGTGTAAGGCAGAGATAATATTGACTGGTTGCATCATGTCCTAGTTCAGCAATTCTAATGCCTAGGAACGAAGGAGATTACAAAAAATGGTGAACACTGCCTGGACCATCATGGGTACTGACCTCCCCACCATCGAAGGGATCTATAACAGGCGCTGCCTCAAAAAGGCAGCCACCATCAACAAGGACCCACACCACTCTGGCCACACTTTCATTTCACTCCTGCCGTCGGGAAGAAGGTTTAGGAGCCTGAAAACTGTAACGTCCAGTTCTGAAGAAGGGTCTCGACCTGCAACGTCACCCATTTCTTCTATCCAGAGATGCTGCCTGTTCCGCTGAGTTACTCCAGCATTTTGTGTCTATCTTTGGTGTAAACCATCATCTGCAGTTCCTTCTTACATGTCCAGGTTCAGGAGCAACTTCTTAATAACCATGAGGCTATTGAACACGACAAGAGAGAGCTAGATAGAGCTCTTAAGGATAGCGGAGTCAGGGGGTATGGGGAGAAGGCAGGAACGGGATACTGATTGTGAATGATCAGCCATGATCACATTGAATGGCAGTGCTGGCTCGAATGGCCGAATGGCCTACTCCTGCACCTATTGTCTATTGCTTATAAACTCCGACTCAACCACCGGGTGGTGCCCGCAATGGCTGTCTCATCCTTTTCTGAAGAAGGGTCTCGACCCGAAACGTCACCCATTCCTTCTCTCCCGAGATGCTGCCTGACCTGCTGAGTTACTCCAGCATTTTGTGAATAAATCGATTTGTACCAGCATCTGCAGTTATTTTCTTATCATCCTTTTCCTTCCTTGTTGTTTTTTAGTATGTGTTAAATGTATATTCAAGATTCAAGATTCAAGATAGCTTTATTGTCATCCAAATTGGACGAAATTCAGTCACCCACAGTCCAACAACAAAAGCATCAAAATAGGCATTAAAATTACACAACCCCCAAAACACACAAAAGAAACATCCATCAAGAAAACATCCATCACAGTGAGTCTCCTCCAGTCCTCTCCTCACTGTGATGGAAGGCCACAATGTCTTTTCCCTTCTCCTGCTGTCCTCTCCCGCGGTCAGGTTGTTGAGGTTGCAGACCGCGCCGGACGGTCCGCAGCGGCCCGAGCCTAAGGCGAGTCACAGCCGCTCCCGCAGCCTCCGAAGACGGCCGGCTCCGCCGATGATAAGTCCGATCCGGGGCGGGCGAACACGCTGCTGCTGCCGCTGTTGCTGCACGTCGGGGCGGTCGGGGCGGTCGTGGCTCCCGACATTGAAGCCCCCGCCCAGCAGAGAAATATCCCGCGGCATATCTTAGGCCGCGCCGGACGGTGAAATGTCCGCAGCCCAAGCTCCGCGATCCGGGGCGGGCGAACACGCTGCCGCTGCCGGAGCTCCCGATGTCGGCATCCACGCGGCCCGAGCCTAAGGCGAGTTGCAGCTGCTCCCGCAGCCTCCGAAGACGGCCGGCTCCGCTGATGGTTAGTCTGGTCTGCGGACTCTGCGAACCGGAGCCCTGGAGGCTGCCAGCTCCAGGAGTTGGGCCGATGGTAGGCCGCAGCAGGAACGGAGACACGGCCCAGAAAACAAAGGTCGGGCCTCCGTTCGGAAGGGACACATATTTACAATTTTACAGTTCCCCCCCTCCCCCCCCACATACACACATAGTACACAAACACAAAAACACGACATCACAACTACAATTAAGACAAAAAAACAACAAAAACACAAAGGCAAATGGACCGCAGGTAAGCCGTAGCTGCTATGGCAGCGCCGCCATTTTGGGACCGCCAATTTTAGTGTTCTTTAGGTTATTTTATGTGGGGGGTGGGTCGGGGTTGAGGGAAACTTTTTTAAATCTCTTACTAGACGGAGATGCGACTTTTTCCGTATCGTGTGGCCTAACATCGTGGAGCTGGCAGCCTCTGCTGTAGACCGACTTCGGGGCTCTCCAACTGCAAGAGCCTGTGGATTTAACATCGTGGAGCTCGCGGTCCCTGGTTAGGGACCGGCTTCGGGGAGCTCCAAGTCGCAGGAGCTTTGACCACCCCGATTGCAGGAGCTTTGATCACCCCGACACGGGAGCTTCAATCGCCCCGACTGCTGATGGTTCGACTCCCCCAACCACAGGAGAATAAAGAGGGAAGAAGATTAGACTTTATTGCCTTCCATCACAGTGAGAAATGTGGGGAATCTGCTTTTTTTAGTATGGTTGTATGGTAATCAAGTTTCACTGTACCTTAATTGGTACAAGTGACAATAAACAGACCTTGAAACCTTGAACTAGGAACTGCCTTGAGTGTACTATGAAGTTTGTGCTTGGTTTTTGTCTTTGCACAATATTGTTTGTTTGGTTTTACATATTGAACATCTTTTTGTTTTGTTTTTGTAATTGCTGAATACTATCTTCACGTATCTGTTATACAATTGCAAGTAAGAATTTCATTGTTCCGTTTCGGGACAAATGACAATAAAACATTCTTGAAACTTGAGGAGGCTGAAGCCGGATATATAGTTGATGTATAAAATAATGCAAGGCCCAGGCACATCAATAAAAACTGATATTTTTCCCTCAGTTGTGGGTTCAAGAACTGACTACCACAGATTTAAATCTAGGTAGAAAAATTAAAATGGTTGCATGGAAAAAAGCAATCATTGAAAATGTGGTAATGGTCTGGAACAACTCTCTGGAAAAGTGATGAATGGAGGCAGAAGCTTTCATCACAGCACAGTGGCACAGCTGGTAGAACTGCTGTCTCACAGGGCTATGGATCCAGATTCATTCCTGACCTCAGGTGCTATCTATGTGGAGTTTGCATGTTCTCACTGTGACAGTGTGAGTTTCCTCCGGGCACCAGTTTCCTCTCACATTACAGAAATATAAGTTAGTAGGTTAATTGGCCTCTGTAAATTGCACCTAGTGTGTGTAGGGAGTGGATGAGAAAGTGGGATAACAGGACTAGTGTGAATTGGTGATCAATGGTTGGCATGGACTCGGTGTGCCGAGGAGCCTGTTTCAATTGATCTTTTCATCAATTTTAATAAGCGACTGGAAGAATTTGTGCATGATGAAACCTGCAAGGCTCGAAAAGGAGTACTGGAAAATTCTATTGGTGTCTTTAGCTTGTGTTTATCTAGCACAGGCAACTTGAGCTGAGTGGCCTCCTGTGTCATAAATACCTATAATTTTATGAACATGCCAGGAGACATTTAATACTGCTGAAACTATGGCTGGCCCCTTGCTACGTGCAGTGAGTTTCTCGAATTGTCTGACCTAATGTTGACCCTGATATGAGTAACTCAACACCAGTACCTATCAGATATCATCCAGATCACCTTGCAAATCAAGAAAGTGTAAAATTCCCGTAATTCAGTAGAAAGCATTCTCTTAAATGGTTGTGTTTTAACATTTTATTTTAATGTACACTTTTTCCTCATTAATTTTCTAGTTTTCCTCAGGTAATTCTCTATTCACTTGATTGTCATACATTATATCTTTAAAATGGGTCATTCTATACCACCCTATGGCGAAACATTTCATTGTTTTTTCCTTCTACCTAATCCAGATTTGAAGCTATTTATAATTTAATGACTTACATATCAACTTACCTCGGTATGATTGTCAAGTTTGCGAATGACATGAACTTTGGTGATGTTATTGATAGTCAGGAGGGTCATGTTACGCTACAAAATTATACTGATCAGTTGGTAACTTGGCAGGGCAACGGCAAATTAAATTTCATCATGGGAAGAGTGAGGCAGTGTATTATGGAGGTAGTACGTATCAGACCAGAGGAAATATTGGGGAACAAAAGGACTATAGTGTATATCAAAAGGTACCAGAAGATGGCAGTACAGGTTGCTTGGCTCCCATTAGTTTGGGCATGGAATGCAAGAGCAGCAGAACTTCATACTACGTTATGATAAAAGACGCATAGTGCTGGAGTAACTCAGGCAGCATCCCTGGAGAGCATGGATAGCTGACATTTTGGGTCAGTACTCTTCTTCAGACTCCTGTTCTCTAGGGATGCTACCTCACCTGCTGACTTATTGCAGCATTATATGTCATTTTGTGTAAACTAGCATCTGCAGTTCCTTGTTTCTACAACTTTATAATAGTTTAGTTAGGCCACAGCTAGAATAGTTTGTGTAGCTCTGGTCACCAAACTGTAGGAAGAACATACTGGAGAAGGTGCAGAGGAGATTCACTAGGTTGTTGCTTGGGACAGAAAGTCTCAGTGTGCCAAGGAGAGGAGACGCCAGATAGGCCAAGTTTGGTCCCTTGGAGCACGTTAATTTTATAACGCTTTAAAGTGAGGAGGACTTTACAACAAACTGATTCTGCACTTCATGATTCTTGAGATAAATTACAATTTTCTGGTCATATTTCCTCTCCTTCCATCACTGAGTATGCTAAAAGTTAGCTGAGGCATAAAAAAATGCTCAGATTCAGCTGTGCTGAGTTAAACGTGTTAAAATGTGGTAGTGCACATGCATTTAAGAGCCGTACAGAACAGAAACAGGCACTTTGACCCGCATGTGTAGGCCGACATTATACTCGACAATACTCGTCTCATTCTTGGTGTATCAATTGCTCCTCCTGAAGCTCCTTAAAAGTTGAAGATATCTACTTCTACTGCCTTTTAAGATTACAAACATTCTTTGGGTGAAAACATTTCTTCCTCAAATTCCCTTAGAAATTATTTTTCGTTACTTTAAACCGATGCCATTATGAAGAAGGGTCTCGACTTGAAACGTCACCCATTCCTTCTCTCCAGAGATGCTGCCTGTCCCGCTGAGTTACTCCAGCTTTTTGTGTCTATCTTTGGTATAAACCATCATCTGCAGTTCCTTCCTACAGATGAAACATTTATTACTAACTACCTTATCTATGTCTCTCCTAGTTCTGAATGCCGCCATCACGGTCCCCTCATGCACCAGTGCTCCAAGCAACACTAACACAGCCTATCCGGTATCTCCTCTCCAGCAAACACTGAGACTTTCTATCCCGGGCAACATCTTGTTCTTCTTTTAAGGAATGCATTGTGCATTACACAGTAGAATGGGTCTTGCACAGCTAAACTTCCTCTACTCTACCTTCTTGTGCTTTGTGGAGAATGTGGATTAGAGCTTGGAATTAAGGTGAAGAGCATTTCTGGAGGAGAAAATCATTGAGAGGAGGGAGCAGAGGAAGGAGATTTTACTGTGTAGTTAATTAAAGTTCAGATATGGAGGTTGGTGGCAGTTAAACTTTGGAGACCTGTTTTGTTAAAAGGAGCGTGGTTTCAATTGGGAGGAGACTTATTTTGTGCACCATCCAGGGTAGGTGAATTTAGACAAGGAGCTGACTGAGGGAGGGGTCCGTCAAAGAGAGTTCAAAGAGGGATTGTTTGGGAAGATGATCAAAGGTGTTGGCAGGATCATTTATGGAGGTTGTAGGGGTGCAGGGATCAGTCAGAGGCACAGTTAGAATCAGTGGGGGTTGTAGTCAGTTGGGGAGGTGATCAAGGGAATAATGGAGAAATGATTGGGCATGTTAGTGGGATAATCAGTTGGGGTGAAGTTCAAGAGTGAGATGTTTAGTCAGAGAATCAATTCAGAGGAGCATTGGGGGGTAGAGGAGAGGAAGGGGAGGGAGGGGGTAGAGGAGAGGAAAGGGATGGAGGGGGTAGAGGAGAGGAAGGGGAGGGAGGGGGTAGAGGAGGAAGGGGAGGGAGGGGGTAGAGGAGAGGAAGGGGAGGGAGAGGGTAGAGGAGAGGAAGGGGAGGGAGGGAGGAGAGGAAGGGGAGGGAGGGGGTAGAGGAGAGGAAGGGGAGGGAGGGGGTAGAGGAGAGGAAGGGTAGGGATGATGATCAGTGAGAAGGCATGGGTGTGATTAGTGGCACAAAATGTACCTGGAAGAGAGGAATGTCTTGGACTTCAGCAGAAACAGATAAGGTCAGTCCTGCAAGTAATGCCAAAGTAAGTCATAGACCTGCTTTCACAACCCAAACCTGCTCTGCTCACAGGCCAAAATGTCCAATGTTGTGCTTTTATGTCGTTTTATACAGCATTACTGTTCTTATTCAGCAGCCAACAAATGTATGTGCTTTGTATACAAAAAACCCTAATCAAAGTCCCCAAAACATACCACCATTGCAATACACACAAACATGTGTTGTGATTGAATTTCTTGGGCAGTACTGTACATCACTGTATTTAAATGATGCATACAATATTACTCTCTGAGCTGATTGGATAAAATGATTTTTTTTCTTTTGACAGTTTTGGGTTTGCCAAACAGTGTTGAGGAAATGTCTCCAGACATTCCTGATCTGGATCACCTCATGAAAGAAATTAATGACCTCGCAGAGTCTGGTGCTCGATATACGGAGATGCCACATGTTATTGAAATCACACTTCCCATGTTGTGTAACTATCTGCCACGATGGTGGGAACAGGGACCTGAGAATATTGCCGATGAAAATGAAATACACTGTACAAGCATCACCTCTGAACACCTCAATGCCATGCTGGGAAACATTCTGAAGATTATAGTTAACAATTTGGGTATTGATGAAGCATCTTGGATGAAAAGACTTGCAGGTATATATCAATTAAGAATAATAAGAAAGTAAGCAAGATAAAGGAAGGAAGAAAGCTTTTGTCTGAGTTAAACTCCTGAGAGCCCATTATAATTTGTTAGTCATTTGTTAGTCATTTTGCCTTAATACCTGTACTAATTTTTCTCCAAATTTCAGTCATATTACATTTTAATTTTCACGTTTAACTTTGTTTTTAGTGTAGTCTTAATTCGTACAATTCCTTATCATGAGTACCTCATATTCCCATTCATTGAGGGAGCATCTTTTGGATGAAGTATTAACTGGTGCACATCAGATGATGTAAAATGGAGAAGACGAGCAGGGGAATTATCTCTGGTATCTTTGCTCACATTTTGTCCCTCAGCTAACACAACTAAATAGATTATCGTCACATTATTACCATACCAATTGTGAGAGCTCATTGTGCGTAAATTCGCTGTCACATTTCCCATGTTATGGCTTGTGCAGGCTTTAAGGATCCTGGGATGTGCTGAGATTGTGAACAATGCTTATAGTCACCACAACAGTGGGCAGATAGGCAAAATAATTAAATTCCACAAGCCTGCAGTTAGTTAATTGAAGATATAATAGTTACAGGATGAAAGTTCCCTTATAGAAAATAATATTGTTTTCATTCAGAACCTCATCCAGTGATTTTGGCCTTGCATGTTCTGAGATACACTATTAACGAGGAACCATGGTTTTATAGACAATAGACAATAGGTGCAGGAGGAGGCCATTCGGCCCTTTGAGCCAGCACCGCCATTCAATGTGATCATGGCTGATCATTCTCAATCAGTACCCCGTTCCTGCCTTCTCCTCATACCCCCTGACTCCGCTATCCTTAAGAGCTCTATCCAGCTCTCTCTTGAATGCATTCAGAGAATTGGCCTCCACTGCCTTCTGAGGCAGAGAATTCCACAGATTCACAACTCTCTGACTGAAAAGGTTTTTTCTCATCTCAGTTCATAATGGCCTACCCCTTATTCTTAAACTGTGGCCCCTGGTTCTGGACTCCCCCAACATTGGGAACATGTTTCCTGCCTCTAACGTGTCCAACCCCTTAATAATCTTATACGTTTCGATAAGATCTTCTCTCATCCTTCTAAATTCCAGTGTATACAAGCCTAGTCGCTCCAGTCTTTCAACATATGACAGTCCCGCCATGGTAACTGCAAAAAGCCTATTTCCTCCAATTAAATGTTGTATGATTTATACCTAACTTATATATCTGCCCATGGCAACTCTGCACATTTTTTCACTCTTGCTGAGAAAAATCTGAAAAATGACTGAATTTTCCAAAAAGCTTCCAATTTTTCACACATTTCATTGGATTTGTAACGATGACTTAACGGATAGTGATAGCAGTGCTGCAGATGCCCAGTAGGAGTATACATGAAATTAGATAAAGTGAAAGCTCATGTTGTCATTAAAAATATATCCAATGCAACAAGTAGTTAATTATAATTATTTACAATGTGAACTCCTCTGTTTACATTTTATATTGCGCCTCTTGCAAAACATGACCAGTCAGGGATACTCCCAGTGTCCATAGCAACATATATGCAGAAAGTGTATCCAGATACTGCGGGTGGCCAACTGCATATGTTTCCAACTGCATTACATTTGTTTCCATCATGTACTGTCTTTTGTTCCTGGTTGATGTTAATCTTAATGTTCACATTAACAACAGTGTTATTCCATGAAGAAAGCATAAAATTGATTATATAAAGATTTTTGTTCCTGGATTTGAATCTATAAAATTTTAATAAAAGGTAAATTATATATTAAAAAGGGCCACTAATGCCACAACCAATAATCTGGAATTGTTGGTGCTTACGTTTCTTTTCAATCAAACTTAATTGTATCTGAATTCTTTTTTATTTTCTCCATCCAGTGTTTGCACAACCAATTATCAGCAAGGCCAAGCCTGAACTATTGAAATCCCATTTCATCCCTACCATGGAAAAGTTAAAGAAGAGATCAAAAAAAGTAGTGGCTGAGGAGGATCAATTGCGCATGGAGGGCAAGGGTGACGTCGAGGAGTGTGAATTACTAATTCGCGATGAATTTTCTGTTCTCTGTCGTGATTTGTATGCTTTGTATCCACTGCTGATTCGTTACGTAGACAATAACAGGTAAATGTACCATGTTATAGAAAAATGTAATCTCTTGGGCTGGGAGTGATTTTTTTAAAAAGTTTTAAAAATCAAAAATATCACCCAAGTCATACACTGATATGATTTGTAGGCATGGGATATGAGAAAGCTATTTTATTAGATTTTAAGCGTTGCAGTGTGTTTTATATGAAATAGTTGTGGGCCAAGATTTTTCAGGCTTGAGAAATCCAGTAGCAGAATGGTTAGATTCCAGTTAATGCCTTGAGAACTTGACTGAAGGGCAGCGGTAATTCATGGCAAGATGGCTCAAAACATGTAGAATGCCCCTCCTGCACAATATGGGTGGTCAAGAGACCTCCGGTGCAGGAGATGTATCCAGATACAGCTACTGTCCAACTGCATTAGATTCAGGGAATGGAATGGAATCTGCATGGAATCTGGCCATTTGCTTCAACCACTCCATGCTGACTAGGTTTTATAACTGAGTTAGCACATTTGCCTGCGTTAGGTCCATAGACCTCTACACCTTTCCTGTTTATGTACCTGTCTAAATAACTTTAAAATGTCTGCATTGTACCCACCTCTACAGCTTCCTCTGATAGCTCGTTCTATATTTGCATCAGCCTCTGAAGAAATTACGCCTTGGATCTCTTGTTAAATCTTTCTCCTCTCACCTTAAACCTATGCCCTCTAGTTCTGGACTTCTGTACCATAGGAAAAGGAATGTTACCATTCATTTTATCTCTTAACCGCTCAGCTTACTATGCTCAAAAAGTTAAAAGTCCTAACCTATCCAGTCTCTCCTTTTAACTCAAGCCCTTGAGTTCTTATAACCTCCGAATGAATCTTTTCTGGACCCTTTCCAACTTAATAAGATCCTGTCCATAGCAAGCTGTCTACTACAGCTGTAACAGGATTTCCCATCTCCTGTGCTCAATGCCTTACCAGTGAAGGCAAGGATGCCAAAAGCCTGCTTTACTTTTCTGTCTACTTGTGTTGTCACTTTCAGGGATTGTGCTCCTGTACCCTTAGGGGTTTATTTTACAATGTTGACATTTACCATGTAATTCTGGCTTGGTTTGACTTACAAAACTCCATCACCTGACCATGGGTGCTGTCTGTGTGAAGTTTATACATTCTCCCTGTGACAGTGTGGGTTTTCTCCGGGTTCACCGGTTTCCTTCTACACTCCAAAGACGTGCAGGTTTGTAGGTTAATTGGCTTTTGTAAATTGTCCCTAGTAAGTAGGATAGAATTAGTGTATGGATGATCGCTGGTCTGCGTGGACCCAGTAAGCTGAAGGACCCCTGGTTCCATGCTGTATCTCTAAACTAAACTAAACCTCACATTTGTCCGGTTTAAATTCCATCTGCCATTCCTTGGCCCACATCCCTGGTTGATCCAGATCCTTTTGTAAACTTCGATAGCTGCCTTCACTGATGATTTTAGTATCGTCCAGAATTTGCGAAGCACATTAACTGCATTGCCATCAAAATCGCTAATACAGATGACAAACAACAATGGACACTCTCAGACCCTTGCGGTATACTGCTACACTGTACACAGGCCTCCAATCAGAAAAACAACCCTCGATTCTCAATCGCTAAGTCTGTTTTGAATGCTGATCCAATGTGATCTAACCTACTGGCACACCTTCTATTCCTTGTCAAAGGCCTTGATAAATACCCTGTAGACAATATCCTCTGCTCCACCCGTGTCAATCCTCTTAGTGACTTCTTCAAAAATGCTGTCAAGTCTGTGAGATGTGATTTCCCATGTACAAAACTACACTGACTCTCCCTGATCAGAGCCAGCCTATCCAAATAGTGGTCGATCCAGTCCCTCAGAATCTCCTGTAAGTTACCCACCACTGATGTCAGACTCACCAGCCTGTAGTTCCCTATATGTCAATTTATTCACTATGTTTTTGTGTATTTCCTTATTTTCACAGAGCCAAGTGGTTAACAGAACCAAACCCCGATGCTGAAGAGCTTTTCAGGATGGTTGGAGACATCTTCATCCTGTGGTCAAAGTCACATGTATGTTCCTCAATTATCAACAAATGGTATCATAAAAAACGAGGCTCCAAGTTATCGTCGTTTCTTCATTGCTTTTGTTTTACCTCTTTATTTCCATGTAACTTAATTCTGGCATAAAAATGACAGCCAACAAGTACTTTACCCTGTGACTCAAAACTTTAGTTTAAAGTGTTTGAAATTCCTCTTTAATATTCTTGATGTCACTTTCAGCATCTGGCATTTCACATATTTATAGAAATTTAAATGTGATTTATCTGTGGCTACCTTTAGGACAATTTGGCAAAATGGGCTTGTCAGCAGCAAAAAGCGTGTTAGTACAGGGTTGCTTTTGTGATTGGCTGTCTGTGACTAGTGGCATTTCACAATGATTGGTGCTATACAACATAATTATATATCTGCTGTTTGTAATCTATAATGTTTGTACACTGCAGGCCAGGTTGGGTCTGTTTGTGCAGTCCTCAGAACAGTGTGCCAGGTGACACATTTTTGTCGCATGCAATGACCGGATATTCTGACAGTCTCGACCCGAAACATCACCTATTCCTTTTCCTTAGAGATGCTGTCTGCCCGCTGAGTTACTCCAGCTTATTGTGTCTATCTTCGGTTTAAACCAGCATCTGCAGCTCCTTCCAATACACACTGACAGAACTGAAGTGCAATATAAGACAATAACTGCAGATGCTGGTACAAATCGAAGGTATTTATTCACAAAATGCTGGAGTAACTCAGCAGGTCAGGCAGCATCTCAGGAGAGAAGGAATGGGTGACGTTTCGGGTCGAGACCCTTCTTCAGACTGATGTCAGGGGGGCGCGACAAAGGAAGGATATAGGTGGAGACAGGAAGATAGAGGGAGATCTGGGAAAGGGGGATGTGAAGAGAGGGACAGAGGAACTATCTAAAGTGGGAGAAGTCGATGTTCATACCACTGGGCTGCAAGCTAAACTGAAGTGCAATGATTGAATCACTCACCGGCGCTCCTTTCAGACATTTGGCCTGACTCTATGGTCTCTCCCTGTGACTAATTGTAGAAAGAAGAAGGTTCAATATAATCTAATGGTGATAGGGAGATAGGTGGTTTAATGGTGGTAGGGACAGTTCATTCTTCTGATAAGCTGAATCTATTTATGAGTACTGTCCTTTTTAAACTCTTGTAAATTGCTGCGATAAATGGGGTAAACACCTGTGAGTATTTGCTGAGAATCCTCCAGCAGTTTCTGAATATTTTATTTTTTTACACTCAGAATTTCAAACGTGAGGAGCAGAACTTTGTGGTGCAAAATGAAATCAACAATATGTCGTTTCTCATTGCAGACAGCAAAAGCAAGATGTCCAAGGTAAGATGACAAACGTAATCTGTGAGATTCTTATAACCATAGTACGACCCCATTTAAAGAGGATCCTTAAAATTGTCATTTATTATCATAGATTCAGAATTGAGCATCGTTTTTGAGCTTTGAGAGGTTTAAGAAATGCATGTTTATAGGAAACTGAGGGGCAACCTTTCCACACAGAAGTTGGTTGGGCATATGGCTCAAGCTACAGAGGAAGTAATTGAGGTTGGTACAATAAACCATTTAAAGGACATTTGGAAGGTACGTGGATAGGAAAGATTTAGAGAGATACAGCCCAAACGTGGGCAAATGGGACTTCCTTGAATGAGGCATCTTGGTCAGCATTACCGAGTTGGGCCAAAGGGCCTGTTTCTGTGCCATGGAACTCTGATTCAAAATCCAAAAAGGTTCCAGCGGCCTTGTGGTGTAATACTGCAAGCGCTGTTCTGTAAGGATAAAAGTTAAGACTGGCTTGTCCATGGACTCCTGGATGT
Source organism: Rhinoraja longicauda (assembly GCF_053455715.1). NCBI lineage: Eukaryota > Metazoa > Chordata > Chondrichthyes > Rajiformes > Arhynchobatidae > Rhinoraja > Rhinoraja longicauda. The sequence goes on from NC_135993.1 coordinate 13,064,072, forward strand.
TAAAGGACATAGAGCATTTGATTAAGACAATAAAGGAAGTGTATGGCAGGTATAGAATACTAAAAACAGAGAGGCCCTTTGAGTATAAAGAGTGTAAGAAATTAGGATGCAAAGAGGGGTTCTGAAATATCACAGACAGATCAGATTAAAGAAAATTCCAAGATATTAGTGAGGTTCTGGTCGGGGTAAGAAAGGAGGCATATGTTAGATAGAGGCAGCTACCGAATCAAGCAAATTGTTTGAGTAGAAGGGACGAGGCAGTACACTTAAGAAGGAAATACAGAAACAAAATGGGGACATGAGATATGCTTGGAGATTAAAGGTAATGGAGAATCTGAAGATTCTCTAAATATATTGAGAACAAAAAAGTAATTGGGAGAGAGAATAAGTCCCTTTAAGGATCAGTGTAGTCATTTATGTGTGGAGGGCAAGATCTAAATAAATACTACTTATTTGTATTTACTGTGGAGAAGGTGCGGGCAGCAAGCAAGTTCAGGAAGGAAAGCACTGATGTCCTGAAAGGTCAATATACGATAGAGGAGGTCCTCTGAGGTTGTAGGAAGTGAGGAAAGAAATCAGTGGGGCCCTTGCAGAGATTTTTGTAGGTTCATTAGCCACAGGCGAGATACCAGAAGACTGGAGAGTAGATAAGGGTTTTTTAAATGTAAGAATGTTGGTTCAGAGGATGGTGAAGAAGGTTGTCTAAGGTTGCAAGAAGATTTAGATCAAGTGGGAAAGTGGATAAAGGAATGGCAGATTATATTTAACTCCGACAAGTGCAAAATGATTAAAAATACAAAGTAAAACAAGGGTAGGTTATAAATAGTGTATGACAGGGCCATGGTAATGTTGTAGAACAGAGAAACTAAGGGTGTAAGTACAGAGTTCCCCGAATGTGGTAACACAGATAGAAGCATGTAGACCAAAGTAAATGGCACACTTGTATTCATCTTCAACATCTTGATATCCCTTCTATAGAAAGAAGATTCTAACTCGCTACCCTATTTAGGTCTCTCGTACTCTTACATGCTTCCATCAAGTACGTTTGGCATCCCTTGCCCCAGGAAAAGCATGCCCAGCCTAACCAGTCTCTCTGTCTCTATAAACAGAGACAGAAGTCCCCAATTCTGGCAACATCCTGGTGAATCTCTACTGCACTCTCTCCAGTGAAATTATTATCCTTCCTACAGTGTGGTGACCAGACTGTAATCTCTACTCCAACGCATAAAGACAAGCATGCTATATTTTTTACCACCCTATCAACCTGTGACTTTTGAGGAATTATAGACTTAGTCTTCCTGTTTATCATTATTCCTTTGTGTCCAACTACTTACAGTATATGTCCTACCTCTATCTGACTTCCCAGAATTCATCTCCCCCCCAACTTTTCGTGTGATCTATATCCTGCTGTAGCCTTATACAATCTTCATTGCAATCCACAACACTGCCAATGTTCATCTCATCCCCAAACATGCTGATCCAACATTTCCCATCCAAGTTGTTTATATATCACCAACAACAAAGATCTCAGCACTAATCCCTGTGATACACGATATGTCTCAAATCTCCAATCTGAATATCATCCTTCCACCACTCTCCTCTACCTCCAGTAACCAAGGTAAATTTAGATCCAAATAGCCATCTCAACTTTGGTCCATATGTGGCTTCATCTTCTGGACCAGCTTACCATTTGGGATCTTGTCAAATGCCTTACCAAAATTGTTATAGACAGCATCTACCAACCTGCCTTCGGTCTCCTTTGAGATAGGATTTCCTCCTCACAAAGTTATGCTTCCTGCCCCTCATCGTCCCCTCCATTTCAAATGTACATCAATATGTCCCTTAGACCTTTCTACAATAATTTTCGTACCACTGTAGTAAGGCTCACCAGCCTGTATTATCTGAATTATCCCTGCTGTGCTCCTTAAATATAGGAATAATATTAGTGATCCTCCAGTCTTCTGGTACATCATATGTGGCTAGAGAAGAAAAAAAGCAAACATCCGCTTTGTTTCCTATTGTGTCTGGGATAGATCGCATCGGACCCTGGAAATGTATTTAATCCAAGGCATCTAAAATCTCCAACTTCTTAATACTGACAAGCTCTAGACACAACCTGTGGCACCCATACTATTCCTCACTAATTTGCCAGAATGGAGGACAATAGACAATAGGTGCAGGAGTAGGCCATCCAGCCCTTCGAGCCAGCACCGCCATTCAATGCGATCATGGCTGATCACTCTCAATCAGTACCCCGTTCCTGCCTTCTCCCCATACCCCCTTACTCCGCTATCCTTAAGAGCTCTATCCAGCTCTCTCTTGAAAGCATCCAACGAACTGGCCTCCACTGCCTTCTGAGGCAGAGAATTCCACACCTTCACCACTCTCTGACTGAAAAAGTTCTTCCTCATCTCCGTTCTAAATGGCCTACCCCTTATTCTTAAACTGTGGCCCCTTGTTCTGGACTCCCCCAACATTGGGAACATGCTTCCTGCCTCTAATGTGTCCAATCCCCTAATTATCTTATATGTTTCAATAAGATCCCCCCTCATCCTTCTAAATTCCAGTGTATACAAGCCTAATTGCTCCAGCCTTTCAACATACGACAGTCCCGCCATTCCGGGAAATTAACCTAGTGAACCTACGCTGCACGCCCTCAATAGCAAGAATATCCTTCCACAAATTTGGAGACCAAAACTGCACACAGTACTCCAGGTGCGGTCTCACCAGGGCCCAGTACAACTGTAGAAGGACCTCTTTGCTCCTATACTCAACTCCTCTTGTTACAAAGGCCAACATTCCATTTGCTTTCTTCACTGCCTGCTGTACCTGCATGCTTCCTTTCAGTGACTGATGCACTAGGACACCCAGATCTCGTTGAACATCCCCTCTTCCTAACTTGACACCATTCAGATAATAATCTGCCTTTCTATTCTTACTTCCAAAGTGAATAACCTCACACTTATCTACATTAAACTGCATCTGCCATGTATCCGCCCACTCACACAACCTGTCCAAGTCACCCTGCAGCCTTATTGCATCTTCCTCACAATTCACACTACCCCCCAGCTTAGTATCGTCTGCAAATTTGCTAATGGTACTTTTAATCCCTTCATCTAAGTCATTAATGTATATCGTAAATAGCTGGGGTCCCAGCACCGAACCTTGCGGTACCCCACTGGTCACTGCCTGCCATTCCGAAAGGGACCCATTTATCCCCACTCTTTGCTTTCTGTCTGTCAACCAATTTTCTATCCATGTCAGTACCCTACCCCCAATACCATGTGCTCTAATTTTGCCCACTAATCTCCTATGTGGGACCTTGTCGAAGGCTTTCTGAAAGTCGAGGTACACCACATCCACTGACTCTCCCCTGTCAATTTTCCTAGTTACATCCTCAAAAAATTCCAGTAGATTTGTCAAGCATGATTTCCCCTTCGTAAATCCATGCTGACTCGGAATGATCCTGTTACTGCTATCCAAATGCTCAGCAATTTCGTCTTTTATAATTGACTCCAGCATCTTCCCCACCACTGATGTCAGACCAACTGGTCTATAATTACCCGTTTTCTCTCTCCCTCCTTTCTTAAAAAGTGGGATAACATTTGCTATCCTCCAATCTACAGGAACTGATCCTGAATCTATAGAACATTGAAAAATGATCTCCAATGCTTCCACTATTTCTAGAGCCACCTCCTTAAGTACCCTGGGATGCAGACCATCAGGCCCTGGGGATTTATCAGCCTTCAGTCCCATCAGTCTACCCAAAACCATTTCCTGCCTAATGTGGGAGGTGAACGTCATTGAAGAAGCTTTTGATTAGTCTGCATTTGGAAGTTTGACCACTATGTGCAGGATTAATGATGCCGTGGGGTGTAGTGTGGGAGAATTTGAGTTGTAAGGATACATCATATCACCCGCTTTCAGTTTGTCTATCTGGATAAGCATGATTATGTCAGGGCAGTATTTCTAGTAGAGAGCAGTTTACCATGATATATCTTCCAACATTAGTCCATGCTGTGGAGATTCTCATTCCTGGAGGAAACCATCAAAGCACCTCCTTCCTGAATGTTCTAATTTCAACTTCATGCCTCGTCCACTTCAGGCACAAGACATCTCTCCCAACACTTACCTCACTTATAAGGACTTAAATGCCAGCTTTATAGTATATCTGGGAATTAGTTTTCTGTTTACCCAGTTGCCTCTATCTACTCGCTGGTGGCCATACTATGTGCTACTTATTCGTGGTTGCCATGGGGTGAACAATTTAAACTCTTCTGTTATTACTACATCGCAAATTTTTGGTACCTTCATTCAATTGAGCCATTGGTTCCATCAAGACTGCTAAAGGTCCCATTTTAGCACTAACTTTGGGATGTACACCACTTCAATCTGGATTGTGGCCTATTTGCTTTTTTTCTGTGGGGCACTTGTTTGTCACTGCTGGATGCTGCCACGCTGCAGCACATCTAAATTTGGTTCAGTACAATTTCCAGTTATTTGTCATCTCCCTAAAGAGTGGCTAGTCTAAATATCCATTGTAAACTAAATTAAAAACTACCATATATTTACAATTGAATGTTTTAATATAGGTTCAATTTTGGTATGGATTGATTGACATCAATAATACTCATAAATGCAATTTGCCTTTGTGTAAAAGTGCTGAGTAAACCTCACTGGATTAGCAGTCTTTAGTTGAGTTCTCAAGAAAAGAATTACCAATCCAAAACAATCAGGGTATCAATTAGAGCAATTAGCAGAAGTGTTTGAGTTATTTATATTTTTGCAGTCAGAGTTTGAAACGTTTAATGAGTAAACCTCCAGCCTTGTGAAATGGACTCCATGAGACTTGGTTTAGTAAATTTCTAGTATTCAATTGTTTCTAGTTATGATAGTTTAACAAAACTGGCAATCAAATATATTCACTTTGGTGACTACTAAATTGACTGAAAACAGTTCCATAGAAATTATATATTCATTCAATGCAACATGTAAAATATGACAATGACTTTAGCAACAGGTTGCCTGCTACTTTTGGTAAGTATTTCGTATTATACTTGCCATTTGGTGATTTATACAATGTTTTACACACTTCGCAGGTGTAGTAAGCAGATTTTCTACCGGTTTGAGTTCAAAATCTATCTACGGAGATCACAATATAATATTACACTGTGCTACTATGTTTCAAAGAGTCTAAAATAATTCAAAAATTAGTTCTTCAACTTTTACTGAACTGTTTATTATGCTATAATTGCTCATGAGAGTAATCAACTGTGTGGCAGCTTTCCAACAACTTAATTATAAGATGAAGTTGGGTCTGAAGAAGGGTCTCAACCCAAAACGTCACCCATTCCTTCTCTCCAAAGATGCTGCCTGTCCCGCTGAGTTACTCCAGCTTCTTGTGTCTATCTTAATTATAAGAGATTCGTTTCTGTTGAATTTGAAACCTTGGATTTGATTTGAGTTTATCCAATGGATTATGTAATCCACGGAATTTACAAATCTAGACATCCATGTTATAAAAGCTTTTTCAGGCAAAATAAAATGTATTCCTATTTTTTCAGATTGTTATTAATCAGATTCATTTTGTGCATCTCTTGTGCCTTGTGTAGGTTTGATAGATTGGCACATGTAACATCTCCTTTGCCGAAGTTTTGTATGAAAATTGAAATCTCTAATAATTTCCTAATTCCTTATCTTTTCTATGGCATATTGATATCTGCGGTCGTGTCTGCCTGAATAGGCTGGAGAGGATGGACAGGTCAGAGGGCATGATGATATGAATATGCATCCGCTGTGCAGCTAGCTTCGCACTGCCGATGGCATTTTCCCGGGTTCTCCTGCTAAGGCCCTCTGATTACCATGCCGTTTTAGTTTCTATCACCAGGCTCATGGAATCAGGCACAATGTTTTATTTAATAATGAGATATATCACTAAGTTTCTAACATGCAAAACAAATTTAAAAACTTTACCTGGTAAAATTTACGAAAATAAATCAAATGTCTTTATATGAATCACTATTTTATGAAGTAAAATTCAGACTGGTGACAGAATAGACGGTGTGGCTTGGCTATACTATGTTAGGCTTAGCTGTTAAATTCAGGGAGGCATCAGCCACTGGCAAGCAAGTGATGAAGAGCACTGTGACGTCTTGCACATTCTTCAGTGTTTTGTATTTTGAATGGTTTGAGGGGAAAATGAATCAAATAATGATTTACTTACAGATGTTGATTATTGCCTTAATTGTCAATGCTAGCATGTTGCTTTTATGTGCCAGAAAAATCACAGCAACTTTCTTGTCAGTTTTTATTTCATAATGTTTTCCTGCCATACATTTATAATTTTAAATTACTATCAGTAACAAAAAAACTACAACATTAACAAAACACAAAAATATCTTTTTTTATATTGATAGAAAGATAATTAATGTTTTGATTAATATATTGACCATTAAAATATAAAATGTAATGCAAACAAAACAAGAGAATGATTGAATTGCTAAAATGGCTGAGAACCTATTTCAAGTAGTTCTGTATATGGTCATCTCCAGGTCCATTTCTATAATCACATTGTCGAAAAATATAGAAACTCATGTTTTAACCCAGCATACTTGCCTCACTATACCACATATCTCACCAGCTCCAAATGTGATAACTATATCACTCATTGTGATACCAGGACTGAATGAGTACTGGCTGGGGAGTCTGAATTTTTTCTTGTATTCCATATTTCTTCCTCCCTTTATCCACAGCACCACTTTACTAAATAACTATGTTATTTTCACTGCATTTGCAGACATTTAATAAGAATTGCAACAATCTTATGGCCTGTTCTTTAACTGAACTGAACCATCAGAAGTGTGGTGTGCTTTCGGAATTAATAGAGAAATTATACAAAAACTCTCCCAGCTATTTTTTCCTCATTGTTATAAGTACATAAATGATTGGAGCAGAATTAGGCCATTCGGCCCATCAAGTCTACTCTGCCGTTCAATCATGGCTGATCTAACTCTCCCCATCAACCCCATTCTCCTATCTTAACCCCGGACACCTGTACTAACCAAGAATCTATCTATCTCTGCCTTAAAAATATCCATTGCCTTGGCCTCCACAGCCTTCTTTCCTCCACAGCCTTCTGTGGCAGAATTCCCCAGATTCACCACCCTCTGACTGAAGAAATTCCTTCTCATCTCCTCCCTAAGGGAACGTTCTTTTATTCTGAGGCTATGACCTCTGGTCCAAGACTCTCCCACAAGTGGAAATGCCCTCTCCACATCCACTCTATTCAAGCCTTTCATTATATGGTAAGTTTAAGTGAGATCCCCCCTCATCCTTCTAAACTCCAGCAAGGAGAGGCCCAACGCGGTCAAACGCTCATCATATATTAACCCACTCATTCCTGGGATCATTCTCGTAAACATCCTCTGGACTCTCTCCAGTGCCAGCCCATCCTTCCTCAGATATGGAGCCTAATATTGCTCACAATACCCCAAATGCAGTCTGACCAGCGCCTTATAAAGCCTCAGCATTTGTATTCTACTCCTCTCGAAATAAATGCTAGCATTGCATTTGCCTTCCTTATTACCGATCTGACTTGCAGATTAACTTTTTGGGAAACTTGCACTAACACTCCCAAGTCCCTTTGCACCTCTGTCCACAGTACATGACGTTGTAAGGCAATAATTCCATTGCGCATTTAGAAGCATTGGTTCCAGCAGGTAAACTTTCGGTCTCGACCGGAAACATCACCCATTCCTTCTCTCCAGAGATGTTGCCTGTCCACCTTACTGAGTTACTCCAGAATTTTGTGTCTATCTTAGGTAAATTTTCCCATCAGGTATCCCATTTATAGTGCCATAATAAACAATAGATATATTTATATGAATTTTGAACATACATTTTTGATGTTCAAGAATTTTCAATGGGTACTCCAGAAAATAATCATTTTATTCACCTGTTATTCTTACAGATTAGTATCAAACCTTTAATTCTCTTTCTCAGTCTTCGTGTTCCACGAGTAGACCTTGCTCTCTGCACTACACAAATGATTTATTATTATGAGGGATTTATTATTCTAGAATTTATCCTTTGAAGAATCATATGGCCTGAAAGCAAATATGTATACATCTGTGCTATAATCTTATTGCTGGTTAAGATGTTTGACCGCACTAAGTTTTAATACACAGACATTAAACGTGCATTAGTATTTTTATGTAAACACTTGGGAATGTGTCAGTTTTGCACTTTGTTATCAAAAATTAATTTGCAGTGATTTTCAGATGCAGACATAGTATTATGCACTGAAGTTATTTATCTTCCCTCATCGGCCCAATCTATTGACAAGGGTACGGAGGGTTTCAAGGTAGATCAATGCACCTTAGTTTGTGTTATTTCTCCTGTTGCAAAGAACTAACTTGTAAATAGTAAAAATGACCCTTGCCTTTAGTCAGTGGTGACCAGGTCACTGAAACCTCCTGAGCAGGGAGACAAATTCCTGGAAGGGGACCATTGGATGTGTAATGTCCATTCAAGGAGCATAAGTTTTAAATAATCTACTTTAGCTAATGTAACAAAGTTTAAAAAGAAAATAATATTTTTCACAATAGGTGGTGTTCTAGAAATTTATCAGTATTCACAGAGACCCATTTTTCAGTCTTAGAAACATGGAAAATAGGTGCAGGAGGAGGCCATTCGGCCCTTCGAGCCAGCACCGCCATTCATTGTGATCATGGCTGATTGCCCCAGTCAGTAACCCGTGCCTGCCTTCTCCCTATATCCCTTGATTCCACTAGCCCCTAGAGCTCTAACTATCTACCTTGTGGGACCACCGCTTATAAATTTAAAGTTAGGTGCTACCAAATTGGCTGTATACGAGGGTTAGCCTTTCCTTCACATGCTGCACCAGGGCAGAGTGCGCCATGAAGCCCAACTAATGCGGAGTAATGGATCAGAAGGGTGGATGTCAGATGTTGATTGGTGGCAGTGCAGAGGGACTGATGAGGGGTTGGTGATCAATGATGGGGATATAGGGGTGGGATATGAGGAGGGAAGCTGTGATTGTGCTGCAGGCACATTTCAGATGGTCAGTCTTCAGTTTGCTTGATTGGAGCAGTGGGAGATTGATGGGTGAAGGAATGATCTGTGTCCAACTTCCATGGATGTGCAAAATTACCTGCCTGGGTCGATTTAATTCATTTTGTTGACATAGCCTTTGATTCTGATATACAGTACCCTCCATAATGTTTGGGACATTATTTGCCTCTGTACTCCACAATTTGAGATTTGTAATAGAAAATATCACATGTGGTTAAAGTGCACATTGTCAGATTTTATTAAATGCTAACTTTATACATTTTGGTTTCACCATGTAGAAATTACAGCTATGTTGATACATAGTCCCCCCATTTCAGGGCACCATAATGTTTGGGACGCATGGCTTCACAGGTATTTGTAATTGCTCAGATGTGTTTAAATACCTCCTTAATGCAGGTATAAGAGAGCTTGCAGCATCTCGTCTTTCCTCCAGTCTTTTCATCACCTTTAGAAAATTTTATTACTGTTTATCAACATGAGGACCAAAGGTGTGCCAATGAAAGTTAAATCAGCCATTATGAGACTGAGAAACAAGAATACAACTGTGAGAGACATCAGCCAAACCTGAGGCTTACCAAAATCAACTGTTTGGAACATCATTAAGGAGAAAGAGAGCACTGGTGAGCTTACTAACCGCAAAGGGACTGGCAGGCCAAGGAAGATCTCCACAGCTGATGACAGAAGAATAAAGCAAAATCCCCAAACATCTGTCCGACAGATCAGAAATGCTTTTCAGGAGTTAGGTGTGGATTTGTCAATGACCACTGTCCACAGAAGACCTCAGGAACAGAAATACAGAGGCTACACTGCCAGATGTGAACCACTGGTTAGCTGTCAAAATAGGATGGCCAGGTTACAGTTTGCCAAGAAGTACTTAAAAGAGCAACCACAGTTCTGGAAAAAGGTGTGAACAGATGAGACGAAGATTAATTTATATCAGAGTGATGGGAAGAGCAAAGTATGGTGGAGAGAAGGAAATGCTGATGGTATAAGCATAATGAATTCTTAAGTGTGTAGACATATCCTAGCTGCTCGAGTTCAAACAAATGGCTGAAAAGTCATTGGCAACATCAAGACAATGATCCCAAACATACTGCTAAAGCAACAAATGAGTTTTTCAAAGCTAAAAAATGGTCAATTATTGAGTCGCCAAGTCAATCACCCAATCTGAACCCAATTGAGTATGCCTTTTATATGCTGAAGAGAAAACTGGAGGGGACTAGCCCCCAAAACAAGCATGAGCTAAAGATGGCTGCAATACAGGCCTGGCAGAGCATCACCAGAGAAGACACCCAGCAACTGGTGATGTCCATGTCTATGTTTCTAATCACAGACTTCAAGCAGTCATTGCATGCAAAGGATATGTAACAAAATACTAAACATGACCACTTTCATTTACATGACATTGCTGTGTCCCAAACATTATTGTGCCCTGAAATGGGAAGACTATGTATAAACACAGCTATAATTTCTACATGGTGAAACCAAAATGTATAAAAATGGCCTTTATTAAAATCTGACAATGTGCACAATGTGACCACATGTGATTTTTTTCTACAAATCTCAAATTGTGGAGTACAGAGGCAAATAAATAAATGATGGGTCTTTGTCCCAAACATTATAGAGGGCACTGTATTTTTAAATGAATACATTCAATTATAGATCGACTCTAATCTCATTTTTATTAAACTAGAAAATGTATTACCCTTTTGCTTACTAAACATCTGATTCAGCATTTTAAAGCATTGCTAATAGTCACTTATCACACAATAAATAGCTATTGTTTATGTACAGCAAAATGTACAACATTCAATAATTTACTGTGTCGCAGGTAATGTGACTAATGCTAATTAAACTAAAACTGGGTTATGCAATGTTGCTTGTGAGCAAATTAAAATAGATCGGTGTTCGCTATAAATTAAGATGGCATACAGAGGGAATTTCATTTCAGTACCACATAGATTGCATGGTGCAATTTGATTCCAAATTAAATACTTTGTGAGCGGAATGGTTTAATTGTGCATTAATGCAATAAAACTATTGGATGTCTAAGTGGGAATCCAAGGCAAAATTGACATTGTTATAATTTTTAATGTATTTATAATGTTATGAGCGGTTAAACATTTGCAGATTGGGTATGAACCACAGCATTCAATATTGATATTCTTGGCAGTTAAATAACCCAGCTGAAATAACTCATTATAGCAATAAGATGTAGAAATAATCACTGTCAATGTTAATTTAAACAAAATGAATAATTTTGCAAGCGTAAGCAAAGGAAATAACTCAATTAATAATACTCCATAATAATTTATAAATTTTGACAATTTGTCATGCCTCAGTCCACATGAGAATAGTAAAGATTTGAGAACCATTCACATTTGCTGCTCATTCAAATTATCGATCAATGGCTTTTTCACTTATCTGTATTTTAATGATGAATCATTTGCCTGTATTGTCATTACCTATGATTAGAACTAAAATACAAAACAAGTCAATTTATGAAGTATTATGTTACTCTCCATTAGAAGAGTACAAGACAAATCTGAACTGTTCCTTGCTCCTCAACGTATAATTCTTAAATGCTCACGTCTCCATTGTTGAAACTTTTGTGTTTCCAAACAAAATAATTTAAAATGCTAATAGTATAAATGCAACTGACCTTCAGTTACTACTTCAAGAAATATGAGGCATTATGTATTTGAGAACTATTTTCTGAAAGTTGAGGATTCTGTTGTTAACTCGCATTTTATCTACTTTCATTTAATTTTATAATGTGCTGTTTTCTAAAGTAAAATATTTTAATATTGTGTGCTACATATTTATGGAGAATCGCACAGATTTCTGATCATAATAGTTTTAATCTACAATTTGATATTCATGTATCATTAAATCAAACTAATGGCAACCCAGGAGTATTAAATTTATCCAAGTTTAAGTTCATTTTGCTTGGGGAATGGGCAAGCCAAATTAATCTTAATCAAGTATTGCAGGTGAAAGGAATTTTGAGACTTCTAAATTTATTTCAGCTCCATTATATGTATTTAGTCTCAGTTACAGTCATAGAACGTGGAGTAAAATTATCTTTAGCGGAATTATCTTTAGCGGAGTTGATGATAATGAATCAGCAAGTTGTCTCAATAATTCTTAGAAAATAAAATTGTAAAATATTTAAAATTAGATGACAATTGAGGTGAGAATTAATGTCACCATCCCAAACCACACTGGTCATCATTCATATATATTTTTGGTCAGAAGCCATATACATATGAGTTAATTGGTGTTAGCTTCTCTAATTCTCAGAACTTCCTATGTACAAAATTCTCTTACGTAACTAGACAATAGCTTATTAATGATGTTAGTAATTCAGCTTTTACAAATGTACAAGCCTACCTACTTCCCTTTTTGTGACTACACTATTTTAAGGTCAGTTTTGATATGTTGTGAGGGCTCATAACTATAGAAGTTGATTCTATTCGGACACAGACGCCATTTAACCCCATGGTTTGTCTAGCGCCCCATATAAACAGGAAAATCTGTGTTCTGGATATGAGTTTTACCTTTGTATTAAGTAAGTTTCCTTGTGAGGGAAAAAAGAGCACATCTCCAACCCTCCGAAGAAAACCTTGCAATCATCTCTGTAGTCGTTGAATCCCTGAATCATAAATTGTTGATATGAAGAATATATTTATGCCAGGAGCCATTCCAAAAGCTTTCTGCTTCCTGTAGACCTATTGCTGCCACCAGTTTACTAATCATTCGTGCCTGAATCAGAGTCTATTATATATTAGTATGGAACTCCAGAAGATTAAACCAGCCGAGTGGCCTAATCTGCTCCTATCACTCCTGACCTTATGATCTATTTGGATGGTTGGATCCAGATGTGGTTCTGTGATGAACCATGTTTCCTATGACTGTCTGTTATCAAGTTCAAGTTCAATTTGTCATTACATGGTAAAAGTAACTGCATCTCACGTGATATTCAGGCCAGGGAAGACCTCGGCTTTTCTTGTGCAGTCTGAAGTAACATTCTGCTCTTAGGCTCACAAAGGCAAGAAAGGCAATTGCCTTTTTTAACCTCATTTGAGACTGATCCTGAAAAGTCCTAGCTGAGGATTCCACATTCAGGCCTGAATTAAAATTGTCATGATGTAAATCAGTTAAAATTATGACTTAATGGTGGGTAACTCAGGACATTTTACTGGTTTCTGCTGAGCAAATAGAGATGAAATTATTTCCATTTTCTTCAGATTGCTTTCATTATCTGATCTGTGCTCTAATTGAATCTGTGTATTTGGTTCAAGGAAGAGTTTCAGCTCCAGTTGTTTTCTATTGATCTCTGCTGTAAAGTATGTTGTTCAGTGGTATTGCCTCTTATTATTCCAGTGTTTTTGCCCAACTGCTGAGCAATCTATAGAAACTCGCTTAAAGAGTGTTCATATGAGTTAGATACTGAAGAGAAGTTGATGTCTTGCACTAATTAATACTTTCAGTAGAACAAGGTGAAAACAACTGAATAAAACATTTTCTTCTCCTTCTGAAGTTGCAGATGTTAAAGTTGATGTTATGCCCGTATTTTCTGAGTGTCTGCATGTGTGGCGATGTTTGTATAAACAGGGGTTCAGATAAGAGATGTTCAAGGTATTTTCGAAACTTTTGGAAACCAACATTTTTATTTAGGTGTTTTTTTAATTATGTGGTCAAATTTTAATTATGTCAGTCAAAAGTTAAATGGATGGTGACAAATTCTTATCTTAAACCCTGTAAAAAATATGCTTATTCTATGGAGATTATTGTTATAGTTATCATTATGAATGGTTTTCACCACCATTTATGGTGAAAATGATACCAGATAATAACACCACGGCCTTTAACACTGTAACACTAAATAAGCAAAATATGTAGAATGTTGCACCTATTAATAATTATTCTATCACGTACCTTTCTGTAATTCACTATGGTGACAGGGCAGAAAAGGTTGGTGTGAGATCCTACATTCACTGCCTGTTGGAGTTGTTTCGTAAGGACAATATGTGCAATTGGTCCTTTTTGGACACTAACATGCTTTTTTCCACCTGCAATCTGCACCTTACCTCAGTAATCTGTGGAAGAGCATTGTATTGAACTTGACTTTATAAATGTTTTATTATTAACCAGTCAGGAGGGTCTGACCAAGAAAGGACAAAAAAGCAGAGGAGGGGTGATCGCTACTCCATTCAGACATCTCTGATTGTAGCAACTCTGAAAAAAATGCTTCCAATTGGCCTGAACATGTGTTCACCTGCTGATCAAGAACTCATTAACACAGCCAAGATAAGATATGCCCTGGTAAGTGAAGAATTATCTGGTTTGTGTTGACGTCAAATGTTTGTCATTTTACAAGCAGTCTGGTTGGGGTTAAAGACAGTGGACAAATTTTCTATCAAATCGGAAAAATTATGGTAGTAAAGTTCACACCAGATTTGTACAGCTTGTTGGATTTCATATTTTCTTATGTCATAGACAAATGCCATTTCAGCCCACCGTCCATGCCAGTTCAGTTGAAAGTGGCAGTTGAAAGGTAGAAGTAGAGGTAAAGATAGAAGGAGCTACTTGCTTCTCCATTGGTTTTTGTTTAACCTCTCCTCACATTCCCATCAGTGCATTCAGAATCTATCACTCACCTGCATACTGGGGACAATTTGCAGTAGATATTAAACCCACCAACCTGCACATCTTTGGAGAAAAATAAACTTGTTTTATTGTGAAACCAGAGTACTTGGGAGAAGCCCCATGGCTATAGAGAAAACATGTAAACTATACACAGACAGAACATTTGTGGAAAGATGGAGTCAAGTTCAGCCGTCATACTGATTCCGAAGAAGGGTGTCGACCCGAAACGTCGCCCATTGAGTCTGAAGAAGGATCTTGATCCGAAACGTTGCCCATTCCTTCTCTCCAGAGAGGCTGCCTGTCCTGCTGAGTTATTCCAGCATATTGTGTCTGCTGTGATACTTCTACCTTTCAATTGCCACTGTACTTTTCCACATATTATGAACGATTACGGGACAAAAGTGTCAGAATTAAATTGTTAGCAGCATTGTGTCAAACTAAAGTTTAATGCTTTGCTATTTTATTTGGTGTAGCGTCTACTTACTATCTCTCTCAACAATCTCTGCAGAAAGATACCGATGAAGAAGTACAAGAGTTTCTTCAAGGCAACCTCCATTTGCAAGGAAAGGTAAAAGAATATACAGTAAACCCTCAGCATAACCGACTACATAGGGGTAAATGGTGTCCGTCATTACTGATTGTCCCCTATTACCAAATAAGGGGGTTAATTTGTACAATACTACTAGATAAGCAACCAATAAACATACACTACACAGCACTGTACACAACAGTAAAGGACACAAAATACACAATACCTTCGGACAGCACCTAATTTGAGGAAGGGCATCCTTGCTATTGAGGCAGTGCAACGTAGGTTCACGAGGTTAATCCCTGGGATGACGAAATTGTCATATGAGGAAAGATTGGAAAGACTGGGCTTGGATTCACTGGAGTTTAGAAGGATGAGAGGGGATGTTATAGAGACGTTTAAAATTATGAAAGGACTGGACAAGCTAGATGCAAGAAAGATGTTCCCAATGTTGGGCGAGTCCAGAACCAGGGACCACAGTCTAAGAATAAAGGGGAGGCCATTTAACTCTGAGGTGAGAAAAGGTTTTTCACCCAGAGTTGTGAATTTGTGGAATTATCTACCACAGAAGGCAGTGGAGGCCAATTCACTGGATGAATTTAAAAGAGAGTTAGATAGAGCTCTAGAGGCTAGCGGAATCAAGGGATATGGAGAGAAGGCAGGCACAGGTTACTGATTGTGGATGATCAGCCATGATCACAATGAATGGCGGTGCTGGCTCAAAGGGCCAAATGGCTTCTTCCTGCACCTATTTTCTATGTTTCTATGTGGCACAGTGGCATTGTGATAATGTTTACTATTTTGCAACACCAGAGACCCAAATATAATCCTGACCCTGTGGCAGTGTGGGTTTCCTCCAGTGCACTGGTTCTATCCTACACACAGTGAGTTGGCTCTAGTGTATGGGTGGAGCTGGTGTGCCTTGGATGGGTGGGGGGGGGAGCCTGCACGGTTGCCAAGGGCGCCCAGGGTCAGGCCTGGGTCTCCGCTGATTATGTGAGAGGAAAGAGAACCAC
Organism: Rhinoraja longicauda; assembly: GCF_053455715.1. NCBI lineage: Eukaryota > Metazoa > Chordata > Chondrichthyes > Rajiformes > Arhynchobatidae > Rhinoraja > Rhinoraja longicauda. Next base: position 13,080,362 of record NC_135993.1, read on the forward strand.
TGCAGAACCACCAGCAATCGCCCATACACATGTTCTATGCCACACACCAGGGACAATTCATAGTGTGCAGAATAGAACTAGTGTTTATGGATAATCGCCTGTCGGCACAGACTTGGTGTTTCCACCTGTATCTAAAAACTAAACTAAGCTAAAATGGTTAAAAAACACCATCCATGAAACAACGACTGAAGGGTCTCGACGCGAAACGTCACCTGTTCCTTCTATCCAAAGATGCTGCCTGTCCCGCTGAATTACTCCATCATTTTGTGTCTATCTTCGATGTAAGCCAGCATCTGCATTTCCTTCCTACACATTTAGACTGCTACAGATTTGAATACTACTATAACCAAAATCCGTTTTAAAGAAGTCCGTTAAAACGAGGGTTTACTGTTCTTGCAAATCAAAAGAAAGCCTATTCTGTTTTATCATTTAACTTTTTACATATAAATCTCCAGAAAATTATAAATTTAAAAATCCCCCATCAATGCTACTTGGCAGAGTTTCCTCTCATTGTCCTGCAGGACTTTGGTTCATTTGGGTCTAATTGCAGAAGAACCTTAAGATGAAATAATTATACATCCATAATGGAGCCTCACTTATGGCACCATACTTTCAGTGTCAGAATGTGAACGGCTTTTAACTCGCCTCATTTCAACCATAAATCATCAAAAAACCTTCTGAATATATTCAAATAAAATGAAAAAATATAAAGTATTATTCAGACTCCAGGCTGAGGAAGCAAAAGTCAATTGCAAACTAACATTTTCAAATAAGAAATCAAAAAATTGCAGGTGCTGTATATTTGAAAATCATGTTTTTGCCTGATTCACTGTTTTTTAAGTGCCCTATTATGTATTTAATAATGTTTTATACAAGATGTTCTTTAACACCAAGCTAACTGACCAGTAGCCTCCTGGTTTCTGTCCCCTGTTTTGAATAGAAGAGTTACATTTCCAGTTTGATGGAACCTTCCCAAATTTAGGAAAATTAAAAGGAATTATCTCAGTTGCCAAGGGATGAAGCCTTTCAAGACCTGGAGTCTTGGCAACCCACAGCTCAGGCAAATTTCTGAGTATCACTTCCCAGAAATTGTAATTTCCCTGAAACCGCCCTGCTTGTGGGCTTGCCGATCCACAGCTGGTTCTGTGATGCGATCGGTCGTCTCTGCAATGCCACTTAATGCAAAATTCCAATTTAATTCTTCGCAATCTCGTGTTTTCTATTATTTATTCCCCACTTTCATTTGCTATAAACCTAATGCTTAATTGAAGCTGTTTGCAAAGTAGATGGACTACATTGGATCATTGACATATTTTATTCATCTGATTTATAGTGTGAAAATTCTTCTTCAATGCGATGGCAGATGGCATTATACAAGGACATTGCTGGCAAAGCTGAAGACAGCAACGATCCTGAAAAGATAGTGAAACGGGTGCAGGAGGTCTCTGCTGTTCTGTTTCACCTGGAGCAGGTACAGACGTTCGATATGCATTGTATGCATTTTTTTGTCAGTCATGCACTTAATTAAGAAATAGCAACGTAACCTATCATTGATACTGCATTTTTAAATCATTGTTCAATCTTAATGACTTCCCTTTTGTCCTACTCACATTCTCTCCACTCCCCAAGTAAGTTTCACAGTCATCTGAGACATTTTCCACTGAGCTGAATAAAGGTGAATCAATCCAGATTGGCTTGGCAACAAGAGACAGCATGGTTCTTATTGTGATTGGCTGCCTGCAACTGGTGGACTACACAAAGATTGGTGCTGGGACCCTGTGTTTGTAATATCTATGAATGACTTTGGATGTGGTTGTGAGAAGCATGATCAGTAAGTTCACAGATGAAACCAAGATTAGTGGAGTCATGTATAATAAATGACAAATGCAGTTAAATCCCAGTGAATGTGAAATGACTCATTTTAGGAGTACCAATGAGACAAGGATAGAGATCCATGAACATGCCAATAGGTGACATATTTAGGAAGGCATATGGGATACTGGCCTTCAATGGTCAGGTTATCAAATACAAAAGCAAGAAGGTGAAGCTCCAGCTTTTTGAAACTTTGGTTTGGATGTGATCGTGCTGGAGATGGTGCAATGGAGGATCACTAGAATGCCGCCTAGGATGGAGTGCTTCAGTTGTGAGGAGAGCCTTGAGAAGCTAGGTTTGTTCTCTCTGATGTGAGGAGGTTAAGAGAGGACATAATTGAGGTATGTAAAATTATGAAGGGTTTAGGTCGACCACATAGGGGCTCACGGATTTAGGACCTTGGTGGAGAACTTCAGAGGGGGTATGAAGATGACTTTTTTCACTTACATTTTGGTGAGCACCTAGAATACATTGCCTGAGTGGTTGATGCTCGGTCATTGACAGTAGTTAAGAATTCTCCACATGACCACTTGAATCATTTTACATAGGGCTACATCTTAAACTTTATGCAGTTTCGTACAGTCTTACGGATTGATTGAAAGATAGAGCATGGAAACAGGCCCTGCAGCCCACCCAATCCACACTGATCATCGATCATACTTTCACATTAGTTCTATGTTATCTCACTTTCTCAACCACTCCCTTCACACTACCAGCAATTTACAGAGGCCACTAACCTACAAACCTGCACATCTTTGGAATATGGGAGGAAACCGGAGCACCCAGAAGAAACCCACGCGGTCAGAATGGAACATGCAAATGCCACATCGATGGTACCCAGGTCACTGTGTCGTCTTGGACAGAGCTGTTGCCAAACCAAGCAGTGATGTATTCCAATTGATGCGGGCATCTTGTTTTGTGGCCTTAATAACTAGTTCCTTCATCTTGCTGACCTTGATGGAAAGGTTGTTGTCTTGACACCAGGTTACTAAGTTTTCTATCTCCTTCCAGCACTCTGTTTCGTCATTATTCGCGATCCGGCCCAGTACGGTGGTGTCATCAGCAAACTTTGCATTGAGCTCAGCCATATATTCTGTCCCATATTCAATCCATTGGCTGATACAGTGTTGTCAATCGATATTCCAGGCATATATTTGAATTGCAACCGGTTGAAATTTTTTCTGTGGACATTGATAACAGTATAACAGAGCTTTATTTGTCGTTCGGCACCGAAGTACCAAACAAAACTACATAGCAGTCATAGAAAAAAAGAACACAAGACACATAACCCCAACACAAACGTCCATCACAGTGACTCCAAACACCCCCTCACTGTGATGGAGGCAACAAAACTTCCACTCTCTTCCCCACGCCCACGGACAGACAGCTCGTCCCCGACCGACCCGCACAGTCCCCACACCGGGCGCTGAAACGTCCCGCAGCCGAACCGGGCGATGAAAGGCCCGCGACCAAGCCTTGCGCAGCTAAGTCCAGTGGCCGAGCCGCACCGGGCGATGTTAAGTCCCGTGGCCGAGCCGCACCGGGCGACATTAAGTCCCGTGGTCGAGCCGCACCGGGCGATGTTAAGTCCCGTGGTCGAGCCGCACCGGGCGATGTTAAGTCCCACAGTCGAGCCGCACCAGCGATGAAAAGACCCGCAGCCGAGCCGCACCGGGCGATGTTAAGTCCCGCAGCCGAGCTGCACCGGGCGATGTTAAGTCCCGCAGTCGAGCCGCACCAGCGATGTAAAGTCCCGCGGCCGAGCCTCACCGGGCGATGTTAAGTCCCGCGGCCGAGCTGCACCGGGCACTGTTAAGTCTAGCGGCCAAGCCGCACCGGGCGATGTAAAGTCCAGCGGCCAAGCCGCACCGGGCGATGTTAGGCCCCGCAGCCGAGCCGCACCCCGCGCCGTGAGGAAGAGAAAAGTCCCCCCCCCCCCCACACCACCACCCCCTCCCACACATACATAACCAAAAAAATATATAAAAACCATCCCAACACCGACACACAACAAAAAAAAAAAGGAAAAAAGACGAACAGACTGCTAGTGAGCCGCTGCCGTTAGGCGCCGCCACTTCCGGAGTGAATAGACGTCAAATTATATCCTTAAAAGACTGATTGTGAGCAGCAGTATTTTTGATTTGCCATATTATTAATATTTCTCCATAATACTTGATGTTTAGACAGAACATCCTTTCAAGTCCAAGAAGATGGTTTGGCACAAGCTGTTATCCAAGCAGCGCAGGAGAGCTGTGGTAGCATGTTTCCGAATGACCCCCCTTTATAACTTGCCAAGGTAAGGTATCACGGAAATAGTTTAAAAAAAACAGAAAAACATGATTTGTTTCCAGTTGTTATTCTGTGGAATATTCATGCATTGGATATTTGATTTATTTTGTGTGTTGACTATGAACAAGTAATAGATCAAGTGTCTTTTATTTAAGATCAATATAAAATCTGAGTGATATTGTAAATGTGAGCAACAAGAAAAAAGAAGCACATGTAAGGTTTAGGAAGCTGAAATTAGAAGCTTTTGAGGAATAACGAAAGTGGGAAAAGATAAAGATAAAAGATTCAGGACTAAAAAGAGCATGAAATATCATTGGTGGGTTGGATTAAGGAAAAGCTCAAGGAATTCTATACAGACATTTAATTACAAGACGAGAGTGAGGAAAAGGACACTCAAGGACAAAGGAGGGAATTTACATCTGAAGCCAGAGGAACTTGGCGAGATACAAATGAGTACTTTGCATTGGTATTCACCAAGAATAAGGACATGGAGGGTAGTGACATTATGGAGGGGTATGTTGATATTCCACAGCACTTTGAATCAAGAAGGAGGAAGTAGTGGGTCTCTTGAAGAATCCGAAGGTGATACATTGCCAACACTTGATGGGATCTATCCCAGGATATTGAGGGAGGCCAGAGAGAAGATTGCTGGGGGAGTGGCAGAGATCTTGGTATCTTTGTATCTTCTTTAGCCACAGCCACAGAGAACTGGGGAAAAAGCAAGGATATTTCTTTGTTGAGAAGGGCAACAGAGATCATCAAGCAAATTATAGGCCGGTGAACGTTATATCAGTGGTCAGGAAATTATGGAAAACATTATTTGTCAAAGGATTTACTCACATTTGGAAAAGTATGGATGGATTAGAGTTAGTCAGTACGGCTTTGTGTGACATGTAGAAAGGAACTGCAGATGCAGGTTAAAACCGAAGATAGACACAAAAAGCTGGAGTAACTCAGCGGGACAAGCAATGTCGAGACCTGAAACGTCACCCATGCCTTCTCTTCAGGAAGCTGCTTGTCCTCGCTGAGTTACTCCAGAGTTTTGTGTCTATCTTTAGCTTTGTGTGATGGTGTTCCTGTCATATGAACTTGACTGAGGTTGTTGAGGAGGTGACGAAGATAATTGATGAGGGTAGTACATATGGATATTGGCTGCACAGACGTTAGTAAAACAATGTATGGACTGAAATCTTAAAAGAACATATCACAGTATATATTGTTTTGCTAAATGATTATCATCGTTAACAAGTTAAATGGTATGTAAATACTAAATAATTATTCATTGCTGGACATTATCACAATATAACTAAGTGGATTACCATGGGTGGGGTTTCAGCAGCAGATGAGCTAATGCAAGGATGGAGCAGAGGTAATGTTTCCTGAAATTAGAGGACTTGTTGAAGGTTTGGTTTGGGTGTCACCTCCATGTAAGGGCATTGTTCCGAGCTTTGAATTGGCGGGTTTCACCTTGGATAGCTCTCAGGGAATGGTTGGGGAGGTTGATTTGGTGGCCCTTCCCAATTCTTGCATCTTGTTATTTAATAAAAATATATTTTATTTTTCCCCCAGTACTCAGTTGTGACTCATTTTGGTTTGAATCATTTGTAAACCAGCTTTATTGCACAAAGACAAATGTAGAAAATGTATCCTCTTCTCTCAGACATAAGATTAGCTATTACTTCATGAATGCCTATATGGAACTATGGCTTTGCAGAGCGTGTGGAGAAACAGACTTTGCAAGTCTAGTGTACCTACTGATGGTAACGTAGACTTTGCATAATTTCTGACATTAATCTTAGTACTACCATTGCACATGGTCGATTGACAAGTATTTTGTACAATTGCTGCAAAATCTGATGTTCAGAGCAACAAGCTGAAGGTATGGTTATCCATTCATTCTTTGTTAGATCAAGTATTTAATCAGTGTAAGCATTAGAGAGATGTGAAAGTATTATCAAGACGCCCATGACAAAACACTACCCAGTTTGATAAAAAGGTAGAAGAGAAGGTGAGATAAATTAAGTGATAATTTAAAATAAAGCAAAAGGTTTCTGAAAGTGTCATCGTCAGCAAAAAGGAAATTGAACTGACATATTTTTACCCAGCTTTGGAATAACAAAGTGAAATCTGTGAAAAGTGAATTCAGACAATTAGAAGACTCAATTAGATGATTTTAGCTCTCATATTAACATTGGAATTTCAAGAGCAACATAAATATTATAATTTCATATAAATGGAAAAAAAATGTAAGCTTACTTTATTTGTGGTTAGGATCACTTGGACCTACTTTGACACAGTTATATTTAACTATTGTGGAGAAATGCAAGGAAATAATCACAGATATGGTAGAAACATTTACCCTTTCCTGTTCTCTGATCTATCAACACAGCAACATTGTACAAAAACTATCTTTAACGATTGTGTGATAATAATAATAATAATAATAATAATGTATTTTATTTATATAGCGCTTTTCATATACTCAAAGATAGTTAACCGCTAAGTCATGTCTTTATTCCCAACCCTCCCTGTTTTCAATCTCACCCTTCCTTAGGCATCGCGCATCTAACCTCTTCATCGAAGGTTATAGAAATTCCTGGATTGACATCGAGGAACATTCGTTTGAAGATAAACTAATAAATGATCTGGCTGTAAGTACTGGTTTCTGTGAGCTGGCATGCAGATGTGCTGTACCAGTACGTACAACCCTGTTTCTAGACCATCTGCTGTTGCTTGTATTATTACGTCAAGTTTGTGCCACAGTAATGCCGTCTTCTGTCATTCTATGTTGCATCATTTGAAACTGGAAATAGCTGACCCATGGAATTAAGCCGTTTCTATGGCGGAGAAATTATTAAAGCTAAATTTGGTGTAAAAAATACTTTTTGCCAAATTCTGCAAGCCATTCTTCTTGGTGCATTTTAAATTGAACTTTCACTTACCAGGCTTCCTGCTGAAAGGACATACATGTTATCTGCAGACCAATTTACATTAGAATTAGGATTTTGTGGATCTTGAATAATATCAAAAAAGTTGGAAGAATGAATTGGAAATGGAATGAATAAGTTGAATTCATACACCTTAATAAGAAAATAGTGTTTGGTAATGATTACTTGAATAGAACAGCAAATATAATTTGCCCATTTAAATGATTAATGCCTGCAGTTTACTTAATGTTCCTCAACTGGCAACTGGTTATTCACTTTGGAAGTAAGAATAGAAAGGCAGATTATTATCTGAATGGTGTCAAGTTAGGAGGAGGGGGAGTTCAACGAGATCTGGGTGTCCTAGTGCATCAGTCAATGAAAGGAAGCATGCAGGTACAGCAGGCAGTGAAGAAAGCCAATGGAATGTTGGCCTTCATAACAAGAGGAGTTGAGTATAGGAGCAAAGAGGTCCTTCTACAGTTGTACCGGGCAATGGTGAGACCGCACCTGGAGTACTGTGTGCAGTTTTGGTCTCCAAATTTGAGGAAGGATATTCTTGCTATGGAGGGCGTGCAGCGTAGGTTCACTAGGTTAATTCCCGGAATGGCGGGACTGTCGTATGTTGAAAGGCTGGAGCGATTGGGCTTGTATACACTGGAATTTAGAAGGATGAGGGGGGATCTTATTGAAACATACAAGATATCATATCATATACATACAGCCGGAAACAGGCCTTTTCGGCCCTCCAAGTCCGTGCCGCCCAGTGATCCCCGTACATTAACACTATCCTACACCCACTAGGGACAATTTTTACATTTACCCAGCCAATTAACCTACATACCTGTACGTCTTTGGAGTGTGGGAGGAAACCGAAGATCTCGGAGTAAACCCACGCAGGTCACGGGGAGAACGTACAAACTCCTTACAGTGCAGCACCCGTAGTCAGGATCGAACCTGAGTCTCCGGCGCTGCATTCACTGTAAAGCAGCAACTCTAGGGGATTGGACACATTAGAGGCAGGAAACATGTTCCCAATGTTGGGGGAGTCCAGAACAAGGGGCCACAGTTTAAGAATAAGGGGTAGGCCATTTAGAACGGAGATGAGGAAGAATTTTTTCAGTCAGAGAGTGGTGAAGGTGTGGAATTCTCTGCCTCAGAAGGCAGTGGAGGCCAGTTCGTTGGATGCTTTCAAGAGAGAGCTGGATAGAGCTCTTAAGGATAGCGGAGTGAGGGGGTATGAGGAGAAGGCAGGAACGGGGTACTGATTGAGAGTGATCAGCCATGATCGCATTGAATGGCGGTGCTGGCTCGAAGGGCTGAATGGCCTACTCCTGCACCTATTGTCTATTGTCTATTGTCTATCTATCCTCTTGGTGACCTCTTCAAAAAAACTCAGATTTAGGAGATACAATTCCAATGCACAAAGACATGCTAACTACCTCTAATCAATCCCTATCTATCGAAATAGTGGTAGATTCTGTTCCTCAAAATCGCCCCCAACATCTCTCCCACCACTGAGGCCAGGCTCACCAGCCTTTAGTTCCGTGGTTTGTCTTTGCTGCCTTTCTTAAATAACAATAGACAATAGGTGCAGGAGGAGGCCATTCGGCCCTTCGAGCCAGCACCGCCATTCAATGTGATCATGGCTGATCATTCTCAATCAGTACCCCGTTCCTGCCTTCTCCCCATACCCCCTGATGCCGCTATCCTTAACAGTACAAAATTAGCCACCCTCCAGTCTTGTCGAACGTCACCTATGCCCAAAAATGGTACAAATATCTCTGCAATTTCTTCGGTAGCTTCCCAGAAGGTCAGGGTGTGTGTACACTTGGTTAGGCTCTGGGGATTTATCCACCGTAATACGCTTTAAAACCGCCAATACCTTTTTTGTGGTAATTCATTTATGGTCCAACTCATCTCACATCAATTTCTTAAATTCCATGATCTCAGTATAAACAAATGAGAAAAATCAATGTATTATCTTCCTCATCTCTTGTCTATGCTGATCTTTAAGGGAACCTATTCTCTACCCAACCACTGTTTTTCCCAATATATATAGTTAGAGTATTTAGGATTTTCATATACCGTGTTTGTCAGATCCATTTCATGTCCAGTTATTGCCTTCCTGATTGCCTTCTTAAGTATACTCCAACATTTCCTATGCTTGCCGAGGGATTCGCTGATCGTGACTGCCTAAATCTGAAGTATGTCTTCATCCCTAAACTTGCCAACCTTGCCGTCACCCTCACAGGGACATGGTGCTCCTGTACCCTTGTAACATCACTTTTGAAAGCCTTCCACTGACCAGCTATCCACTTTCCTGTAAACTGACTGCAAATTCTCATCTATTGTCTCCAAAATTGGCCTTGCCCAAATGTAGGATTGTAATTTGTGGACTGGTCCTATCTTTGTCTACAACTACCTGATTGCGATTTTTGAGAGTGGAGCAGTGGATGTTGTCTACCTCAATTTCAGTAAGGCATCCGATAAAGTCTTTTATGGTAGGCAGGATGCATGGATCCACAGTGACTAGGCCATTTGGATTCAAAACTGATAAAGAGAAGATTATCATGTAAGGGTGTTATTCTGACTGGAGGCCTGTGACCAGTGGAGTTCCATCAGGATCTGTGCCAGGACCTCTGTAGTTTGTAGAGAGACACAAAATGCTGGAGTAACTCAGTGGGACAGGCAGCATCTCTGGAGAGAAGGAATGGGTGATGTTTCGGGTCGAGACCCTTCTTGGTTGTGATATATAGATATGATGAATGTAAATATAGATGGGTTGGTTACTAAATTTGCAGACAACGCCAAAATTGATGTCAAAGAATACAGCGGGATATGTATCAGCTACAGAAATGGGGAAGGAATGGTAGATGGAGTTTAATCCGAGCAAGTGTGCGGTGTTGCACCTTTGGAGGTCGACTATAAGGGGACAATATACAGTCAATGGCAAAACCCAGAGGATACTTGAGGTCCAAGTCCCTAGTCCCTGAGAGTTGAAAACAGAAGAGAAGAGAGAGTGATTTTAAAAAGGCGCCTGGGATGCTTGCTATGGTATGCATCTGTCAGGGCATTCAGTAAAAGAGTCAGGAAGTTATGTAAGAAAATAACTGCAGATGCTGGTACAAATCGAAGGTATTTATTCACAAAATGCTGGAGTAACTCAGCAGGTCAGACAGCATCTCAGGAGAGAAGGAATGGGCGACGTTTCGGGTCGAGACCCTTCTTCAGTCTGAAGAAAGGTCTCGACCCGAAACGTCGCCCATTCCTTCTCTCCTGAGATGCTGCCTGACCTGCTGAGTTACTCCAGCATTTTGTGAATAAATACCGAGGAAGTTATGTAGCTTCTTTATAAGACTTTGGTTATGCAGCATTGGAGTATTGTACAGTTCTTGGTGCCCTATTGCAAGAAGGATATGGAACCGTTTGAAAAAGTGTAGAAGTGGTTTATCGGAATTGTGCCTGTGTTAGAGGAAATTAGTTCAAACTGTCGGAGTATCCAGTCATTGCACTGGCTTGACTCTTGGAGGCCTATAGTATAACTCCTCTCTTATTCCTAACTTCTATCTATAAAGCCTCTTGTGAACGATCCCTCCAAATAACCTCTCTAAGTACACAAACGTATAATTCTGATATCCGGTATTTAACATATTCTACAAGATTTTGCATCTATTTTCGTTAAAGCTGTTTTTCTAACCCCTTTTCTCATCTTAGTTCATAAAAACATTTTCATTTACCTTCTTTTTTCAAAATATTTATTTATTTCATTCTTAAACTGTTTTAGTTTTTGGTCATTTAGTTTAAAGTACATTTCATAAGTCAGATTTCCCAGAACAAGTTGAGCCTTAAGATATAGCCAAATATGACTTTTCCATCTGATAGTATAATTTCTTTCTTCTGTAAATGTGAAATGAGTAATCACAGATATGTTCTGCTAACTGATGACGATGTATTAATTTATAGCAGTCCATAAGCAGTAATGTCGGCATACTACAGAGTTCACTACCACATAAAACACTGCAAGAATACATTCCATGGAATTCTTGAAAACTTAATGCACCATGTGTGCTATATTGTCCAGATGAGTTCTATGTTCGCTTCAATGCACTTGGACACCTGAGTATTTTAAATAATTCATAATTTCCATAAATTCCCTTTCTACTCTCCTTGAAAACGTTGAAAATCAAGACAATAGTCAGTATTATCTTTGTTACCTGGTTTGATTGTTTCAGTTAATTGATGTTTTTTTCCCTTACTCCATCAGACCATAAGCAGGACACTGTGCCCATTGTTACGCCTTCTGCAATTATACTGATGCAGATAAAAGAGCTGGGCTAAAACGGCTATTTTAATTCCTCTTTCCATTCCACACTGATGTACCTGACCTTGGCTGCCTCTACTGCTGGGGTGGGGCCAGAGACAAACTAAAGCAACAGTATTCCTCCTGGGTGGTGTACGACCCAATGGCATACACATTGAATTTTTCAATATCAGATAACCTGTTCCCCCTCTGACTCTTTGTCTTCCCTTTTTTCCTTTCTCATTCTGATCTACTCAGGTCCTCTCATACACTCCCATCCTTCCAACCCCCCTGCAGCTCCTATAATCCAGTTTCTTTCCACCCCCATATGACCCATCTGCCCGTCACCTGCTTCTCCCTTCCCTAGAACCCTATATCCTTCCCTACTGTTCCAATCTGCTCACCATCCTTCCCTTATTTAGTTCTCAGCTTATTTACACATCAGATTCCATAATCTGCAGATCTTTGTCAAAGGGTCTTTAAAGGTTCCCACCAGAAACATCGCCTAACCATATTTTCCGGAGATGCTGCCTGACCCGTTGAGTTGCTCCAGCTCTTTGTGTTTTAGCTCAACATTCCAGCATCTGCAGTTCCTTGTGTCTGCCCTTTGTTATCTCTACTTGTCCTCTCCCAGCCTCTATCATATTTTTCACCCTTTCCCTGCCCCACTAGCTCCATTTGTCCATCACCTGCCCCACCTCACCTGGATCCACATATTACTTACAAGTTCTTGTCCCACCCCTCTCCCTACCTCTCTATACTGGCTATCGCCCCTCTATTCTTTCAATCTAAATGAGTGGGCTCAATTTGAAACATCAATTGTCCATTTCCTTCCACAGGTGTTAACTGGCCCACTGAGTTCCTCCAGCAGATTGTCTTTTTGCTCCAGATTCCAGCATCTACCGCATCTTATAGAGAGACATTTTATGTTCTCTGCAATGTATAACGGCATCAATTATGTCAGAAATAAAGGAAATGTCAGAAGGAATTGTGACAAATCTATGCAGATGTATTACTGTTGACCATGCATTTATAACAAGCTAAAAATAGAATATAGAATAGTACAGCACAGAAACTGGCTCTTCAAACCACAACACCTGTGCCGAGTAGAATGTCAAATTAAATCAATCCCATCTGCTGGCACATGGTATATGTCCATCTATTCCCTGCCTTTTCACGTGCTTTCTAAATACTTCTTAAATAGTGCTGTTGTAACTGCTTCTACCAACGTCTCCGTTCCTTAAACTCATTTTATAGCCCACATTTTTCTTTGTCATGTCTGCCATGCCACTGAAGCACTAACAAAGCAAAAATGGTTATCGTTTCTGGATTATCTTAGAAAGCAAAATTAGTTACTCGTCTATTTTCTCTATGGCACACTGTTTTGTTAAACCCACCTCTTCTGACATCTTTACCTTCACTGAAAAGTGCAAGGC